>NC_058384.1:3549791-3872500 GCF_018350175.1 Felis catus
TGGGTGAATCTTGAAAATGTTATGCTAAGTGAAGGAAGCCAGTTGCAAAAGGCCATATACTGTACAATTCCGTTTACATGAAATGTCCTGAGTAGACAAATCTGTGAAGACAGCAGATTAGTGGCTGCCTAGGGCTGGGAGGTCTCAGCAGAAAATGGGAGCGACTCCTGGCAAGTACGGGGTGTCTTTGTGTGACGACGAAAATGTTCTAAAATTGATGGTGGTAATGGTCGTACAGTTTTGTGAATGTACCGAAAATGAGTGAATTATACACATTAGGTGAAGTGTGTGGTATGTGAAGATCTCAGCAAAGCTGTTAAAAATTTATAGGCTCGCTTTCATTCATTTTTAGGATATTTACTTAAAGCTATGCCAGATTCAACTATAGTGAGAACGTGATGTGATGCAGCTTGAAATCCTGCTTACTCGACTATATTAAAGAGATTCAATTCTCTAAAGGAAACAGTCTCGTAATAAAATGGTAACCGGTGGGCTCAGTCAGTTAAGCTTCCAACTTCGGCTCAGGGCATGACCTCTCAGTTCACGAGTTCGAGCCCCATGTGGGGCTCCGTGCTGACAGCTCAGAGCCTGGAGCCTGCTTCGGATTCTGTGTCTCCCACTCTCTCTGCCCCTCCCCCACGCATGCTCTGTCTCTTGTCTCTCAAAAATAAACGTTAAGGGGCGCCTGGGTGGCGCAGTCGGTTAAGCGCCCGACTTCAGCCAGGTCACGATCTCGCGGTCTGTGAGTTCGAGCTCCATGTCGGGCTCTGGGCTGATGGCTCAGAGCCTGGAGCCTGTTTCCGATTCTGTGTCTCCCTCTCTCTCTGCCCCTCCCCCGTTCATGCTCTGTCTCTCTCTGTCCCAAAAATAAATAAAAAACGTTGAAAAAAAAATTAAAAAAAATAATAATAAACGTTAAAAATAAATAAATAAATAAGTAAAAATAATACATAAAATGGCAACCACACTTCTGTGAGGCCAAGTTCAAGGTTTTTAGAAGTGCTGCCTCTGGGTATTCACTTTCAAATGCCCCCTCTCTATAAGACAGCTTTCATACTATTCTTACTTTCTGATAATAGACTTTAGCCTGCTGCTCATTAAAGCAAAAAAACAACACAAGTGTTAGCTCCAGAAAACCTGTAAATAATGACATGTCTCCTCATACTACTGCTCACCTTTTTTTCCAGTACTAGCTTTTGGAAATACAAAAAATTATTACCAATTAACCTAGGTAAAGGGGCATAAGAGTAAATAAATTCACCTTAATATGTTTTTTAAAAAAGTATTGAGAGAGCACCTTACTATTGTTGGTTTGGGACTGTCAAGGCTTTATATGTCATTTCACATTTGAAAAGCTATCGTATTATCAGAAAAGCGCCCATCTGCAAAATGTTGAGGCTTCATCTCCTTAGGATCTTGGGATTTCCCAGTAAAAAGAAGCACTAACATGCCCACGTGTAGACACCTATGCAGGGACTCTCTGCACTGTTTGTGCTGACATGGGAACCGGATCCGGAGCGACAAGATGGAGACATCTTTAGGGAGCTTTACTCCAGCTAAGGAGGAGGACGCTGAACTGTGGCAGCGGAGATGGACAGAAAGAGACTAACCAGGGAGCTGTCAGAGAGACAGGATCACTCAGATCTGATGACGGGGCACGCACTGAGAGAGCCCGAGCTTCATCGATCTCTCAAGGTACAGGGAGAAGGCTCCCAGGCCATCCTGAAGCTGCATCCCAGGTCCTTTCCAGGTGTAGAAAGAAGTAGTTCTGTCCTCATGAGAAGCTTTCTACCCAGTTTAAAATTCTACTGCTCACCCAAATTTAACAACAAAACTTAAAGTACAAATAACAACGTACCCCTTACATATATATATTAAAAAAATCCTCTATAGATACAGAGGTGAGTCACTGAATTTTAACCAAGTTTAGACCATACGACCTCTGTTCAAAATCTTAGGAATTCGTAGCTCAGAAAGGAATTTTATAGATATATATACAGATGAACATCATCACTATACAGTCGAGGAAACTGAAGTACAGAATCATTAAGTCTCACCAAGTGACCTAGAACCAGAAGATTTGAACTTAGGTTTTGCAACTGCCAACTCCATTTTCTTACACTTCTAAAACTCATTGCATTTAAGATATATAACTTAAAGCTAATCTGTATAAAGACTATCCATAGGTTTTATAAATCATATATTTCAAATGTATTAGGAGGCAGTAATTCTACACATATCTGCTTGCTAGATAGTAAGTACTGAATAACTAAATAATATCATCACACCTAGGGAAAATGGAATAAGGTCATGCGTGGAAGGAAGGAATAAAAGCAGCCATCATCCTGAAGCTATGATTGACCCACATACATATGCAACTAGGTCTCAGTTCTCAAAAACATCAAAAGAACGTATCAGAGAGGCACAAACTGCTCTTGGATTACAGTTATTGAATAAATCAATCTATATATAAATAGCACTACATACATTATCTGATTTACCGTAGATCTTTTAAGAAAAGGCTTTCATATCTCTTTTCAAAAATCATTTTAGGGGCACCTAGGTGGCTCAGTCGGTTGAAGTGTCCAACTCTTGATCTCGGCTCAGGTCATGATCTCACGGTTTGTGGGACTGAGCCCTGTGTCGGGGTCTGTGCTGGCAGCCCAGAGCCTGCTTGGGGTTCTTGCCGTGCCCCTCCCCCTTCACTTGCACACTCTCTCAAAATAAATAAATAAACATTAAAAAAATTATTTTAGGGGCGCCTGGGTGGCGCAGTCGGTTAAGCGTCCGACTTCAGCCAGGTCACGATCTCGCGGTCCGTGAGTTCGAGCCCCGCGTCAGGCTCTGGGCTGATGGCTCGGAGCCTGGAGCCTGTTTCCGATTCTGTGTCTCCCTCTCTCTCTGCCCCTCCCCCGTTCATGCTCTGTCTCTCTCTGTCCCAAAAATAAATAAAAAACGTTGAAAAAAAAATTTTTTTTTTTAAATAAAAAAATTATTTTAATTTAAGCCTACTAAGGAAAAGCAAGGATGAAGGGATCAGTCAACAGGAAAGCCTAATTATAAGCTACATTAAAAAGTTATCAAATGAGGGCATCTGGGTGGCTCAGTTAGTTAAGCATCCTTGGCTTAGGTCATGATCTCACGGTTCGTGAGTTCGAGCCCCGCATCAGGCTCTGCACTCTCAGCACCGAGGCTGCTTTGGATCCTCTGTCTCCCTCTCTCTGTGCCCTCCCTCACTCGTGCACTCTCTCTCTCTCTCAAAAATAAGTGAATAAACATTAAAAAAAAGTTATCAAATCACTTTATTGAAATAATAAGGATAAGTCTGTAGGAACCGGAAAGTTTCATCTTTTACTCCAAATGAAAAAACGAATAAAAATACCAGATATGGATACAATGACTATATTTCTAATCAGGCAAAGAAGCAGAAGATGAGAGGAGACGCTCTCCTTCGTGCTCTTGAGCCTCATGCAAAGACAGCTGACTTGGGTGAAGCGGGGCTATACTAGGAGTCCCAGCCTAAGATGTGCCTGAATGTTGCAGGCCCACATGTTTCTGATGAAAAACAACCAGGGGCTGCCTGTTTTCAGGGGTGTCTGTGATTCAGGGGAAAACAAGGTCCAAAGCTCCCCACTTTAACTGCCAAACTATACACCAAACAAGAAATACTCTGGGGGGGGGGGGGGGGGAGAAAGAAATACTCTGAATTACTTTGTAACCAAAGTGATACAATGAAAACTAGATGTCTTATTCAACACTGATGTAAGACGTATATTAATATATGCTAACACAATTATTCACTTCTGGAGTTGGAAAGATCCCATGAAGAATTTTATGGGAAGGAAGAAGACAACATACGTTTAAAGTACCTGGTGTGAAAGCATGTAAAATAATTAAAATTTCAGCACATTGTTACAGCAAACTACTGGGAAGAGGCACAAAGAAGTGGTACAGGCGTGCGAACGTCACGTGCGCGACATGCCACCCGGCTGGATCCATATGTGCTACTAGAGAACCAGCTCCAGAGTCTATTAAGAGAAGTTCACGGTTCGTGAGTTCAAGCCCCGCGTCGGGCTCTGTACTGATGGCTCAGAGCCTGGAGCCTGTTTCAGATTCTGTGTCTCCCTTTCTCTCTCTGCCCGTCCCCCATTCATGCTCTGTCTCTGTCTCAAAAATAAATGTTAAAAAAAATTAAAAAAAAAAAAAAAAGAGAAGTAAAGCAAGATGTAGGACAGTATACAGAGTACGGGACAGAAGATGTAGGACGTTATACAGAGTATGGGAGAGAAAAGACAGTTTATCGTTAGGTAGAGAACAGTATAAAAAGGGATTTTTTAAAAGTACCTTGTGCTATCTTCTTAGTGGTGCCTCTTTTGGTTCTGGAGCTTCTTTTTCCAGGTATTTTTTTGTCCTTTCCCACGGAGGCCTGCCCGTCCTTGGGGCTTTCAGAGGAAGCGTCCCCCAGGTTCTCACACACTGCCACCTCACAGCTGGGGGTGCAGCTCTCATTATTGTTGAGACTGTCCTGCTCGCACACTGCAGGTCTGCCCATTGCACTGGCACCCGGGCTCAGACGCTCCTGCCCGTCCCCGTCAAGCTGATTCTCATTTTCATCCGATGCAGAAGCTAAGCGTGTTACTGTACTTCCCACGCCGTCACCAGGATGATACCCATCTTGTGGTTCTATCTGCAGATTATATGTAGGAGTTTCGCTGTCATCCATTAGAGCATCTTTTGTTGAACCATTTATGTTTCATCAAAGTCCTTCCATGTCTACAATGACAAAAGAGAAAAAAAGCTATTTCATTTTCTAAACCCTGGGTTCTCAGTGATCGTTGTCTCTTGGGCCGTTTCGCTGTGAGCAGGGAAAGGATGGACATGACCACAGCTCACTCCTACTACTTCTTCTCGCTCACCACCCCACCCAACCTCCACTGGTTCCTGCTTGAAGACAAGCGTTCTCAACCCTCGCTGTGTGTTTACTACCTGGAGAGCCTGTCCAAGACGGAGCCCTGGTACTGATATACTTAGGTAAGTTCTCCGTTTTACTGTCCCGTGCATGATGTTGAAACCCCTACCTTAATGAAAGCAATGAAACTACTGGTTAAATGAGGTCATCTGCTAAAATCCATCACTCATATGTTATCCCTGGATACTTACCAGACAAATGAAAGCCGGATAAGTCCTCATCTGGCTGAAAACAGCAACATTTGCCAACGAGCACATTTAGGATATTTTTTAAATAAATTGAAAAAAAGGTACGTAGAAAATTTAGGGGGTATATGCTTATACCATAGTCTCATTACATCATTGATTTCCACAAAACAAGCCCTGGAAAGTACCTTAGAATTGTCAGCAAATTCCTTTTATACAATTGAAAAAAAAAAAAAAAAAAAAAAAAAAAAAGGAGGGCCACAATTAACTCTAGACTAGTTTAGACTTGGAAAATCTAAATCTGCTCCAAGGATCCTTCTAACATTTTAAAACTACACAAAACAGATTCTAAGCCTCTCTTGTCAGACATGTCTTGTCCCCTCTTATCCTCTGAAAGTACATTACATTTTAAGGAAAAACTATGCCAGCCAGGATTTAAAATTTTTTGCTTGCCAATCATTATTTTGGGTTTGAATCAAATATAATATTCCAGTTATCTGAGAAAAAGTTTAGTGATTTTTTTTTAATTCTTCAAATTAACAGAAATGTTTATTTGGCCTTTAGAATCATGTAAATCAAGTATAATTCTTTTAAAACATGAAGACAAAGCACAAAATAAAACATCAGCCCCACCTGGATTGTATCACATGTTTTCAACATATTTTGCAACTGGAATATTTTATTTGATTCAAACATAAAAGTACTGGCTGGCAAAGATAAAAATACCTAAATCTGGATGGTATCATTTTCCTTATACCACATATCTCTACTAACTTAGGTTTAGCCCTGAAATAAATTCTAAACAGAGTATAGTTCTTAATTTAAAAAGCTATTATTTTAATGAGGTATCTTTGAGATCACTATCATGAGAGAACCCAGCCTCAAATGACTGTTAAAACGTCTGTGGCTGGAGGAGCCTGGGTGGCTTAGTCGGTTAAGTGTTTGACTCTTAGCTCAGGGCTCTGCGCTGGGCATGGAGCCTACTTACTAAAAAAATAAAAATAAAACCTCTGTGGCTAAGACAGACAGAGATCAACAGAACAGGAGAGAGAGTCCCGAAATAAACCCACATGTATATGGTCAACTAATCTATCACAAAAGAGGCAAGAATATACATAATGGGGAAAATATAATTTCTTCAATAAACGGTGTGGGGAGAACTGAACAGTCACATGCTAAAAAATGAAACTGGACCACTTTCTCACACCAAATATACAGAAAAATAAATTCAAAATGGATTAAAAAGACCTAAATGTGAAACCTGAAACCATAAAACTCCTAGAAGAAAACAAGACAATAAACTCTTAGATATCAACCTTAGCATCATTTTCTAGATATATCTTCACAGGCAAGGGAAACAAAAACAAAAACCTATGAGGAGTACATCAAAATAAAAAGCTTTTGCATAGCAAAGGACACCAACAAAATGACAAGGCAATCTACTGAATGGGAGTTAATAAGGTTAATATCCAAAATACATAAAGAACTTCTACGACTCAACACCAAAAAGCCAAATAATCTGATTTAAAAAATGGGCAGAGCACCTGAACAGACATTCTGCCAAAAACCAAACCACACCAAAAACAACCCAAAAACATAATAGATGGCCAAGAAAACATGAAAGGAGGCCCAACATCACTAATTATCAAGGAAATGCAAATCAGAGCCACAATGAGATATCACATCATACCAGTAAGGATGGCTAGTGTCGGCAAGACAAAAAATACTAAGTGTTGAAAGAATGTGGAGAAAAGGGAACCCTTGCACGCTGTTTGTGGGAATGTAAACTGGTGCAGTCACTATGGAAGACACTACGGAAGTTCCTCAAAAAATTAAAAATAGAACTACCATCTGATGGAGTAATTCCACTGCTGGGTATTTACCCAAAGAAAACAAAAACACTGATTTGAAAAGATGTATACACCCCTACATTTATCACAGCAGTATTTACAACAGCCAAGTATGGAAGCAACCTACGTATCCACTCATTTAACGAATGGGTACCGAAGATGTGATATATATATACACACACACACACACATACACGATGTAATGAAACTCAACCATACAAAGGGGTGACATTTTGCCGTTTGTGACAACAGGGTCTTATACTAAGTCACATGAGTCGGATAAAGACCAATACCATATGATCTGACTTATGTGTGGAATCTAAAAACCAAACTCACCAGCCAAACAACAATAACAACAGCAAACAGAAACAGAATCACGAATACGGAGAACAAACTGTTGGTTGCCAGAAGGGAGGGGATTGGTTGTAGGGGCAAAAATGGTGAAGGTGATTAAGAGGCAGAAACTCCCAGTTATAAATAAGTCACAGGGATGAAAAGTACAGCATAGGGAGTATATTCAATAATACTGTAATAACTCTGTACAGTGACAGATGGTAACCACACTCACTTAATGGTGAGTATAGCAATACATAAAATTGGAGATTATGTTGTACACCCGAAACTAATATGACATCTTATGTCAGATATTACTTCAATAAATAAATAAACAAGTAAAGTACATGTGGCTAATATGGTAGAAACTACCCAGATGTCCACTGATGGATGAGTAGATAAACAAAATGTGGTATTATTCATAAAGGGAATATTATTTAGCGCTAAGAAGGAATGAAGTTCTGATACATGCTAACACATGTACGATCCTTGAAAACATTATGCTAAGTGAAATTAACCTGACACAAAAGGATGAAAACGGTATGATTCTACAATAGGCAAATTGATGGAGACAGAAAACAGATTAAAGGGGCTGAGGGCAGGGGAGAAAAGGGAGTTTGGGTTACAGAGTGTTTGCTTTGGGTGATGGAAAAGATCTGGAAACGCAGTGGTGATGGTTACACAGCAGCATCGATGCAATTAATGCCACTGCGTTGCAGAGTTAAAAACGGTGAAAATGGCATACTTTATGTTTTATATATATTATCACAATAGTGAAAAGAAATGTGTGTGGCTATGAAGGAAAAATGTCAGCCCTTAAAACTAGTAACAAACAGCCTTAGTTATTTCTGATTTAAACAATCAAGTTATATTCTGACATGTATCTGAAAGTACAGACACGTAGGTCACGTGCCAAGGAGGAAGTGGAGAGCAGAAAGCAGTCTAGAGAGCCGCAAACAACCACACTTACCTCAAGTTTCCATCATGCGTTAGAAACTGTGACAGGCACTTTACACATTTTATACCTAACCCTCCACGCAAGCCTACACAGGAGGTACTCATACTGTGTTTCAGATGAAGAATCTCAGGCTTGGACAGGCAAAGACAACTTGTTTAAGATCATATTCCTGGAGGGGAGTAGAACTGGACGTGAAACCAGGTCCTTCTCACAGGAGTCTTGTGCAGTCCAGTATCCAAAGGCTGAGAACTCAGGCTGACTGAGGCTCAAATGCTGGTGCTGTCTAGCCTCTCCAGGCTCCAACCTTCTAATCTGTAAGTGGAGAACCACTGTACCCACCTCAGAGTCAGTTGTGAGGCTCATATCATGCCAGGTAACACACTCAGTGGAGTGCCTGGCCCGCAGTGAATGCTCAAAGTTAGCCATCATTACTCCCTGAGAAACCTCATAGGCCGGTGTTCAACACTGGTAGGTTTATTCAAGTGGGTCCCTAGCCTTCCTGCAGGTTCAGAAACAGAGCTTTTCCAGACTTTCCAGAAATGATAAACTAATGCTAACCAGCATCACTTGAAAATGCTGGAGTTTAACTTATCATGGGAATATTTCATTTGGTTACTAGAACACCTAAGCATCAGTTCTGCGCATCCCGTTTCAAATGATTAAGCTACCTAGAAATTAGTGATTAAGGCTTCTTGGTGAGTATAAAATTACAGATCGCATTTCGCAGTTTTGTTGAATGTCATGTACCGAGCCCTGTGCTCAACTTTTCAGATCAATACTCTTATTCAGTTCTCAGAATTACCCTAGCAAATAGGTAACTTTTAGTACCGTAATACTAATGAAGAAACCAAGGTTCTTATGTCTTCAAGACTCATTCTGCTAGTGAGGTCAGAAATGGAACATGGACCAGTTATGATTCTGAGGCCATACTCTCAATCATTATGTTCTAAGGACAAAGGGGGAGAAACCAACTGAAAGAGCATTTCACTCCAGCTGTGGTGTACCTCAAGGAAAACATTCCACCTACAGCAGGGGACACGGCTGTAACGACCAAGGAGTTCAAGTTCCTGCAAGTACTCTCTTTTCCGGGGAACTTCCGGATCCACACGAAACACCGTTTCCTATGGCTCACCTTCTTGTGTTGAGAACTCTTTCGGGCCTCAAGACGTTTTGCTGCCTACTGTTTCGTGATGACGTAATTTAATTCTCAGAAGGTAACTTTGTAAACTCCTTTCCAACACTAATCCTCACAGTCTTTCCAAGGTGTGAATGTCCTATAATTATTCTTACCGGGTACCTACCAATTATTCAAGGCCTGGCTCCAAAGTCCACCCCCACCCCCCGCCCCCATCCCAGGTCTCCACTCCAAAAGACCCGTGCAGAACCTACTGCTCTTAACCGCTGTGTCACACACACAGCCCTTCCCAAATCCTGCTCTGCACTATGTGTTTCTGCACAAGTGTCCTCTTAGATTTAAGCCGCTTGAATACCCATAACCCAGCCACAGATCATTTTTATCTTTCACAATACGTAGCCCCAGGCCTTGGGGTTTTGAGACACAATAAATGAGCAGGACTGACTCCGGCATATTTTGGCTTTTAACAGCATGGTTGTGAGCACTGCCCAAGTTTCCAGCCTCTTGGGTGAAGACAGCATTCCTAATATGTACACTGTGTTAAAGTCATCTGACGGGTTGACTCTGTGCAGCTGAAAATTTCAAGCCCTCATATCCAAGTCAGGCTTAGACAAAGCTTGAAAAACCACAAGGCTTTGTGGAACAAGCTTTAAGTAAAGCCATAATTGAGAGTAACAGACTAACAAAAAGAAACCCACATTTTGTCAAAAATACTCTCAATCCCAGGTATAATTTGACTTCCTCTTTTGATACATCCTAATGGATATCTG
The DNA here is from genome assembly GCF_018350175.1 of Felis catus. Lineage (NCBI taxonomy): Eukaryota > Metazoa > Chordata > Mammalia > Carnivora > Felidae > Felis > Felis catus. The sequence continues at coordinate 3,559,992 of NC_058384.1, forward strand.
CTGAGATTAAATATCAGATGTCACTAAAACTAAAAACTTTATAGGAATGGTTAAACATATAATACCCAATTATTTTATTAAAACCCTTGAAGGAGATTTTGAGTGACGTTTTTCTATAATCCATACCAATTAGGCCTCAATACATACTTTCTTTTTTTTTTTAATTTTTTTTTTAACGTTTATTTATTTTTGAGACAGAGAGACAGAGCATGAATGGGGGAGGGTCAGAGAGAGGGAGACACAGAATCCGAAACAGGCTCCAGGCTCCGAGCTGTCAGCACAGAGCCCGACGCGGGGCTCGAACTCACGGAGTGCGAGATCGTGACCTGAGCCGAAGTCGGCCGCTCAACCGACTGAGCCACCCAGGCGCCCCCTTTTTTTTTTTTTTTTTTAAATAAGCTCTAGACCCAACGCGGGGCTTGAACTCAGAACCCTGAGATCAAGAGTTGCATGTGCTACGGACTGAGCCAGCCAGTGCCCCTTCTTAAGAATTAAGATGCAACCCTGAGTTGAAATTTGATGACTTCATAGTCAAACCAAAATTTGAAGGAAGGCAGTTTCCTAACCAATAAGATATTGTATTAACCACAAGTTCAAATTTGGCTACTCTGAGTCAGTTCAGAATTGAGAAGAAAATCACCATACACATATGTTGTATTTACTATGGGGATTAAACATCACTTTACATTTTACCATCTTACTACATATTCCAACACCCTTACTTCCCAGTGCTAAATCTCAAATTTTCTGTGATTTATGCTTTGTTTAGATACACGTACCTGTAGGCAATATTCAGTGTATCAGTAATAAAAAGTATGCCTTAGAGGAATGATTTTCAAAAATTTTGCAACCCAGAATAAGAAATTCATTTTTCACTGAGATCCTGTACACACAAAATATGTATCTATAATGGCAACAAAGGTTCCTTGAAACTAAACACATTCTGATACATTCTCTATTCTATTTGATACTATTTCATATTTTTTAAAATGTTGATCGTGGTGCCTGGGTGGCTCCGTGGATTAAGCATCCAACTCTTGATTTTGGCTCAGATCATGACCTCACAGTTCATGACACTGAGTCTGTGTTGGGCTCCCCAACTCATTCATATCCTTTCTCTCTCTCTCTCAAAATAAATAAACATTAAACACATTTTAAAAAGGCTGATTGAGATCCATTAGGTTGATTTCATACTCTGCTAATGAACTCTGACCACAGCAACATGTTATGAGGTGGTTTCTAGGAATTAATGGTATCTTAACCTGAGGACAATCATCCAAGGACCAGAGAAGTTTGTGATTATCTCCAATCTGTTTTCTGAAAACGATGACAATCATGTGAAACTCAGACATCAACTTCATTAAAATGTCCCTATAATTTTAATATCATGATTTTTGCTAATTTATATCATTCTCCTCCCCTTAAAATTTAATTAAAATATTAAGCTTGATCCAGGGTCCCTTAACCGACATCTTCAGCATGAGGTATCTTCTATAACTGTGCTGTTCAGCGTGGTAGCCACAAGCCACAAATGGCTACTGAGCATTTAAATATGCACAGTGAGACGGAGAAGCTGAATTTTTACTTTTATTAAATTTCAATTAATTTAAATTTAAAAACAGGTATCAATTCAGCTATTGAAAAACCTATGCATGTTTGGAACAAATTGAGTATGTGAATCTGCTTTCTTTTTTATAATTTTTTTCATGATTATTTATTATTTGTTTAACATTTATTTATTTTTGAGAAAGAGAGAGAGAGAGACCAAGTGAGTGGGGGAGGGGCAGAGAGAGAGGGAGACACAGAATCTGAAGCAGGCTCCAGGCTCTGAGCTGTCAGCACAGAGCCTGACATGGGGCTCGAACACACGAACCACGAGATCATGACCTGAGCTGAAGTCGGACACTCAACCAACTGAGCCACCAGGTGCCCCTTCATAATTATGTATTTTGAGAGAAAAAGAGAGAAAGAGAATGAGAGAGAGAGAATCCCAAGCAGGCTCCATGCTGTAAGTGCACAGCCCTACGTGCGGCTCAAACTCATGAACTGTAAGATCACGACCTGAGCCGAAATCAAGTGGTGGACACTTAACACACTAAGCCACCCAGGTGCCCCTGAATCTGTTTTCTCACCTGTAAGTTAAAAGTCTAAATATAGATCAAGTATTTCCAATGAAAAATGTGTCCAAATTGAGACGTACTGTACTTGTAAAATACATACCATATTTCATTTCAAAGACCACTGTGAATCCAAAGAATGTAAAATAGCTTATCAATACTTTTAAATATTGATTATACGTTGAAATAATATTTTGATCTAATGGGTTAAGTCAAAAGTTATTAAAATTAATTTCACCTTTTAAAAAGCTTCTTTACTGTGGTTACTAGAAAACAAGATTCTATATATGGCTCATATTTTATTTTTACTGGACAACGCTGCTCTCCAGGACACTGTCTGGACAAATGCCACAGTAGCCAGTCATGGCTCATGGTAATCACTCCACCCCGGGTTCATTCTTGCTTATACATGTTATGCTGTAGGCATTTCCTGGCCATAGATGTTGCTATTACTATGATTAAACAAGGTAAATAGTTACTGAAGGAAATAGACTTTATATGCTTTTTTTTTAAAGGATTTTTTTTTTTTAATGCTTATTCATTCTTGAGATACAGAGAGACAGCATGAGTAGGGGAGGGCCAGAGAGAGAGGGAGACACAGAATCCAAAGCAGGCTCCAGGCTCCAAGCTGTCAGCACAGAGCCCGATGCGGGGCTCGAACCCACAAACTGTGAGATCACGACCTGAGCTGAAGTCGGACGCTCAACTGACTGATCCACCCAGGCGCCCCTAGACTCTATATGCTTTTAAAATCACCTTGCATCTGCTTGTCCCCATGGATGTTCAGCACGTAAACCCCAGGATCACGCCATCCTTTCTTTTAGGTACTTCTTGACATCCAGATTAACTAGTGGGACAGCCTTACGGTAATCTTTCTAAATACTTTGATTTCTATGTAATGGTACAGTACAATAGTTAACCAGATTATTTTAATACTTCTTTAATAAGAATAAAAAGCAATTTCATAATAAGAAATTCATTCTCAATATAGAAACAAGAAAGGTCATAAAAATGTATGCTGTAGGAAGGAGGATAAAAACATGACAAAGTACGTGACAAAACCACAAGACTGTAAAAGAAAACACCAGAAAAATGATCAGTTATAGTCAAATGTAAGGTAATGATTCTAAGGAAGAAAATAACAAACATGGATGTTTATTTATACAGAGAATGAGTCTAGAATACGAAGCCCGCAATGTTGGGCTCCAAGGGGGACCTAGGTGTGCCAGGGGAGGTGGGCGTGACGGCCAGGACCACAGCCCCGGAGAAGCAGAATACCGGGCCGTCAATCGTGTTGGAGCAGGTCAGGTCCTGTCTGGAGCACCTGGGGAAGAAGGACCTCCACCACGCCCGCCACCAGGAGAGCCCTGAGTTCCAGCAGCAGCTTGGGGAGCCCCCAAGCTGCCCCAACCCTGCCCCTCCAGGCTAGGCTCTGGCCTGGGCACTCAGCACCTGGCTTAGCTACCTTCTCAAGGGCTGGCCTCCAGCCTGCCTGGGCCACCCTTCCGGTACTCCCCTTGCCTGCCTGGGCCAGACCCCAGTGCCCGGCATCCCTTCCTTCAATCAGGTGTGGGCCTGCTGCCCTCCCACCTTGCCTGCCCGCCCACTTCCAGGGCACTTCCCACTCCACTAAGGCCTTGAGTGTCCACGTTAAATGGGTCTCCAACACAAGAAGGAAGAGGAGGAGAAGGAGGAGGAGGGGGAGAAGGAGGAGAAATTAACTGAAATTATGTGACTCTTAAGCCCCAAACAACCTTGGGACAGATAAGCTAAGTGAAAGAAAGCATAATTGTTTAATCTTTCTCCGTTTCACAACGGGCCTCAGCTCAATACGGGTTCCACACATCTGCAGAACCTCTGAGTGCAAAATCCATTAAATGAATGGAAATGATGGGTCAAGAGGCTCATTGTGGGTACAGCCAAGCCGTGGGCAGTCACCACCCTCCTCTTTTGCCTCTCTCTCAGACCCAGACATATACAAGTTTTACTTGAAGAAAAAAAAAATAGAAGCAAATCTCTAAAACAGTATGAACTCAAGGACATCTTCAGGCATCCAGAAACAGATACATTTAGCAATAATTTCTAACAATATTTTCATTTAACAATCAGTAGAAATTTTGCCTACCTTAGGGTGACCGACTTTATGATTCAAGATGCTCCTAGAAATTAATGACTTCTCCATCTGAAGATAAAGGGTGAGCAAAGTCATAGCATAGAAAGTTATCTGTACTGGCATGCCTGGGTGGCTCAGTCGGTTGAACTTTGACTCTTGATTTTGGCTCAGGTCATGACCTCAGAGTCACAAGATCAAGCCCCAAGTCAGGCTCTGTGCTGAGCATGGAGACCACTTAAGATTCTCTCTCTTCTTCTCCCTCTGCCCCGCTTTCCAGCTGTCTCTCTCTCAAAAAAAGTTATCAGTACAACAGACGCATTTTGTTTAGTTTCACAGTTAATGCCACACACAGAGGGCATTTCACTAGGTTCAAATCTAAGTTGTGCTTTCTTGGTTTTAAATACTTCTTTGCCGCAAAACATATTGCAACCATACTTTGAAGCCACAACCAACAGAGTAAGAACTGTAAAATACTTTTTGGTTTGGACCGTAATGACCCCTTTTAAAATAAAAATTATGTTTACTACTATATACTTAATATTTTCAGGGAAGCTGTCTTACTAACTTTTAAACTTAGAGCACTTTGCTACACAGCTAGTAATATCAAGCTAACTATACTTTCATCGTTACATATACACAAACACATAGTTCACTAAAACCTTCCTTTAAGAGGCCTTACCAAATAGCATTCCCTGAATAAAATGCTGACTATTAACAGTAATCAACAGTCATTGAATATTTACGAAGTATCAGGAAGTGTTTCAGGCAGACATTTATATATATATAAAATTTAATCCTCACACAGATCCTACAAGGTAATTCTATAATTAGACCTGTATTATCGAGAAGGAAACAGCAACAGAAAGATTAAATAAATAGGCCAAGGTCACGCAGCTAGTACGTGTTAAAGTCAGGATTCAACCTCAAAGGTCCCGACTCCAGAGCCTATACCCTTAACCACGATAATCATTTTTATATTAATTTTAAAAATCAACTATTCTCAGATACACATTTTGTAAACAACATATTGCTACCTTGAAGGAGACAGCAACATAAACAATTTCTCATATCTTCAAAGGCTTTCCAGTTCAGAAAATAGATTAAGACAAAATAAAACCCACCCATCAGACGGTTCGGTTGCTGTACTCCTCAAACATGATGAATTCGTTTCTTTGAGGTTACACATTAATCTATATAAAGCCCTGTGAGAGATCATCTTCAAGAATCTGACATGTACCCTTGTACACACAGGGTAACTAATACGAGGCAGATCTCACATATTTCCTGAACCAACACCACAGCTGGAGAAGAAGAAATCAAGTACGAGTCTCCAAACTGTTGACAGTGCACCGCTAATGAGCAGAGAAATTCATCACACGTATAGCCATTGTACGCACGTTTGTTCATAACTTACAAGGACGCATACTGGGCTAACATATGTGTATGCATTCACTTTTACATACATGTAAAAATACACATTAAGAAAGAGTTGCAGACTACCTCTGGCAAAGGCAGACTAGCTCATTTCAGACAAACCCTCCCGCTGGTAACAACTAGGAAAACTGGCAGAAAGTTTCAATTTGGAGGCCAAAAAAGCTGAGCAGAGGTTTTAACAAACTTACAGACCTGGCGGAAAAATTGAACTTCAGGGCTTGCCAAGAAACGGGGAGCCTCAGGCTTTCATGTGAGACCTCAAAGGGCTACTCCCTAGAGGTGAAGGTGAGCCTAATAAAAGAGACCAGCTTCAGAGGGACTAAAGCTCAGCAGAACATCTTCATGTGCCGATCAGTCAGGTTGATCTGCCGGCAAGGTAAATAAATCCCCCCTGGGAGAAGAAATCCAACGAAGGCTCAAATTACCTCCACAAGTTTTCAACCATAAGGTCCAGTATATAACTCGAAGTAACCAGGCACACAAGAGATCAAGATTGGACAAAAAACTGAGAGAAAAAGCAGTTAAGAGACACAGATTCACGTGAGATCTATATATTGGGAGTTAAGTTACAGGAACTTAAAAATAACTCTTGCTAAAATGTTCAAGGACTTAGAGGCATCTGGGTGGCTAGTCGGTTGAGTGTCTGACTTCAGCTCAGGCCATGATTTCAAGGCTTGTGACTTCGAGCTCCACATCGGGATCACTGCTGTCAGCACAGAGCCTGGAGCCTGCTTTGGGTCCTCTGTCGCCCCTCTCTCTTTCCTCCCCTGCTTGCGCTCTGTCTCTCAAAAATAAATAATCACTTAAAAAAAAAGGTTCAAGGACTCAGACGGGTAACAGAAATTTCAGAAGAGAACTAGAATTGGTAATAAGCAGCAGAAGCAAATAGTTTACTTTGTTTTTTAATCAAATCATTAGATCTGAATTTTTAAAAATCAACTTTTCTAGGGGTGCCTGAGTGGCTTAGTCGTTAAGCATCCGACTTCGGCTCAGGTCATGATCTCACAGTTCATGAGTTCAAGTACCCGCTTTGGGTAAGCTCGAGCTCCGGGTGAGCCTCGCTTCTCTCTGTCTCTGCCCCCTTGCTCACTTGCACCCCTCCCCAAAAAATCAGATATTCTATTAGATATCAGATCAGATATTCTAGATCTTAAAGATACAGTAACTGAGGGGTGCCTGGGTGGCTCAGTGGGTTAGACATCTTGATCTTGGCTCAGGTCATGACCTCATGGTTCGTGACATGGAGCCCCGCTATGCTGTCATCGCAGAGCCGGCTTGGGATTCGCTCTCTCTGCCCCTCCCCCACCTGAGCTCTCTCCCTCTCAAAATAAATAAATAAACATTTTAAAAAGCCCCACAGTAACTGAAATTATTCCAAGTATGGAACTCAAGGGTATATTTAACCTTTAATATATACTAATTTCTAAAACAGTTTAGAGCGAAAGAAATAAGTGTGTGACAACTTTTGAATTCATTCAAGACTGTCTATGAACTTTTTAATCAAATCTAGAAAATTTTTATTTAAATGAGTTGTTAAGGGGAAAAAGAGTAACTTTCCTACACTCTATTTTCTGGTGCTTAAATCCAGTCACTGATACAGACTGGGCCTGGCTAAGCATACTTTACCATCAAGAACAAATCTTTCCCCACAATACCTACTTCTTGCCTTACACTGATTTATGAGTATTTTCTATCTCTGATCATTTTAGAATAAATACCAGACTCAATGAGAACTGATATTCCCAAACTTCTAAGTTATAACTAAATTAACGTGCGTGCAAGATAATAATCAAATACTGTCTTTCGCAGAAGCACACTGACTACATACTTGCTATGTATTTGTGCCACCATCAACGGTCCTGGGTAACTGGAGAGCTGATACATTGCCACAAGGCCCAACTGTGTTGTTTGCATCAAATGTCCTTGATGTTTAGTAAATAAATGTTAGCTTTGAGTCCCAATGGTTTATTTTGCAGATCCTAAGACAAGAAACAGAACTAACACTGAATTCAAGGATAGCCATGGATAACATGGAATTACATTCAAAATATCTGGAGAAAAAACATTTTTTTTTTTTTTTTTGCCACATTAACTTCTCACAAATAAATGCTGTGCTGTACTTTGCAGGGAGAAACAGCAAGACAGAAAGAAGCTGGCTAATAGCTATGATAAAACCACTGCTCCAAATCCTCAATCATTAGTGGGAATCATTAAATGTATCAGTAAGGATCCTCTGAAAGATTTTTAATCAGAGGAGTGACATGATCAGGTTTATACATGAGAAAAATCACTTGTGTTGATCTTTTTAATGTTTACTTATTGAGGTGGGAGGGGCAGAGAGAGAGAGAGAGAGAGAATCCCAAGCAGGCTTCACACTGTCAGTGAGGAGCCCATCTTCGATCTCACGGACGGTGAGATCGTGACGTGAGCCGAAATCTAGAGTCAGACGCTTAACCGACTGAGCCACCCAGGTGCCCCACTCGTGTTGACCTTTAATAATATGAGGTTTCCTTTCTTTTTCCAGGTGAGATATGGGCTGCCGATAGGAAAGGAGAGGGTTAGCTGAGAGGGACCTGTTATGGAGTTAAGATAACAGAACAGAGCACGGTCCCTGCACCAACGACAGCCTAGACTGGGGGGTGGTATGGCATCCAGGACACAGGCGGGGACACTGCCCTTAAAGAGGAGAAAAGGGGCACGTTTCCCGTTGTCCCAGAAGGATGCGGGAGAGTAACACTGGAGTTGAGTTAGAGACATTTCTAGGCCATAATGCATCTTTCTCAGGAAACAGGAAGTAGGGTATCTGCTCTAGAGGGAAGCACAGAAAAGGTTTAAAACCCCACTGAAGTTCACTCCACGAGAAATCCAGTCTCTAGTCTACCTGGTTGTATGTGTTGCCTTCAAGTCAATCTCATGGTACACGTATGCCTCAAAATAGCAGCTGAAAGGAGATGCTTTTAACCTAACCTTCTACATGAGTGCAATGTGTCAAGAGAAATGCTGGAATGTTCTCACTGTAATGGAGAGAGATTTCTTCAGCCTATCTCAACGCCAATTTTCACTGGTGCTCTCATTTTTCTGTCCTGCACAGCTCTGACACTCCTCTTCCTACTTCTTTATGTGAACAAGAAAATGCAGTTTGCAAAATCCTTGCCTCTGGTTTATTTCACTCGAACAAAATGAATTCTTCGAGTCCTGGCCCATATTGTAACTGTTCTCAGTGTAGACCAGCGCCTCATTCAGATTCGTCCTATTTCTCAGCACGGATTTTCTGACACATATACAAGATTAAATTCTTGTATGACAGTCCACATACTGATTTAATGAATCAAGAAACACGAGTTCTGATATTAGCTCTTTTCTTAGGATTTAAGCTTCCTCTAAGAGTTCTCCAAACTCTAATGTTTGATGATTTTAGTTATTAGTTCCCGAGTCCTCTGTTAGTTGTCTTTTACTGCTTCAAGTCTAAAACAAATACCACTTTCTGGTTCACTACTACGTGAGCTGTAATCACTTGTTGATCTAGGCAAAAATTATAGCTACAGACAAATTCTTCTGCGACTTACACTGCCTGTCTTTCCTTATCTTGAAAAACAGTGATGCGAGGTTGCCCCTTGAGTGGGAATACGATGCTTCTGCCCCACATCCGGGAGGATGCTAGTTTGAACTGTTTATGTAACATACTACTAATTCTTTGTTTCTTACCTAGTGCTCGTTGTACCTGAAAGCACATCTTTGGCCTGCACTGAAAGCTTAGTACCAGGACCCAAAACAAAGCAAATCCATCTCTACGTGGAGACTGAACCTTGACCCCAGAAGTAGAGTGCTTTAACTGAGCTAACCCGATGTTAATGTATCAACCATGATTGTCTACTGTGACTAAGACATACTTCCTAGATACAGTGGGGCGAAGACAGACACAGATGAGAAACTGTCACCTAAGAGCTTACACTCTAAGATTAGCGCCTAAAATATAAAAAGAACTCATACAACTCAATAGTAAAAAAAAAAAAAAAAAAAAACCAAGAAACAAACAAACAAAAAAACCAGGTTAGTAAAAAAATAATCTGATTTAAAAATGGACAAAAGACCTGAATAGGTACTTCTTCAAAAAAGATTTATGAGGGGCTCAGTCAGTTAAGCATCGGACTTTGGCTCAGGTCATGATCTCACAGCTAGTGGGTTCGAGCCCCATGTCGGGCTCTGTGCTGACAGCTCAGAGCCTGGAGCCTGCTTCGGATTCTGTGTCTCCCTCTCTCTCTGTCCCTTCCCCCCTCATGTTCTGTCTCTCTCTCTCAAAAATAAATAAACATTAAAAAAATTTTTTAAAAATATTTATGAAAAACCAACAGGCACACGAAAAGATATCCAACATCATTAGTCATTAGGGAATGCAAATCAAAACCATTATATCATCAGTTAGAATGGCCATCACCACAAAGACAAGAGATAACAAATGTGGGCGAGGATGTGGAGAAAGAGGGAACTCTTGGTGGGAATGTAAATTGGTGCAGCCACAACGGAAAATAGTATGGAGAATCCTCAAAAAATTAAAAATAGAACAACCATATGATTCAGCAATTCCGTATCTGGGAATGTATCCAGAGGAAATGAAAACACTAACTTGAAAAGATATCTGCACTCCCATGTTCCCAGCAGCATTTTTTATAATAGCCAAAATATGGAAACAACGAAGCATCCATCTACGGGTAAACGGATAAAGACATTGTTACATGCACATGCACGCGCGTGCGCGCACACACACACACACACACACACACACACACACACACACAATGTAATATAATTCAGTCCTACAAAAACAAGGAAATCCTGCCACTTGCAACGACATGGATGAATCTCGAGGAGGTTATGCTAAGTGAAATAAACCAGACACAGAAAGACAGATCCTGTATAATCACACTTATATTTGGAACCTAAAAACAAAACAAAACAAAACAAAACAAAACAAAACAAAACAAAACTCATAGGAAAAGAGATCAGATTTGTGACTACCAGAGATAGGGGTGTGGGGCAGGAGAACCGTACTAAGCTGGGAAAAGGCACAAACTTCCAGGTACAAGACAGATAACCCGCAAGGTAGTATACAGAGAGTGATGGTGGCTGCTTGGCCGCCTGGTACATAGGGAAGCTGTGAAGAGAGTAGATCCTAGGAGTTCTCATCATAAGGCAAATATTTTTTCCTTTTTTTGCTTTCTCTTTTTATTGTTCCCATATGAGATAATGCATACCGACTAAACTCACTGTTGTAACCACTGCACAAAATGTGCAAGTTAAACCATTATGCTGAACACCTTCAGATTTGTACAGTGAGGCATGTCAATTATGTTTCAATAAAACTGGGGGTAGAAGGAGTTTATGCTCCCACAGGAAATGGGTACCGACCCTGTCCTAAACTGCCCTCTTCCCTCTGCAGAGAGGAGTGTGACCAATCACAGGCAAGTTCTTTGAGAATTCAGAGGAAGGAAAAAGACTTTTATTTGTAGGGAGGGGGTAATGTGTGGATATTTAAGAATATTCTACTACAGGGGGCCCTGGGTGGCTCAGTAGGTTAAGTGGCTGACTGTTGATTTTGCCTCAGGTCATGATCTCACGGTTCTTGAGTTCAGGTTCAAGCAGGGCATCAGGCTCCTTGCTGACAGCATGGAGCCTGCTTGGGATTCTCTCTCCCTCTCCCTCTCTCAAAATAAACTAAAAAAAAAATTACAAAAAGAATATTCTATTACAGAAAATAGTGTAAATAGGGAAGAAAGATGAAACTAAGAGTAGAATCACACAGCTTGACATGCTAGATAGAGGAAAGGTAAATAGAGCACACTTGTGCTAAATATAGACAGGAGGGAATGGAAGCATCAAAGAGCACCAAATGTTCATGCCATCATAGAGGACAGCACCGAGTATTCATGAAGGTACTGATATTAATGACTTTAATTCAGCCACCCATTAGTGACAGCCACTCAAGACCGACACACCCTTTGCCGGAGAAACATGAAATGCGTAGCTGCTGCTCACGCTAACAGCACTCGCCGGGCACACTGGTGCCAGCGTTTCTCCCGGAGGGCGAGTGTTGGCTCCAGGAACAGCCGGAGGAGCTGTCCTGCTCACCTCCGTTCTGGTCCGCGCCATCAGGCGGGAAGTCTGACACAGCGGAAAGAGGACAGGACGTGTGAACACTGTAACTCAGCTCTCAGGTCTGCACGTGCACCCTAAGTGTGCGGAGGGGCAATTTCAAGAGAAGAAACAAGCATAAGGAAAACACAAAAGTGAGCAAATACAGGATGTGTTCTAAGAACAAACTGCTGGGCTTTGGAAAAGGAGAACTGTAGGAAAGCAGGGAGTGATCGGATTGATCAACCGAGGCGGGGCTGTATCTTGATGACAAAAGAATTTAAACCCGTGCTTCCCACACTACCTGTTGTGGAAAGAGCAGCTTTTTTTTTGTTCTTCCAATAAGCCATGAGTCACTTACTAGAAGAAAAGGAGAGGAGGGAAAAGACACTTAAAACACAAACCCAGCGGCGCCTGGGTGGCTCAGTCAGTTAAGTGTCCGACTCTTGGTTTTGGCTCAGGTCGTGATCTCGCTGTTTGTGAGTTCAAGTTCAAGCCTTGCTGACAGCATGGAGCCTGCTTGGGATTCTCTCTCTCTCTCTCTCTCTCTCTCTCTCTCTCTCTCTCTCTCTCCCTCTCTCTCTCTGCCCCTCTCCTGCTCATGCTCTGTCTCCCAAATTAAATATATAAACTTAAAAAAACTTTTTTAGACACAACCCAATATTTAAAAGTAATTCAATCCAGGTAAAATTTACCCTGTTGAAAGGCCATGAAAGTTTCTGGACACTCAATTCCTGGAGTGCTTTCACTGCAGGCAGGTAACAGCTATCTGGTGGACTGTCCCCAGACCAAGGGCTGTGATTTGAGCAGCTCTGATTCAGACTTTCTGTGCATGGAACCGAGAAGGCATTAAAGGCTGTTGAACCAGGGGCCGGGGCTGAGCACCGTGCTTTGTGCAGACTCTCGGATGGTGAAACACAGGAGGGACCGGAGGAGGAGACGGGGGATGAGGTGAGCAGAGAGGTCCACATTCGGGACGGCGGCACTGGAGGCAGAAACATGACAGACCACGGAGGCAGAGTTCACAGTGGGGACTCCTGACTGGACGGGGAGGGTAAAAGACAGCAGACTGTGCTGCCAGAGTCTGGGGGCACAGCAGTGCCCTGGAAGAAAGCACAGGAGGAGGAGCCATGTGTTTAGCAGGCACGGCCTCTAGCTGCCTCTCCCGTCACCTCCAGATACAGATCCCTCTTCCCTCAAGGACACGCTACAGTGGGAGAAGGCAGACGAAAGACCAACAGCAACCTTGAAGTTGTGCTTCACGTAAGCTTTTCCATTTTTGTGAAGGCTGTCATTCTTTGTGTGACGTCAGTAAATCTGATCATTCTCAAACATAGATATCTAAAGGTTTCACCTTCCAAAAGACAGAGTACTTATAAAATATTAACAATTTTACTCTTGGTGGATAGAAAAGTTTACAACTGTCTTTTAAACTTTAACCAAGAAACATATCTACAAATTCCAAAGGTATTAAATGATATTGAGTACCACTGAAATCATGAAAAATAATACACACTGAAAAAATATTCTTGCCTCTGACATTAGCAGGTATCTCAGAACACTTTCCTGCAAAACATTTCTCCTTTCTCCCTACAGAATCTGGTTCAGACACACGGAGGAAAATTACATAAGGCAGGCTGTGTGAAGTGTTAAAGAGAATCAGCTAATAGCTAAATAATGTTTCTTTCAACTAACAGAACTAAAGGCCAAATTTATTGAAATCACTTTGTGAAACCTTGTAAGAAATGTAAAACTGTAAAGTGCAGTGTCCTCTTGGGTCTACAACAGAAAAACAGTTCTTGAAAACTGAGAATATTGGCAAAATGTGAAATGCTATTTTATAAGAGCTTTCCCTGGGAAATCCTAGTAAAGGTAAGTTTTTAAGCACTGTTATTTTTTTTCTTTAGTCCTCATATTTCTGCCTTTAGGACTCTTTCCACTGTGCTTTTTTTTCCCCCCTCTAAACAGGTTTCTCAGTAATTTACAATTCTACCATAATACAAAAATAGTATTTAAAATCTGTTTCATGATCTGCCCCAACAAAATCTAAAGTGGATTTATTCATGTTATTCACACCATCTCTTGTGTGATAACAAATTTCTATCAAAACAAAATCATGATTCTAGATTAGTTCTATTATTCTTTCCCCTACCTTATTTCTCTGTCTTTTCTCTCACCATCATCTTTATTATTCTATTAGCTGATAAAGTTCAGAATTTTCTAACTTCAAAAAGGTTAGAAAAAAACACATTCAAAGATATTAAACTATTATTTACACCGAGGACCCAAAACTTCAATCTTGGTATGAGATGGTATTTATAACTAACTTCTAAAGGGAAAAAATTAATATTTACTATGCGCTATGAAGGAGAAAGATATTTTGATGAGAAAGGAGAATTCAACAAAACAGAAGAAAAAAAACATGCTCTATATACAGCTGACCCTCAACACGGGTTTGAACTGCATGGGTACACTTATATGTGGATTTTTAGTAAATAGAGTTGTGTAAATCTACTTTCTCTTCCTTATGATTTTCTTCATAACATTTTCTTTTCCCTAGCCCACTTAATCGTAAGACTACAGTACATAATACATACCAATATAAAATATGCTAATCAACTATTTAAGCTATCGGTAAGGCTTCCCAACAACTGTCGGCTATTAACAAAGTATATGGGGAGTTAAAAGTTATACTGGGATTTTCCACTGTGCAGGGGTTGGCGCTGAGTTATTTCACATGAAGTACTAATTTGTACCACTTAGCTAAACACTAACAGCTAACACTTATTAAGCAATTAGTATGCGTCACACATTGCAATTTATTTTTTTTAATGTTTATTTATTTTTGAGAGAGAGAGAGAAAACGCATGCATAGGGCACAGGGAGGGCCAGAGAGGGAGACAGAGTCTTCAAAGTGGGCTCCACACTGACAGCAGTGAACTCAATGCGAGACTCAAACTCACGAACCGTGAGATCATCACCTGAGCCGAAGTCTGATATTTAATCAATGAGCCACCCAGGCACCCCAAGTGTTGCATTTTATATGCTAAGCACTGTACCTTATATTATTAGCTCATTTAATCCTCCAAATTGCCCAGTGAAGAACAAAATTTTTCCATTTTTCAGATGCAGAAATGGGGACAGAGAAGCTTAAGTAGCCTGATCAAGGTCACAGAGCTACCAGAAGTGACCAAGTCAGGATTCAAATCCAGATTTCAGAGCTCACGTTTACATTTCCAAGCCACAGCCTTCATACAGGAAAGGTTGCGCATGGATTATATTGTAGAGCATTGCATATTCTAGTCAAATTAAAAAGTCATTAAGCAAAGTAGTAAAGAAATTCCTTAATTATTCCACTGGTAAGTGCTAAAATACCTTAACTTTTTTGGCTTTGATTTGTATTTAAGGATAGCCTGAAGTGGCCTCTAAGGATAGAATGAAAAGTTAGAAATAATCTTCAACTGTGTCTCTAAATCTTCTGTGCACATTAAATAATCATTTGACAAACTCAACAGATAGCTTTTCCTTTATAAAGTTTCAATTTGCATCCAAAGATCACTTAACTATTAGATGTGGCATATGTATACAATAGAATATTACTCGGCCATAAAAAAGAATGAAATCTTGCCATTTGTAACAACACAGACAGAACTAGAGTATATTATGCTAAATGAAATAAATCAGTCAGAGAAAAACAAATACCGTATGATTTCAGTCATATGTGGAATTTAAGAAACAAAACAAACAAGCAAAGGGGGGAAAAAGAGAGCAGGGCAAACCAAGGAATCAACTCTTAGAGAACAAACTGCTGGTCCCCAGAGGGGAAGTGGGTGAGGGGATGGGTGAAACAGGTCATGGGAATTAAGGAGCACCCTTGAGATGAACACTGGGTGATGTATGGAATTGTTGAATCACCATATCATACACCTGAAACAAAGACTGTGTTTACTAACTGGAATTTCAATAAAAACTTTAAAGAAATCACTCAACTATTAAGATTCTAGAAAATCAGGGGCACCTGGCTGGCTCAGTTGGTGGAGCATGCGACTCTTGATCTCAGAGTTGTAGGTTTGAGCCCCACATTTGGTGTAGAGATTACTTAATAAAATCTTTAAAAAAATGAATCTAAAAAATAAATTAATTAAAGAACTCATTAACAATAATTATTAAAGAGCTATCTTTGTATGTGACCTTCAATAATTTTAAATACAGCCACACTTATAATTAACATAGAGCAAAAAAAAAAAAAAAACCCTCCATAATAATGGAGACTAGAATAAATCCTGGGATCTTAGATTAAAGGGATCACTTGAACTCATGGTTTTCAAGATAGATATAGAAATAAATATATGCAGACACAAACATATATTTCCTAGCTTCGTGCACTGAAAAATTCTAGAAGTAATGACCCAGTACCAAGGAACACACCTAGCACCCAGATCTTAATTTCTAAAGACTGTCCTCCACTGAAAGGAACCATTAATCTTTTGAAGAATGATTGGTCCCAAAACTGGGAGGAAAGGAAGGTACAAGATGAACTTGGAATGCTTTGTGGTGCCAGAAAGTGAAGAAATCCAGAAAGATGGGGAACTGTTAAAAGGATAATGGAAACAGCCTGAAGGGGCTCCCAAGGGCAAAATGTAGTAGATTACAATCCACTGATAAGGTAGGAATCCATGGGCTTATAGGTAATATAAACAGATAAATAGGTAAGAAGAGACAATCCTTTCTTCAATAGAATACCAACTAATAAATGTTCAAAGGATGATGGTTACTAAAAAATAGCTTCTTTGCAACCATCATAGTAATAACTAATTCAGGCAAGAATCATTAATGGATGTCGAAACAACTGGGTACAAGATTCATATGACAAACTCCACCTTGAACAAATGATTAAAGTTAAGATCAGCAAAAATGGGACAAACTGATACGTGCCTCCTGATTGTGATTCATGAAAAAGGACATAATTCCACTTCTCTGTCATTCTTGAAAAGATGCATAGCCTAAGTCCAATCATTTGGGGACATTCTTCAAAATAACTGCTGTCCTCAAAACTGTCAAGATCAACAAAGAAGAAAGACAGGGAAACATTCCAAATTAAAAGAGGCTAAGAAGACAGTAACTAAATGCAGTGTGATGCGTTGGATCTTGGGCTGGGGAAAAAAACCACGAAGGGGATTATCAAGGCAACTGTCGGGTGCTTGGGGGGCTCAGTCGGTGAAGGTTAAGCGTCCGACTTCGGCTCAGGTCATGATCTCATGGTTCATGGGTTTGAGGCCCGTGTCAGGATCTGTGCTTACAGCTTGGAGCCCGGAGCCTGCTTTCTGATTCTGTGTCTCCCTCTCTCTCTGCTCTTCTGTCACTCAAACTTTGCCCCTCTCTCTGTCACAAAAATAAACATTAAAAAATGGGGTGGGGGCACCTGAGTGGCTCAGTCAGTTGAGCGTTCGACTTCAGCTCAGGTCACGATCTCACAGTCTGTGAGTTTGAGCGCCATGTCGGGCTCTGTGCTGACAGCTCAGAGCCTGGAACCTGCTTCAGATTCTGTGTCTCCCTTTCCCTCTGCCCCCTTCCCTGCTCATGCTCTGTCTCTGTCTCTCAAAAAATAAACGTTTTAAAAAATATTTTTTATTAAGAAAAATTTCAAAAAACCGTCAAAATTTACATATGGATTACAAAACAGGTAACAGTCTTCCATCAACATTACATTTCCAGACTTTGATAACTGCACTTTTGTTATATAAGAGAATGTCCTGATTCTTAGAAAATTCACCTTCTGATATATTTAGAAGTAAAAGATATGCCTGCAATGTACTGTGAGATGGTTCAGAAAAAAGTCTGTATGTGTGTAAATGTGTAACACAAACATATGTACATACATATACACGTGCACACAGAGAACAGAACACGATGATAAAGCAAAGGGGCAAGCTTGAAATCATCAGGGAATCTGTGTAAAGGAAAGGAGGATTCTTTACGCTATTTTTGTAACCTCTCTATAAGCCTGAAACCATCTTAAAAAGTTACCCTCCAGGGGTTCCTGGGTGGCTCGGTTGGTTGAATGTCTGACTCTTGATTTTCAGCTTAGGTCATGATCTCATGGTTCGTGGGTTTGAGCCCCACTCTCAGCACGGAGCCTGCGTGGGTTCTCTCTGCCCCTCTCCCATGCACATTCTCTCTCTTTTTCTCTCTCCACACCCCCAAAATAAATAGTTTTAAAAAGAGTTACCCCTCAAAACCTCTTTAATTTTTTTTTTTCTGGCTACCTTTAAAAAAGGATTCTTTTATTTTTCACGTATTTTATTTTACATCAATTAGGACAAAGTCTAATTCATCATCTTCAGTATTAAAAATCCATTTTGAAGTACATCCTATATCTTGTCCTAAAGTTTGTAGGAATAAGCTATGTTTTCCAAGAATATTCAATTTGTTGTTAATTGGTAGCAGTATTTCAGAATAAATTATTTCTCAAGTACATACCCTGAACATAGCTATAGCTAAGTAACTCTATCTAATTTTAAGGAATTTTTATCTTCCCACACAACTCCTTTGTAAGTATATTCCGCTCAGAAAGTTCTATTTCCAGTAAAAACTTCAGAAAAGTATTAACACAGTACAACCACTCTCATTATATAAAATCTTCCTTGAATTATTTCCATATAAAAAAAAAATCTTCACAGGGTCTGACAGAAATTTGGCAAAAGAAATTGAGTTTTAAAAAAGCGTGTGGGGATTTGGTTGGGGAGGTGTCATTAGAAAAAAAGGCACAGACATAGATGATGTACAAGGAAAACTGGGTGGTACGGGGGGAGCTTTCTACCCTGTGATTTGCAGCTTGATGTCGCCTTCCTGTGAACGAGTTTACAGCTACAAGGGAGAACATTTAAACCACATACTTTACAAGGCCCCAGGATCCATTCTCCGAGAAACCGTGATGGGGAATACAATATGGAGTTCCTGATGAAGATCTAGCCAATGTGGTTGTTACCTTATCTGTGGACGGAACCGGTTGAGGAATGAAAGCATAGAATCACAGGGGCCAAACAGGACAGAAATAGCACCTGAAGGCAAATTACTCAGGGAAACATTGGGGTGTGAATGGGCGTTTTGAACTAAAAATTTTTTCTAAATGTTTATTCATTTATCTATTTATTTATTTTGGGTGGGTGCAGAGAGAGAGAGAGAGACAGAGAGAGAGAGAGAGAGAGAGAGAGAGAGAGAGAGAGAGAGAGAGGGAGGATCTGAAGCGGATCCCGTGCTGACAGCAGAGAGCCTGATGCAGGGCTCTAACTCATGAACTGAATTCATGAACAGTGAGATCATGACCTGAGCCATAGCCGGATGCTCAACCAATTCAGCCACGCAGGTGCCCCAAACCAAAAATAGTTTCAATGCTATGAAGATATCTTCAGAAAGACACCAATTAAACCTATATATAATATACTCAATTTTTAGAAAATAATAATTCAATTAGGAACAGTAGAAGAGGGACTGAAAAAAACCCAGCCCCTTTTGGTATGGAGTCAATCAAATATTGAAAGGTCTATTCCATGCAAAGTATTGTAACAGTTAATAGAATCCATTTGGAAAGAGAACTATGTTTGAAAATCGGGCTTTGGGGCCTCTTGAATTAGTCTTTGCAAGTCAGAGAACAACTTGTTCCTAACTTTTTGTCCTTTAAACTAAGGTATGTAAAAAAAAAAAAAAAAAAAAGAAGGCATGTTGGTAAATGGCAAAATAATGTCCTGCTGATTGTGATAAAATGTTAAGGGATTAGTTTTAGTTTGCTCAGAAACAGATTTCAATATTTTTATGCATTCATTTATTTTCTGATGAACATAGTTTAAATTCTGCAAAAGGTTTCATTTTTTACATGTCAAGAATGAAATCCACATTCAGGCCTCAAAAGGTAAGCAGCTTTTATTATTTTTTAATATTTATTTTTGAGAGAGAGAGAGAGAGGGAGGGAGGGAGAGAATCCCAAGCAGACGCCACATTCAGCACAGAGCCCAATGGGAGGCTTGATCCCATGATCCTAGGATCATGACCTGAGCCCCAAATCAAGAGTCAGAGGCTCAACCAACCGAGGCACCCAGGTGCCCCGTCCATAAAGATAAATTAAGACTGCTCTGGTAAATAGTCCCTGTGTGCTGAGACAGTCATAAAATTCTGTGCTCCAATTAAAAAGTCAACTGCCTGGTAAGAGACATTTCTCGCCATGTATTCCAAGTGGAAATTTACTTTTATTTACTCTGCTTAGGACTCTGCATGATTTCCGAACCCCAGTGTCTGTGTTTCATCAATGTTGGTATATCCTTAGGCTGTCTCTTCCCCACTGACGTTACTCTCTCCCTCTGTAACTCCTGCTAGATGTACATTACATTTTCTTACTCTGTGATCCACATTACTTAGCCTGTCTTTTATAGTTTCTTTGTATTTTTGTACTGTAATTGGGGGCTTGAATTCATAATCAAAATGCACAGTATCCAGCTAAGTACTTCTGTCTTTGTGCATAATTTGCTGCTTAATTTGTCCCATCAGCTTACTTCTGTGACTATCTTTTATTTCTAGAAGTCATATATATAGTACTATTTAAAATGTCTTTGGAGTGCCTGGGTGGCTCAGTCAGATAAGCATCTGACTCTTGATTTTGGCTCAGGTCATGATTTCATGGTTCCTGAGATCGAGCCCTGCATCAGGCTCTGTGCTGACAGAGTGGAGCCTGCTTGGGATTCTCTCTCTCTCTCACCACTCATACTCTCTTTCTCAAAAATAAACATTAAAAATAATATCATTAACTTTTAATACAACCATTTTCCATACTTTTTATCCCCCATTCTTATTTTAAAGTAAAATAATGCTCATTCTTTTAGATTCTTAGGAGTCTGAATTGTTGTTTGTTGTTTCTGTCGACTCTTAACGCATGGTGATTTTGTAATTTTCCACAATGAGTTCCTCTGCAGTGAGGGGCTTCATTGGTGGGAGTTTTGTAAGGCTGATTAAGGATCACTCTTTCTAGGTTGCTTTCTCCAGGTATCCCGGGTTGTGTTACCAGCCAGGGCCAGTTTTTATATTAATTCTCAGCTGAAGAAAACATTCATATGAACCCCAAACCTCAGGGTTAATAGACATATGGTTACAATGTCTCAGGGAAGCCACTTTCTTCCACATAATGTCAAAGCGGAAACAGAAAAACATATCTCTTTGCTACTAGGCAGATTACTACTCCCACCCTCCAATCCATCACTTTTCCATTTTTTTTTTTTTTAATGGTTATTTATTCTTGAGAGAGAGAGCGAGAGAGAGCTTGCACACCCAAGCAGGGGAGGGGCAGACAGAGGAGACACAGAATCCGAAGCAGGCTCCAGGCTCTGAGCCATCAGCACAGAGCCCAACGCGGGGCTCAAAGTCAAGGACTGCAAGATCATGACCTGAGCCGAAGTTGGACGCTTAACCTGCTGAGCCACCCAGGCGCCCCACCATCTCTTTTGAGAACAGAGATCTTCAAGGGTCCTGGCTGTATATGAAGCTCTCAGCTCCAATGCCCTATTTGGGTTCCTTGGTTCAGTCTTAACGGCCTCCTTTTCCATCCCCATGTGGCAGTTAAAATTCAAGCCCACTGGGTAACTGCCTCCACCCTGTTCTCCTAAAAGTGCTTTTGATCATACACAATATTTATGGAACATTTAATGAATGCCAGGTACTGTGCTAACACTTCACATCTTACTTCATTCCATTCTCATAGAAACTATTTTCTCACCTTACAGATGAGGAAACAGAGACATAATTTGCTCAAGCTTATGTAGCAAGTAAGTAGCTGAGATATGAACCCAGATCTCTGCGAATTTGGAGTGTGCACTGTTAATTACCATACACTGCCACTTCTTGGAACTTCTTCCTAGTGCCTAGGCTAGTGCTAAATACAGAACAGTCACTCAAGGACTGTCTGTTGAATGAATATTCTCCTCCAGTGTGGACGTCTGTTATGGGAAATCCTGAGAATAACCAAGTATTTGGCAGATTACTAGAGTAGAGATAATGTTGAGTGGTACCTATAGTCGTGCTTTATACTTAAATTATTACCTGAAAATACCAGTCTTGCTGACTGTGAAAATGAATTTTTTAGTGATACCAAGAGTGAACACACTGTGTTCAATAATTGTTGTATTTGTCAACACCACCGACAGGATGGAATCCCTCCTTGAGAAGAACTTGTAAGCTGGTGGAGAGCTCAGGTACAGAACATGGTAGGCAGCAAGGCATGATTAATGAATATTTAATAGAAAAAGTAAAGAGGAAAGGGGTGCCTGGGTGGCTCAGTTGGTTAAGCATCTGACTTCAGCTCAGGTCATGATCTCAAGGTTCGTGAGTTTGAGCCCTGTGTTGAGTGGGCACAAGACCTGCTTCAGGTGAGCCCTGCTTCTCTCTCTCTCTCTCTCTCTTAAAAAAAAAAAAAAAAGGAAGAAGAAGCAAAATTAAAGAGGAAAGAGTAAAAGCTGATCAAGGATCTGCAAAGGTGGGGCGCCTGGGTGGTTCAGTCAGTTGAGCATCTGACTCTTGATTTCAGCTCAGGTCATGACCACATGGTTTGCAAGACTGAGCCCTATTGTCTGGGCTCTGCCCTGACAGCCCGGAGCCTGCTTGGGACTCTCACCCTCTCTCTCTCTCACCCCTCCCCTGCTTGCACTCTCTCTCTCAAAATAAATAAATAAACAAAAAAGATCTGCAAAGTCAAAGGATGATTATTGTGCCTTTTCTGGTAACACCAATTCACTCCAAAAATTGAGGGTGGTTCCCACGAAGGCAGACACTATTTTTATGTTAAAAGAGATGTTACAGAGCAGAATAAAAACAATACAAAATTCCAAAAAATCTTTAGGTTCAAACACATGACGTCATAGGATGTTTGTCTGTTGTTGGGAATAACCATCATGATGGAGTCTGAGAATAAAAGCAAATGCTTATACAGCGTTCACTCTGGGCCATGCATATACTTCCTCATATTCTACAACAATTCCATTGGGCGGTTATTATCAGCACCTCCAATTTATGGGAAGCAAACCCAGGCACTGACAGGTTAAGCAACTCATCCCAGGTCAAACAGCTATCGGAATTGGGGCTCGAACCTGGGCTGAGGGGCTCTGTGTTGTCTCTGATGGCTACAGAGAAGGTACAATCGGAGGAAGGCCCTGAGCAGGAAGCAGCTGGACAAGTTAGGAGGAGGGGGAGGAAATTGTGAGAGTCTTTATTTTATTACCTGGCCTTAGAAAAGCCCAGTTGTGGTTTGAGATGATAGGTAATACAGATTCTATGTTATGGCATTTTCAAAAACTTACTTTTTAAAATGCAACAAATACCGTAGTTTTTACAGTATCCGGTGGATACTGTCCTGTGTTTGCGTATTTGTTGCTTCAGGATTTTTCACGAGTTATTTCATGCATGCAGATTATTCCAAGTGGAATTCAAGTGTCTGAAGCAAGAGAAAGTGCCACTTTTTGTGTGACCCTTACCGCTGCACTCCTGAGGCATGCGGCAGGTGTGGACAAATGCTGGCTTAACTGAACTAAAACCCTGAACGAGTCTCTCTTTCACCACCTCTTACCGAAGGAAATCAGTGTAGAAAAAGTGGTTACATCATATAAGACGATATTTAAAATTTACTGCACAATAAAAACCCACAAATATTATCTGGTAGGAAATAGAAATAGAGGAGAAACTCCAAGAGTATTTTTGTCTCTGAAAGACTAAATATGATAAGAACAAGTCAGCAAATTCCAAAAAAAGAAGCATGAATTGGTAAAAAATAAATAAACAAAAATTTAAAAAAATTAAAAAAAGGCAAAAAAATTAAATGGGACTACTCTATTTTCTGACCTGGAAAGTTCTGACTTTGTAATTATAAATCCTTGCTGCTCATGCTACACAAATGAAAGAATAAAGGTTAAATATTCAAAGAAAATACAGAAGAACTGTTTTAAAGATAGAAATGAGACAGATGGAATGAGACCAACATCAAATTTATTTTAAACCGGCTTTCTGTTCTTTCTCTTCAACTACAATTTTACTAGAAAGGTTCACCTTCTCACATTCTTGACTGGATTTCTCCACTAGAGAAAACCATAAAAGGTCATTCCATGCCCATTTAAAAGGCAAAATGAAAATGAAGAATTATGGTCGCCCATACTGAAATTAAGACACGATTTTATCAACAGGACTGTCCTTAAAGTTTTTATTTATTTATTTTAATTTTTAAAAAAGGTTTATTTATTTTTGAGAGACACAGAGCATGAGCAGAAGAGGGGCAGAAAGAGAGGGAGACACAGAATCCGAAGCAGGCTCCAAGCTCTGAGCTGTCAGCACAGAGCCCGACACAGGGCTTGAACCCATGAACCGCAAGATCATGACCTGAGCCAAAGTCAGATGCCCAACTGACTGGGCCATCCAGGCACCCCTGGATTGTCCTAAAAGTTTAAAGGTGAAAGACTATAAAATAATAGAGTGAGCTCAGAGGTCCAAGTCAAAATGGAGATAGAGTTTGAGGATTTGAGTAATAGGTATACAGTAGTGGATGGAGTACAGGGTATCACCCAGACTACTGAGTTTCAGAATCACCTGAGCCCAGAGAATTGTTAGAGGGTCTACAAAGAGAATTAGCATGAGGAGATAAAAGTAGAAGGGAGGGAATAACATGGTGGGGGAAAAACAATTCTTTGAAAAGAAAACCACAGGCCCAAAATGGTGTCACTTAGGCCAAGTCGCCACACTGGGGCTTAATAACCTAACCTGACTGCCGTTCCAACCTTCCCCAGAAATGCAGTCTTAAGTGGGCAATCTGTCCCATGGACCCTCTCCATCCCCCAGAGGAAGATGAGGTAATCCACTAACAAGACCCTTCTGTCCCAGAAAAAAGGTGACCTCATCTGAAATAATCCTTTTTTTCTGTTCATGACTTCCTTCTCCTGCCTTTTAAAACCTTTCCCCTCTGTTGTCCTTTGGAGCTCCCCCTACTTGCTAGGTGGGATGCTGCCAGATTCACGAATCGGTTTCTTTATTTTTTTGGTTTTCTTTAAAATTTTATTAAGTCATCTCTACATCCAACGTGGGGCTCGAACTCACCATCCTGAGATCAGGAATCGCATGTTCCACTGAATGAGCCAGCCAAGTGTCCCATGAATCATTTCATAAAGCCCATTAGTTAGATCTTCATATTTACTAAGCTGAACTGTCTTTAATCAAAGAATTAAGAGGTATAACCTGTGTCTGAGACTACTCTATTTGAGGAGAGAAAGCACATGCACAAGAAACAGTAAGGGACAAGCCAGTAGAAACTACTGAGTCAGTGAGAAGAAAGTGATAAAGCAGAAAAAACGCTGGGCTAATAGTGAAATCTACATTCTAATGTGAGCTCTGTTAACAACTTGCGTGAAAAGATTTGCAAGACACCTCTCTGAGCTTTAATTTCCTCAGCAATAAAACCATCATGGGCTCTTTAAATTCTAACTATTCATGCCACTGGTTTTCTTGAATGGCTTTAAAAAAAAAAAATTATGATAGTCCTTAAGCACTGACATATGGTTTTTACTTAGAATCCCACGTAAAGATGTAAAAACAGAATTTTTATGTGCTTTTAACTCCAGTACAACTATTAAACCAAAACAAATCTAAAAATAAAAGTGCTTAAAACAGCAATAAAACTAAAACAGCATTAATTTTCTATCATGCTGCTCTGTAAAAATTAGATTTCTGATCATCATTTGATATACTATCAATTGTGATGACCGTGAATTACTTTGTACTATTTTCTTACAGCTTATCAAAATGAATATTCTAATATATTACTTTTTTTCCTTTTTGCACTTCTCTGCATTTTATACATCTTCTGTGATAAATCTGCATTTTTTTCCAATTGAGTTTTTAAAAATCATAGCTTTATTGGGAAATAATTCACAGACCATGCATTTTACACATTTAGAATGCACAACTCAACAGTTTTCAATGTATTCACAAAGTTGTGCAACTATGTCACAACACATTTTGGAGTACTGCATCAGCTCAGAACCCCCCTACACTCATACCCACGTATCTATTAGAAGTCACTTTCCAGTCTCTCAAGTCCCTCTGCCCCAACTCCAGGCAACCTTCCATGTACTTTGTGTCTCTATGGATTTGCCTATTCTAAATATTTCACATAAATGTTATTGTACAGTATGGGGTCTTTTATGACTGGCTTCTTCTTAGTGTGATGTTTTCAAGGTATATCCACGTGGTAACATACTACCAATACTTCACTTCTTTCATGGCCAAAAAAAATTCCATTGTTTCAACATTCTACATTTCATCCATTCATCAGCTGATGGACATTGGAGTTGTTTCTACTTTTTAGCTATTATAAGTAATGCTGCTATAATCATTCATATACAAGTTTGGTTGGGTGTTTGTTGTTGTTGTTTTCTTTTTTGAACACCTGCTTTCAGTTCTTCTCAGTATACACTGAGAAGTGGAATTGCTGGGTCATATGCTAATTTGATGTTTACGTTTTTGAGAAACCACATTTTTCGCACTTGTCATGCCATTTTACGTTCCCACCAGCAATGTATAAGGATTCCAATCTCTTTATTTCGAGGTACAAAGTGACATCTCATTGTGGTTTTGATTTGCATTTCCCTGATAGCTAATGATGTTAAGCATCTTTTCATGTGTTTTTTGGCCACCTGTGTGTCTTTTTTGGAGAGATGTCTGTTGAGATATTTTGCCCACTTTTAAATTGATTATTTGTCTTTTCGTGGATTTATAAGTTGCATTACTTTTTTTTTTTATGTTTATTTATTTTGAGAGAGGGTGAGTGAGAGAGTGAACAAGGGAAGGGGCAGAGAGAGAGGGAGAGACAGAGAATCCCAAGCAGGCTCTGTGCTGTCAGTGCAGAGCCCGACAGGTGGCTCGATCTCATGATCTATGAGCCATGGATGAACCATGATCCACGAACCATGAGATCATGACCTGAGCCGAAATCAAGAGTCGGATGCTCAACTGACAGGGCCACCCAGGCGAGCCATTGTTGTGTTACTTTTATACTCGGAAAAAACTTTAAAAAGTCTTGAACATACGCTAGTTTAATTACTAAGAATGTGACAGGGTTGATATAAAAACTGAGAGTGGTGTTAGTAAAGAAACTGTCCCCATTCCTGGTGTACTCCTTTATCCACCTGTGGGCAGGCAGGCTGATTTAGCTGGTAAATTTGGTAATAACTAAGCTTGCCACCTTCTTCCTCAAGTGAGCCCATCCGCAGAGAACACAGTCTGCTCTGCTGTTTTAGCTGGGCAGGCAGCCGGGTAGGAAAAGACACAGAGAAGACGAAGGGTGAGCCAAAATATTAGACAGACAGACACGAAGGACGGGTGGGATGGGACAGGCACTTCGATGCAGACACAGAGACCAGGAGTTTGTAGAGGAAACGACAAAAGCTTGGCTGAATGGGAAAGGCGTGAGAAGCGGCTGGAGGCGGACTCCAGGTGTCTTGTCTGCTCACACGGCCCTGTTCCAGCTCAAATCCCAACTCCAAAGCCTTTCTCCCAGTCTCTCGGCAACCCTTCTAACTTTATTTCCCACTAGCCTTTTATAAAACCTTTCCCTGGCCACAATGGACAACTTATTTACCTCTAAAATTAACAAGGCTTTTTAAAAACAAGGTATGTAATACTGGTAAGGGTTCAATGAAATACACACTGGCACATGTTCAAATTGAATGTAAATTGGCACAACTTACAGAAAACAATTTTACGTGTAGCAAGAATAGTTTTTTTTATAATTTTTTTAATGTTTATTTATTTTTAGAGAGAGACAGGTGCAAGTGGGGGGTGGGGCAGACAGAGGGGGAAGACACAGAATCTGAAGCAGGCTCCAGGCTGTGAGCTGTCAGCACAGAGCCTGACGTGGGGCTTGAACCCACGAACTGTGAGATCATGACCTGAGCCGAAGTCGGACACTCCACCGACTGGGCCACCCAGGTGTCCCAACACTTCATTTCCTTGGTCAATGACAGTACAAGTGATTTTTTTTTCTCTTTGGCACTCTTCTGTATTTTGCATATTTAAAGATATATTTTTATACTAAATAAAAATGTTTTAAAGTTGAATAAAGAACACACATTTAAAAAAAAATCACCAGGAATGCTAGTAGTAATCTAAATATTAATAATGTTCATTTCTTTCAAAAGAAAATAATATAAGTAAATACAAGAGTATCACAGAAGTTTAGCAGATTTAAAACACACCATTTACTGAGTGCTTTCTGTAGGTTAAACACTGTGGAGGTTAAACACTTTGACATACATTTTGGAACGTGTGTTTATCCATCGTCTCAGAAGTAAGTCATTGCTTCATTTGCTCTAATTGAGAACCATCAAAGAGTTGCCTTATATATTTGCCAGTAACCTTGAGAAACAGGAGTTTCTACAAAGCCAGTTTTCAAGGGCACAAAGTATAGATCTCTATGGAGGAATATTACAGATCTTAGAAATAAACTCATCTGAATGGTTACAGAATTTGTCCCTATATGTTTACCAAATCCTAAGTCAAAAAGGTGGCATCTGAAATTCTGGTAAAATGAAAAAATAAAATTCTACACAATATTTACTGAATTAATTATAAATTATACTAACCAAAAAAGTTTTTCATGCAGTTTTCCTTTACTTTCTAAAAAAGTTAAAATGAATCTACATACATAAAGCTGTATACATTCTTGGGACTTGCATTTTTCATCAAATGTTTCAAATGCTGACTTCCACTGCATTGCTCACAGTACTTACTATTAATACTGATCACCTATGGGTTCAAACATTAACCATTAAACTGATAGGAACCAATGCTAGGTTTGGATTCATTCACAAGCCACCATATTTCAAAATTATTCACCAAAATGGGTAAGGATGTTGTAATGTGTACACACACGTATACTGTAATGTGCAGGTTCATATGGATATTAGTAAAATTAAGGAATGAACCCAACTAAGATAAAGAACATAATCCATACAGCATCAAACACAATTTTAACACTATTTTTAAATTACAAAACCTAAGCCAGGAGTTCTCTAGCTTAGTTTCTATTTTTCTTTTGAACAAGAAGTAAAAACTCACTAATTCTATCATTTCCAAAGTTATTAGGAAATTTCAGTAAGAGTTGAGGCTGCTATATTTACTTTTAATGAAGGCTCACATTGTTTCACATGGCCCTTTCAATGCATCCTGCATACCTAAGGGGCAGATCGTTCATTTGAAAACAATTTGTGTTTTACAATAAAAGCAGTGGCTTGATACACTTGTGGAATGACTATCTCACCAAGTCTCAAAGTTCCACAGCGACATCTCACCATCCGGTCAGTGTAGCTAGTATCATCCCAGTCGTATGTTGTTACTGGCACCCAAACAATCTCTTCACTTCAGATGAGTCCCAGCCATCTCCAACATGCCGCTACCAACGTCCCATTATGTGGCCCTAACTTCCGGTCCTTTTTACTGTCAATCACTCCCACCTCCATTTCCCAGTCCAAGCACATCAAGGACTGCAGACTCCTGCAATTCTGTCTGACCTAACAGTGACATATTGATTTATATCTAGAGCATACTGAAAGTTAACTGAAAGGCAGGAAGAGAGACGGGTGTAAAAGTGACTATGATTTAAGTTATTCAAGAGAATGTATTTTGATGGGGTTTTGGGAAAAGAAAAAATGCCAGAGCAAGGCAGTTTACTCTAGGTAACAAATTCTAATAAAAGGATAAACCAATAGAGAAAAAAATTTGTCCCAGAGAAGGATCCCTTATGTTGCGTTAGAAGATTGTTGGCAGGGGCGCCTGGGTGGCGCAGTCGGTTAAGCGTCCGACTTCAGCTAGGTCACGATCTCGCGGTCCGTGAGTTCGAGCCCTGCGTCGGGCTCTGGGCTGACAGCTCAGAGCCTGGAGCCTGCTTCCGATTCTGTGTCTCCCTCTCTCTCTGCCCCTCCCCTGTTCATGCTCTCTCTCTGTCCCAAAAATAAATAAACGTTGAAAAAAAAAAAATTAAAAAAAAAAAAAAAAAAAAGAAGATTGTTGGCAGAGGGGTGCCTGAGTGGCTCAGTCAGTTAAGCATCTGACTCTTGATTTTGGCTCTGATCTCATGGTTTGTGAGTTCAAGCCCCACATCGGGCTCTGCACTGATAGCATGGAGCTTGCTTGGGATTCTCTCTGCCCCTCCCCTGCTCGCTCTCACTCTCTCAAAATAAATAAATAAACATAAAAAAAAAAAAAAGGTTGTTGGCAGCATACGATTTTCCCCAGAGATGTTTTATGTCAGTGGCAAGTATTCCCTAATGAAAACACACATGATAAAAAGAGACAGTACTATTAAATATACTCTAGTATAGCCTAGGTCTGTGCACTCAAAGTATACTTGTACTCAGAATTTCTTCCTGATAAATCCATCAGACATCTTCAGCAGGATGAGAGATATCAATGGATTTTGACTCTGAAGTAAAGCTTCTGTTCAACTTTAATTATAGAAAAAATACGAATCTTTGAATAACGCCATTTTCCTCAACTTAAAATTTATCTACCTTTTCTTCTCTTTGGAGCATTACTACTTTTGTAATAGGGAAGGAAGGAGAGGCAAGAGGGAAGGAGTAACATTTGTATTCCTCCCCCACTTCAAGTTTATAACAGACTATGACCTGCTCCGACTTTTGAACTTTCCATAGAAGATAGAAGAATAGAAAGAAACCAAAAGGTGAGGTAAGGCAGAATATGCTGTAGTGGCATTCTGGATACCGTCTCACATACTCCGAAGAGCTAGAACAGAGTGGAGACTCTCCAGCAAAGGCTGCACAAGTACATGGTTTTATACAAAGTACTAGACAAGCACACGGAGGCTTTAGTTATAAGACAGGCATTCTTAGAATATTTGTTTCCTCGATATTGATAAGTGTTTCCTCAGTCTTGATAAGTGCTTCTGGAGCAGAATTTTTGCTTATAAGTTTTTTGCACATGTAGGTATGTATACTCTTTGAGCTTGTCAGCGAAGGCAAGCCATTTTGACAAAGGTCAAAGTCTGTTGGAGTTCACTAGCGAATCCCCAGGTATACAGCTAAAAAAGGACAAAAAGCCTGTAGGCATCAAAATCTACAAAATTATAATTAAATAAGAGGCCACTTGATAGAAGTAAA
Organism: Felis catus; assembly: GCF_018350175.1. Lineage (NCBI taxonomy): Eukaryota > Metazoa > Chordata > Mammalia > Carnivora > Felidae > Felis > Felis catus. The sequence goes on from NC_058384.1 coordinate 3,590,975, forward strand.
AACCACCTCCCGGTTACATACTCTTTTATTTTGGGTGAATAAGAAATAGATCGTCCTTGGGGCGCCTGGGTGGCGCAGTCGGTTAAGCGTCCGACTTCAGCCAGGTCACGATCTCGCGGTCCGTGAGTTCGAGCCCCGCGTCAGGCTCTGGGCTGATGGCTCGGAGCCTGGAGCCTGTTTCCGATTCTGTGTCTCCCTCTCTCTCTGCCCCTCCCCCGTTCATGCTCTGTCTCTCTCTCTGTCCCAAAAATAAATAAATGTTGAAAGAAATAGATCGTCCTTTGGCTAGTGAAAATATGAGCTTTGCTTGATAAAGACATAGGCGATCAATTTTTAAGCTTGAGCTCAGATGTGAGACGAAGACAAACCATTTTTTCTCTTCTCAGTCACAAAACATATACGATTAAAATAAGCAAGTCATGGGAGCGCCTGGGTGGCTCAGTCAGTTAAGCGTCCGACTTCAACTCAGGTCACAATCTCGCAGTCCGTGAGTTCGAGCCCCACGTGGGGCTCTGGGCTGACAGCTCAGAGCCTGGAGTCTGCTTCCGATTCTGTGTCTCCCTCTCTCTCTGCCCCTCCCCCGTTCATGCTCTGTCTCTCTCTGTCTCAAAGATAAATAAACGTTAAAAAAAAAAAATTAAAAAAATAAGCAGGTCACAGAACCTTGTTTCTAATTCTGGCTCTTTACATTGCTTCCACGATGCTTTACGTATGACTCTGTCAGCATGGCAAAGAACTCCACGACAATTTTTTAACTACTGGAGCAAAAGGAAGAAAGTGATTATAAGCTGTTGAAGAAAATAAAGCCTGCCGACTGAATCTGGATGAAGAAGTCACAAAGGGGCAGACAGCCTTTCCCTTTCTGATCAGAATAGTTTCTACAAACTTCTATTTCCCTTTTCATCTGAGCTGCATTTGAGGGAGGAAATCACAGATTAGTGGGTAAGAGTCCTTTGAAGACCTAAGTAAACTGTTTTCATGCTCCACCAGCAGGTGAAAAACAAACTGAAGTAAACTTTGGTGTTTCATAAGGTACAGAAGAAATAACTCCACTAGGGGGCTTCAGTAAATAAAATACATATCCACAAAAATAAGTTCTCATTAAAAAAACCATAAGCAATGTTTTTCAGTTCATCTGTAAACTCTTAAGATTTAGCTGCACAGTGGTAATATGAGCAGAAGGGAAAAACAGTGGAAAAAGCAATGCATGCACAAAATAAAGTCAGTGGTATGCTCTCAAATACCCAGGAACAACACCATTCTTTTTTCTTTTTTTTTTTTTTTAATGCTATTTTTTTGAGAGACAGAGAGAGACAGATCGTGAGAAGGGGAGGGGCAGACAGAGAGGGAGACAGAATCTGAAGCAGGCTCCAGGCTCCGAGCTGGCAGCACAGAGCCCGACGTGGGGCTTGAACCCATGGACTGTGAGATCATGACCTGAGCCGAAGTCAGACGCTTAACCGACTGAGCCAGAACAACATCCCGGTGACCCAGGAACAACATCATTCTTAACTTTAGCATAAAGTTTACATATTTTAAGGAAATTATTTATTTCAAAATCTGTAATATAAAAGATCTTTAAAATGTTAGTTTGCCTTCATTCAAATTAGAAACCCACAGCCACTTAATTCACTGAGTTTTCTAGATGCAGCAAACACAGAAAAAAACAGCAATTCCTTAGGTAGTGGTCTTACAGGAAAAACAGGCTAAGTAATTAGGAGCATTAACAGACAGGACAGTTACAAAATATTGCTAATTCCTGAAATCTCTTAGGTACCGTCATTTCAAATGTCAAAAGGCCAATGTCAATAAAGGTGACAGTATTTGTCACATACTGCTCCAGCAATTCCTCCTACGGTCAAAAGGAAAACTAAACTTAATGTGTCAGTATTTTGACAGACACGTACTATCTTTCCTTTCCACATGGCTAATGATGGAAAACAGGAAGTAGTAAGAGATGGCAGGGAGGAGTGATGTGATGGCAAAAAGTTTCCATCTCCAAACATGTTGGCACAATCTCCCAACTGTGACTAAAACAATGTAGGAAATCTCAAGCTATCATAAGATTCAGAAGTTTTACATTTTTTTGCTTTTTAGATTGCTCGGACAGAGCTTTTATTTTTATTTTATTGAGATGCAGTTGACTATTGATGTATTTCTTCAAAGAATACTATAAATAAATCATTTGAAATGCATGAAAAACAAAAGTATTCCCTCGGTAAAAGGGAATATAATTTCCCCCAAGGGAATGATTCCTAGATAAAGAAAAGCCTGTATTTGTGTGAATCTTCAGGGCCCTAAACTGGAGAGAATGCTCACAACAGTATCAAGACACAGATACAGAGTGTAGAATTTCTCAATAAAAATATAATCCTTGGAGAGGCCACTTAAATCATTTAAGAGCTTTTTTAAAAAATGAAAATTGCCAAACTCTCAATTATTCTTACTCAAATTAAAAAAACCTGCTAAGACTAATTTGTAGGAACTATATTCTTTCTTATCCAAAGAAAATGGTGCCAATAGACAGTCATCTAGATTTAGATACAAATGAAAACACTGTATTTTCCTGCTATAATGTGCATCTATGCATGTCTCAGGAAACAAGCAACATCCAATCATTACGTATTCCCCAGGTCTGTCTCTGATCTTTTAATACTCCACACAATGCCAACACTGTGACAGCTCTACAATGACTAGATTTTAGAGGGATTTTGCTTACTGAACGGGTAATTTAAGATTTCTTTATACCATAAGGGTTGGGGAGGAGGCATATTTCTTATGTTAGATTACACCAAATATTAATTAGGGCTTCAGATGAATTTTGACAATGAATTTTAGTATTAAATGTAGATGTAAACAGTGCAAAGTAGTATTAGGGGAAGTTTAATAGAATATATAAGAGAAAAACAATGATAGGTCCTATTGATCCCACTGAGGTCAGTTAGCCATAAGGTTAGTTTTTCAACAGGGTTATCCTTCGGTTTTAATAGCTCTGAACAAGAGATCGTTCCATGCAAATCACCATCCCTGTTGCAAAAACAACTTAAAGCTCGTACATAGTCAGCATGTCCGTAGTTTTGTATCGAAAGTGCCGTATTTCCTTCTAACTTTATCTAAACCACCATACATGAGTTACTTGTTTGCTCGTAACCAGGCTCCTAGCATTTTTGAGCCAAAAAATATACCCTTTCTTTCTGAATTTTGCTGAAAAGATTTTCTCTTTCCTTTGACAAGAAATGCCATCATACAGAGAAGTACATTTATACCCATTCAAGCTCTCCCTACTTAGTAACACAGGTAAAGGAAACAGAGAGTCACAAAGCATCTTGACACATTGTTGACATGCAGATGTAAATAACTGTAACAATGACACCCCAGGAAATGACTGAGCACCCTAGTCATCTTACAACCTCCACCAAACATGCACTTGTCCACCTGTTTATCCTACTCAGGGTTAAGACAGTCATCTCCAAGAGGAAGAGACTTCTTGGAACTTTCTTCCTGCACAGAAACTTCTCAGTTTGGGGAAAAGAAAAGAAAAAAAAAGAAAAGGAAAGAAAAGAAAAGGAAAGAAAAGAAAAGAAAAGGAAAGGAAAGGAAAGGAAAGAAAAGAAAAGAAAAAAGAAAAGAAAAGAAAAGAAAGAAAAAAGAAAGAAAGAAAGAAAGAAAGAAAGAAAGAAAGAAAGAAAAGAAGGAAGCAGCTTCTCAGTTTGACTATCACAGCACTTTAAGAAAAGGATTTTTAAACTTACCCTATTGGATTTACCCCAGACTCTCAGGATAGGAAGACATCCTAAAAATCATGTAGCAATACTGTCGCTACGAGCTGCCCGATAAGATCCTAGCCATTTGCCAGCTACATGTGGCTACTGAGCGCTTGAAATGTGGGTAGTCTGAACTCACATGTACTCTAAGTATCAACACCAGCTTTTGTAGATTTAGTACGAAAGAATGTAAAATATCTCATTCTCAATTTTTCAAACATTCCATTTGAAACTGTATGGTTTAAGTAAAATATATTAAAGTTAATTTCACTTGTTTCTTTACCTTGTGAATGAGACTAGAAAACTTTACACTGCTTATGTGGCTTGCATTACAGCTGGATTGTCACAGACCTGCCGTCCCTTCCAGCACTATTTACAGACCTACAGACTTAGTGCTGATAGCAAATAGGAGTATCTATCACTGGACATTTCCCAATTACAACTGCCAGTTAAAAGCCAAAAGAAAAAGCAGTTATTTTCTCGATCAGTTGATATTATCAAAAATAACTTAAGAAGAGTATAAAAATAGAATCACTTTGCCCTGACACCATTTTAAGGAAAGATTACTTCAAAGGGGCAAAAATAGCACAGGACGCAAAAACCACACCTCTGAAGAAACTATGATGGGAAATACGCAAATCATGTTTTTCTAATAAAGTAGATCTGAATGCTGATTGTAAGGCACACCTTTAAAGGGAAATTATCATTTATTTCCTTTCCAGTACCTAGGGCCTCAGAAAAATAAAATGTGTAAGATTGCGTCTTTATTATTGAAGCACCTTCAACCACAAACAACCATTAGCATTATAAAAAGGGAAATAATTATCATAACCTTATGCTCCTGTCCAAAACAAACAAACAAACAAACAAACAAAAAACCCCAAAACCCAAAACGACTCAAAAGCAAAATAAGAAACATCAGCTTCTCTAGGGCTGAGCAGGCTACCTTTCTTCCACAAATCTTATGAAATAAGAAAATATATTTAAAAAAAATTTTTTTTCAACATTTATTTTTGGGACAGAGAGAGATAGAGCATGAACGGGGGAGGGGCAGAGAGAGAGAGGGAGACACAGAATCAGAAACAGGCTCCAGGCTCTGAGCCATCAGCCCAGAGCCCGACGCGGGGCTCGAACTCACGGACCGCGAGATCGTGACCTGGCTGAAGTCGGACGCTTAACCGACTGCGCCACCCAGGCGCCCCAGAAAATATATTTTAAAATAAATATTTTGTACAATTTTTAAGTGTATTTTAAACATGAAAAATTCAAAACCAATTTCTAGAAGTGAACCATTTCTTCCTCTATCATGACATTTTTCTTCTTTGTTTGATTTAAAAATATTCAGGCCTCCGGGACTTTTAGGGGAAAAAAATCCAGTGTATTTCGGAATCTACGAAAATATCTTTAAAAGGATAGAGGAGGTGACAGCTCATTAAAGAATCGTGGGGAAAGAAAGCTTCCTTCGGTGTTCAGAGAATCACTTCTAGAAAACTGTCAATACAAAAAATGAATTTGAGGAAATTTAGATCAACGATTCCCCACGGCTTCCACAACAGCTGATCAGATACTTTCTATAGTGTCCTAGCAAATTTATCATCCAAAAAAAGGAGGGGGGGGGCATATTTGCTTGTCAATTTCTTTATCCATTTTGAGATTCATCAGCTGGGTATAATCCTCAGACTTCAATTCGCCAGGTGATACATTCCTCAGAAACCTTTTTCTTGTGCATTTAAATACCAAGCTCAATTACGCCGCGAGCACAGTAAGCAGAAAGGATTGTACATATTTTCACAGGGTGTTGATTGGATGCGGTTTCCTGTCCTGGTGTAAAGAGTGACGGGCCAATCTCTTTCTGAGCATAATCCTTAAACACTGAAATCACTCTCAAAGAATCGAGCCTTCTAACACTGCCCGAGAGGTTAAAAGACTGCCAAAATTTCCATCAGAGCATCCTATTTTTAGAGTCCTTGGAATTGGTCTTCAAAATTGCATTCCGCGGCACGTATCTGAATAAGTTTACGGAGGGATCAAAATAAGCATCCTAAGGTCACAACCTTCCTAAGCCTAGAAGGGGATTTAAAGCTTTCAAACTGTAATTTTTTTATAACCTTAACTTTAAATCTTATCGACACGCGAGTTACAAATGAACATTAAGGTAAATACCGGCCCAGAAGGAGGTACGGCAGGGAGACACTCGGCGGCGCTCGGTGGAGGCGGGGGCGCAGGTACGAAGGCAAAGCGGGGCCACCCCCGAGGGCGCAGAGCCAGAGCCCGGGCCGTGGGCTGCTGCCGCGGGGAGGGGGCGCGGACACCCGGGCCGGGGGGACGGGAGGCGCGCCGGCGGGCGCAGGGGGCGCGGGGCTACACCTCCCCGGCAGCGCAGAGGCGGCGCGCGGCGCACAGCGCGGGGGAGGCGCGCGGGGTCCCGGGGGCTTTCCACCCCGGCCGCGAGCCGGCCGCTGCCCGGCACCGCTCTCCCTCTCCCTCTCCTCACCTGGGAGTCGGAGGCGACCGGAGGGCTACGGCTGCGCGCCGGGTCTGTCTCCAGCCCCGCTCGCTGACATGGCGGCCGAAGCGCTGTCACAGAGCCTGCTCGGGTCTCCCGCCGCTCCGGTGGAGACACCTTCTGCCTTCCCGCCCCGCCTCTCTCTGCGCACCCTTCCCGGCGGGCCGGCGGGCGGCGGGCAGCCCGCGACCGCGGAGCATAGAGCGCGAGCGGCTAGAGAGGAAGCGCAGGGACGACCATAGAGTAACAGGTCCAGACACAACCCGGATGGTCCGTCTCTCTCCACGTCCGTCCACTCACAATCCTCCGGCGACTGCACCCGGACGGAAGCGGAAGTGAGGGAAGTGGCAAGGGGAAGGGAGCGTTCGCATGCGCGGTTTGTAGTGTCTAGTACCACCCGCCCTAGTAGGGTGGTAGGCAGGTGTGGCACGTGGGGTGTCCTGTACGGAGTTCGTTGACGATGTGACGACCCCGGGCGACATTGGGACAGACGTTAGAGGGCGAGGATGTCGGTCCCGCGGCTGATGCTGTCATCCTTGGCCGGCGCTGGTCGCTTTTGCGTTTTGGGGTCCGGAGCGGCGAGGTGGAAGAGCGTCCGGGCGCGGAACCGCCGCGGCTTGTCCGACCTCCACCCGCAGCTGTCGCCCAGCCAGGGTTTCAGAGACTCGCCCTCGTGGCTGCCCAAGAACCGCTCAGAGCCCCGGAGTTACATAACCAATCCGAAACTCGCCACGACCTTGGTGCAGATACTGCAGAAAGAGAACAGAAACCGCCACCAGCTCTTCCTGGAGTGCAATCCAGGTGAGTCCGTCGTGGACTGCGTTTTCTTGGACGTTCGTGACTAGTGCCTATTGTACTGGTTGCCCACGCGATGCTGTTTAAGACCTGGTCCCTTGAAGCAGCTTGTATGGACTGTGGTAATCAGGACACCATGAAATATTTCTGCAGCAATTTGCACTTTACACATTTGGTAATACCTGCTCTTAGCTTTTACCATCTCCTCAAAATACTTGCAAGCGCCCCCCGCCCAGAACTTTTATCTAACCTTTGTATAGGTGTCCTAGAGACCATAGCAGGATGTCAGAACATAAGGTTTAAAGTTCATTTATGTACGTAATCTCTACACCCAGCGTGGGGCTCGAACTCTGAGATCAAGAGTCTCACAGTTTTCTGAGTGAGCCAGCCAGTCGCTCCTGAAAAATACTTGTTTAAAGTAGCACTTTCTGTCGTGGGTCTGTTTTGTTTAGGTTTTACAGTATCTTTCGTGGTTAGGGTATCTGGGTAGTCCATGAATAATTGGTACGCTAAAGGCACCTTTTCTTGTTTGTTTTTCCAAGACATAGTAAAACTTTGTGATTGAGAGGCTTTTCGGGCTTTGACAGAACGGATTCAAAGTCCAGCAGCACTGCTTATCAGCTGTGTTGAGGCAAATGATGTTATCTAATCCCCAGTTTCCTTACATGTAAATAAAAAGTGTAATATCTACTTTGGGGATGTTGTGGGAATCAAAATTAGATAATACAGGTAAAATATCTACTTTAGTAAATGATATTGAAAGAAATTGTTTCTTTTGCAAATGAACGTTTTGTTCTGTTAATATACTAGGTCCTGGAATCCTGACCCAAGCATTACTTGAAAGCCAGGCCAAAGTGATTGCCCTTGAGTGTAACAGAACTTTTCTTCCACATTTGCAGGTATATTTTTAGTTTCTAAAAAAAAAAAAAAAAAAAAATTATTGCTCAGTCAGCTATCTTTGAGTATTTAGGAAAGTAACAAGCACACAATTTATTTTTTTAGACTCACTTTTAGGGGACATGCTGTACATACATTGTTATCCCCGGTGACTAGAGCATAGTATAATAAGTAAGTGATAATATCACGGTATCTATGCTCATTGAATGACTAAGCGATTGGAGTCCTGAGATTTATTCTCTGGGTGTACCTCTGCTACAGACTAGATGGGTGACTGAACAAAGTGTATAACTGGTATCTCCAGGGTTCTTTCCTCATCTCTAGTAAGGTATCCCGTGCCTCTGCTTTCTGTGAACTTAGAATCTAATTGGAATGCTACGATTAGATCAACGGGACTCTTGTTAACTCTGGATTTAGGGCTTCAGAGGCAAGGAAGGTGTGGTATAGTCAGATACAATTGCATGCAGTGAAAGCATTATCCAAATGGATTTTTCAGTGAATTCTGCTTCCTTGTATAGCAGATCCCTTCACAGAACAGTGAAGTGGACATTCCTTACCTCACTGCCAGCCTCCTTCCTTCTCTTTCCCCTCCCTCCTCAAGTCTCTGGATTCAGTTTAGGAACCTTATACCTCTCTGTGCTAAATTCCGGAAACCATGTGAAATGGAATGATTTAAAAGTGCAGGATGACAACAAAAAATTATGAAAATGTACCAAATCCTTTTTTCTTAATTTTTTAGTACAACTGTGCATGTTAGATGGTTGTTACTGTACAACTGATTGCTTTGAAAAGAAATCAAGGTTTTCCAGGTTATTGAATTGATGCTGAATCTACTGGAATTCCAAAACCATGAAGAGTTTAAAAGACAAGATTATTAAAAGACTGAAGATCATGAAGTGTGGGTTCGTGAGTTTGAGCCCCACATCAGGCTCTGCACTGACGGTGTGGAGCCTGCCTGGGATTCTCTTTTTCCCCCTCTCTACCCCCCACCAAATAAATAAATAAATAAATAAATAAATAAATAAGTAAGTAAGTAAGTAAGTAAGTAAGTAAGTGTGATTTAGTAAACATAGCCACCTGTAATTTCAGTTTCACTTTGGGAATTGAAAGCTTTTATTTTGATCCTTTATAAAAGGCCGACTTTTGAAGAGTGATCTGCATGTTCACAAAATAATTAAGATGGCATTAAAATGTCTTTTTATTTACTTTCTTATCCTATAACACAATAGTTGCTTTTTTGTACGATCAAGGAAAGTGTTCATTTGAAAACAATGATTGAGTGAAAGATGGAAGGTTGGGGGCTAGAAAGGTCATGACATACAGTATTTCTTACAGGAATATTAGTCATAAAGTTTCCTGAAACTACAATGTAAGCACAAAATCCGTCTCTGACTAAATCCAGTCTTTGATTAGAACTAGTTCATGATCCAGTTCAGGCTTTTATTTTCTTTCTGACTCCTCTTTCCCCCTCTCTGCTCAACACTAACTTGAGCTCAGCCCTTAGTACCTATTCTTTCACTCTTATTAACCATCACTATGATGGAGTGAAAAACCATTCAAATAAGGGTTTGTGTGAATTCATCTATCTGCCAGAATAAATGAGAAGGAACCATTTAAATAGAAGTTTTGTGGCCCTAAATCCCAGCTTTAAAGTGGTGCTGTTAGCAGACATTGCTTCTAGCCCCCCAGAGTTTGTTTCTAAACACTGAAAAGATTTTTCAAAGATGATGAAGGCTTAGGATTTTTATCTAACTTTAGAACCCCCACCCTCTCTCATAAATTCCCAAGACTCCCCATTAACAGTGTTTCGAGTGGGAACAATTTGTTTTCCTGTCTAGATGTGCTAGAGATAGTTTTCAAATTGTAGCCTATGATAATAAATCATAATATATCCCTGCTGAAAATGGAAACTGTTGTTGCAGAAATAGCTGTACATGTTCAGCTGAAGAGATAGCTTCTGTGGTAAGCTGTATGGTATTTCAGCAGAGACACAACAATCTTTTCAGATCAGCCTGAATGTCAGCTCTAGCCCTCGCTACCTTTAAGACTGGCAATTAAGTAATTTAACCTGTTTGACTTTGGTTTTTCCTTTTCTCTTACGGAAAATACAGACAGTAATACCTACTTGTAAAGAATCTTGTTGCAATTGAAATAAGATAAACTGCTTCCTGTCTCTGAATCCTAAATGCCACCAAGTTCAATTTTAAAAGGTGATTTCACTATTACTGTGGAACTAAATTATTTTGGCGTTTTGGCTGTTATTGTCATTACCATTATTGCATGGTAAGCGATAGATGCAAAAACCAACATGTACTTTCAAAGTACGAGTGGAGCAAGGTCTTTTTTGTTTATTTTTGAGAGAGAGAGAGACTTTCCCCTCACAGAGCTGGGGGTGGGGAGGGGCAGAGAGAGGAGGACGAAGAATCCAAAGCACGCTCCAGGCTCCGAGCTGTCAGCACAGAGCCCAGTGCAGGGCTCGAACTCACAAACAGCGAGATCATGACCTAAGCCAAAGTTGGACGCTTAACTGACTGAGCCCCCCAGGCGCCCCGGGAACAAAGTCTTAAAAGTGTGCATTCTTACATTCCTATCAAACCAAAATTCATTAGATTTTGTTAGTTACAAAGATTAAAATACGACGCTCGAGTAACTTGTGAGGTTACTTTATTGCTGTATATACAGAACAATTTGTAGGACTTTCAAGATGATCTGTTTGTAAGGTATCCATCCAGTGAGTGTTCTTTTTCTCTAGCTGGCCTAACACCACACTCTTCCTGTTTTCTGCCTCACATTTTTTACTTCTCAGCTTCTTGTGAGGCCTCGGGGTTAGTTACTCCATCCTCAGGCCTAGTCTCCTGTGATTCTCCCTAGGGGGTCTCCTCTGCACCCCTGGGTTTAATAACCTTCAACAAGCCAGTTCTCACCACTTTATGTCATTAGCCTAGACCATTCCACTGATCCCCCCCCCCCCCCCCCCCCCCCCCCCCCCCCGTCAAGCCTACAACTTTCTGCCTGACGTCTCCACTTGGACCGCCTAACAGGTGTCTCAGGATTAACACGAGCAAAAGTAAATGGTTTCCACCCAGGCTGTTGCTTCTGTCATTCTCAAGGGTGCCCTCGAAAATGAATGTTAGAATTTACTAGATTTAAATAATATTTAGAGGTTGTAATCAAGCACTTAAAAATAGTTAGATTTTTTGTTTTGTAACTTTAAATTGCACATTCTTGAAACTTTGGTATATATCAACAGAATTTTCTGTGCATGAGAACCTCGTTATATATAGCACATCATAGTACCCTCTTTGATTTTTTTTGTAACTTCAGATTAGAGAAAAAAGCATGAGGGGCACCTGGGTGGCTCAGTCGGTTAAGCACCCAACTTTGCTTAGGTCATGATCTCACTGTTGGTGGGTTTGAGCCCCTCGTTGGGCTCTGTGCTGACAGCTCAGAGCCTGGGGCCTGCTTCGGATTCTGTGTCTCCCTCTCTCTGCCCCTCACCGGCTCACGTGCTCTCTCTTTTTCTCTCTCTTTCTCAAAAATAAGTAAACATTAAAAAAATTTAAAAAGAAAAAAGGATGAGTAAGAGTTTCTTGAAAGATTTTTGTGTTGGGGGCTTTTTCTTAGTAATATTGTGTGTTCATCACTTTTCTGGCATTATTTAATTTCTCTTAATTATGTTAATTTTTAGGGTAAATGTTTTGAAGTAGATCTTTGAATTGTTACCGAGTTTGCATATCACTGAAAATCTTAAACATGTCTCTCTGTCTCTCTTTAGTCGCTGCGAAAAAAGGTGAATAGAAAACTAGAAGTGGTCCACTGTGACTTCTTTAAACTGGATCCTAGAAATTCTGGAATAGTAAAACCTCCCATTATGCTTTCAGAAACACTTTTTCAGAATTTGGGAATAGAAGCACTTCCTTGGTCAGAAGGTAATTTTGTCATTCACTGCCTCAAATACCTTATAATTTGCCACCTTTCTCAAGCAGTACACCTTGTCTGTTAAAGAGATCCGTGTACTGTCCAGATAGTATAGTTTGTGTTGACTATGGCTTTCCACTCACATGGATACACTTAGAGCCGTTCTGCAGAGGCCAAGTTCCCTATCGAGGAAAGAGGCCGTACCTGAGTTGTAATTGAAATGATAGTTTGTTAACTTGGTTTGACTCAATAAAATATGATCTTTGGAAGAAATTTAAACAATTTATTCAAATATTTTTCCTTGTGTTCTTAACAGATAACCCATTAAGAGTAGTTGGAATCTTCCCATCTAAAAATGAGAAAAAGATACTTTGGAAACTTTTGTATGACCTGTATTCTTCTACTTCTATATACAGTTATGGACGAGTACAGCTAAATATGTTTATTGCTGAGAAGGAATACGAGGTAGGTTATTAACAAGTCACTGAGTAGCTTTTGTTTTGAAAGAGTCCTGTGATTTTTGTCTGCGTAGTCTTAATCTGTGTGACTTTAATTTGAGCTCATGACACTTGAGAGTGTTGAGATTGTTTTTAAATTTCTGTAGAGCGGTCTTGAGGTTCAATTTTTTTAAGTCTTTTTTTTTTTGTGGTTAAACATACAAGATACAATATTTATCATTTTAAGTTTCAAAGCGTCCAGTTCAGTGGCGTTAAGTCTGTTCACGTTGTGGTCCAGCCATTAACCACCATCTGTTTCTTCTCAGAAGTTGTTCATCACCCCATACCGAATTAAACATCAACTCCCCACCTCCCCCTTCCCGAGTCTCTGGCAAACAGTGTTCTGCTTCTATGACTATTCACAGAATAGTCCATGAATTTGACTATTCTAGGTCCTTCATGTAAGTGGAATGATAGAGTAACGCGTTTAGTGTCCGATTTCACTTAGTGTACGTAACGCCTTTGGAGTTCTTCCAAGCTGTAGCATGTCAGAATTTCGTTTTCTTTTTAAGGCCGAATAATACTCCATTGTATATCATATATGGACATACACGCGCACCGCCTTTTGTTTATTCGTTCATGTGTCAGCGAACGTTTGGGTCGCTCCCACTTTTGGTTATCGTAAATGATGCTGCCGTGAGCTTTGGTTGCAAGTCTGTCTTCCAGGGTCTGCTTGCAGTACATTTGGCTGTATACGCAGGGGTGGCATTGCTGGATCGTGCGGCAATCCTGTTTTTCAACTCTGGGGGAGCCACCCTACCGTTTTCCACAGCAGCTGCACTATTTTACATTCCCACCGGCAGTGCACAGGAATTCCAGTTTCTCCGTTGTCTCTCAACATTTGTTTTCTGTTTATGACACCCATTGTAATGAGGTCTCATTGTGCTTTTGATTTGATTAGTGATGTTGAACATCTTTTCAGGTGCTCGTAGACCGTTTGTGTTAGGAATGTCTGCTAAGGTCCTTTGCCGTTTTGGGGTTGTTGTTGTTGTTGTTGTTGAGCTTTAGGAGTTATTTATATATTCTCGTGATAAATCCCTGTTCGGATACATGAAATACCTGCAGGCGTTTTCTCCCCATCTGTGGGGTGTCGTTGTACACTGTTGATTATGCACATTGATTCCCGAAGTTTTTTATTGTGATGAAGGCCGGTTTCTCTATTTTTTTCTTCTTTCTGTCTGTGCCTTTGGTGTCATAGCTGAGGAATCACTGTCAAATCCAAGGTCAGGAAGCTTTTTTCTTATGTTCTAAGAGTTTTGTAAGTTTCAGTTCTTACATTCAGGTCTTTGATCCATTTTGAGTTACTTTTTTATATGGTGTTGGGTAAGGGTCCAACTTCATTCTTGTGCATGCGGGTATTCAGTTTTCCCAGCATCCTTTGTTGAAAAGACTGTGCTTTCCCCGATGAATGACTTTGATGCCCTTGTCAAAACATCATTAAACCATACACATTAGGGTCTGTTTCTGGGCTCTCTTATTTTATTACATTAGGCTATTCAGTGTCCCTCGAGATTCCATATGAATCTCAGGACTGGTTTTTCTGTTTCTGTGAAAAAAACACCCTTGGGATTTTGATAGGGATTGCACTGAATCCGTAGATCACTGTGGGTAACATTGATATCTTAACATTGATAAGTCTTCCGATCCGTGAACACAAGTTGTCTTTCCACTTGTGTTTAATCCCTTTCATTAGGTGTTTTGTAGTTCTCAGTGTACAAATCCTTCACCTCCTTCGTTAAGTTGATCCCTAAGTAGTTTACTCTTTTTGGTGCTGTTGTAAATGAAGTTTTCTTAATTTCCTTTTCAGATTGTTGATCGTTAACATAGAAATACGACTGACCTTCGTGTGTTGTTTTTATATCCTGCAACTTTGCTGAATTCATGTATTCTAACAGGAATACTTAGGGTTTTTCGACTCTGTTCTCTGAAATTCAGGGGCCTTCTGAAGTTCTTGATAGTGTCTTGAGAGTAATGTTTCTTTTCTGCTCAGAATGCTTCATGTTATTAATCTTTTAATCCATTGTAGGTATTATGCTTAGTGAAATAAGTCAGTCAGAGAAGGACAGGTATCGTATGTTTTTGCTCATATGTGGATTTTGAGAAACTTACCAGAAGACCATGGGGAAAGGGAAGAGGAAAAAAAAGTTACAAACAGAGAGGGAGGGAGGGAAACCACAAGAGACTCTTAAATACAGAGAACAAACTGAGGGTGGATGGGGGTGGTGGGGAAGAGAGGAAAGTGGGTGATGGGCATTGAGGAGGGCGCCTGTTGGGATGAGCAATGGGTGTTGTATGTAAGCCAGTTTGACAAATTATATTAAAAAATAATAAAAATGAGAGTAAAAAAAATCTTTTAACCCATTGTAACACAAGATGCTTACTCGTCTATAAGAGTTATGGGTCAGGATGGTGGAGCAAGACATGAAAAGGTGGTTTACTCCCCAAGACTCAGTAGAGAAATAGTGACTGTCCATGAGAAGCGTGGGGGACTCAGAACCTTGAGGCTGTACGTACATCATCTACGTGAAGGAGGAGAAACGGGAAGTGCTTCATCAGATTTCATCTTGCTATTAGGAAATGTTCTAATGCTTTTTTTTACTGTGGGCCTTTTCACATGTGGTTTGCTCGGTCTGTGTGCTGCCTTCTCATTCACTGCCAAGCGCTCAGCCTTCAAGTGTCAGCCTAGACATGGACAATTCTTGACTCAGAATTTACTAGGCTACCTGATACATAGTTCTAACACCCTTGTTCTCCATGTAATTGGATATTTTTGTTTCGTTTTTTGCTTTAATGAGATTTTGCCCTGGTAGGGGCATGGCTATCAGGGATGGCTAAAGGAAATCAATCCCACATACATTATATTTTAAGTGTACATGGTGATGTATTTCAATGTGAAAATTTAAAAAGACCTTCTCTTCCTTGAAGTGTTACAGTTAAGATTTTGCATTTAATTCTGATTTTCTTCAATTTCCAGATACTATTAAGATAATACTTTTAAGATCAAAATTTGAATGTGATTGATCATAGTCATGTATACGTGCAACTTATTTTCTTTTCATTAGAAACTGGTGGCAGATCCCCAAAATAACCTGTATCAACCATTAAGTGTGCTCTGGCAAGTAGCTTGTGAGATTAAGCTTCTGCATGTGGTAAGTAAAATCCTTCTAGATTGCAACAGAACTTCATTTTTTTTTTTTTTAAGTTTATTTATTTACCTTTGAGAGACAGAGAAAGAGCATAAGCAGGGGAGGGGCAGAGAGAGAGGGAGACACAGAATCCGAAGCAGGCTCCAGGCTCCGAGCCATCAGCACAGAGCCTGATGCAGGGCTCGAACTCACAAACTGTGAGATCATGACCTGAGCTGAAGTCGATGCTTAACTGACTGAGCCACCCAGGTGCCCCAGAACTTCATTGTTTTTAAAGAAACTACATTTTGGACGCCTGGGTGGCTCAGTTGTTAAGCATCTGACATCAGCGCAGGTCATGTTTTCACAGTTCATGAGTTTGAGCCCCGCATCAGGTGAGCTCACTTCTCTCCCTCTCTGTCTCTCTGTCTCTGCCCCTTGCTCATGTGCACCCCTCTCTAAGGAAAAAAAAAAAAAAAGAGGCTACATTTCTTTGGCCAATAAATGGAAAAAAATTAAAAATTAATTTTATTTTTTCCTAGCTATTGAAGATAATTATGTTTTTGTCACATATTTATATTTTTCTCAGATCATAAAAATAATATAGGCTTATTGTAAAAATGTGAGACCAGGAAAGAAAAGGAAGGAAGGAAAGAAGAATTTTTTAAAAGTCACCACTACCATTCTGCCACCCAGAGGTCAATATTGACATTTGTAGCATATTTGTAGCCTTTTCTTGTTCCTCAGTTTTTGTTTTTATTCTTTACATAGTGGAGATTATATTACTTTGTATCTTGTATTTCTTACTTACTAGTAATAGTTAATGGTAAGTTTTTCTCTTGTCAGTAGACATTTTTTGTAAGTTTTTAATGGCCACTTAAAACCTCACTACAGAGTATTCCCCTTTTTAGTTTATTTCTTTAAGCAAGATCAGAGTTGTCTAATAAAAATATAACGTGAGCCACGTATTTTAGGTTTAATAGTAGCAACATTCATTAAAAGGAAAAAACAGGTGAAACTAATTTTAATGTGTTTGATTTAACCTTCTTGATCAAAATACTGTCATTTCAGTGTACAATCAGTATGTTACGATTGGTTATTGCATAATTTGCATTCTTTATGTTCTAGGCCTTTGAAGTTCAGTGTGTATTTCATACGTAACACATCTCCATTCAGACTAGACATGTTTCAAGTGTTCAATAGCCACATAGGACTAGTGGCTCCTCTATTCATAGCAAGGGGCCGGAGTGAAGAAAAAACTGACGACCGCTATTTCTTTCATGCCATAATTTGTCCTTGTCTTTTTTATTTTAGTAGATTAGAGTTTTCATTGGATGTATGTTTATATACATACAATACATATGGGCCCTTGTGCTTCGAGGGAGGTGTTGGTTTCATTTTTACGTTTGCCACGTGTATCTCCATGTAGTCCCTTCCCTGCTTTTGTCCAGGAACACGTTAGGCCTGTCTATGCATACTCAGTTGTTAGAATGTTACCCGTTCGACTTCAGCTTTTGTTCCAATTCTGTTTTTTCTTCTCCAGTACGTGAGGTTCTTAGATTGGATCTCTGTTCCTTGTCTTTTGTATCTGTCATGCTCTCGTCATGTTCCTGTATTTGCAGAACTCTTTTCACACTAGCGTTCACAGCACTGACCCTGCACTTGTATATTGTGACCTTGGTACTGCAGTTCTTGGTGTCCCTGAAATCCTTTCTTACCTCAGTGATCTCTCATTCTGTTGCCTGCCTTTTTACCTGGGCCTCCTCTATCATCCAGGCTCTCTGCTGCTTTCTTCATAAAGGCCTCCTGGCAAAGTTAGCTTTCAGGAGAGTCTTTTTGGTTGTTCTGCAGTGTTTGTTTTCAAAGGCCTATGTTGACTTTGGCCATTCATTAACCTCAGTGTTGATATGATGGTCCCTAACCTGATTGTGAGTCTAATGTGGAAATCTTAGCTATTGAGATAACTTAAGGACCTATTTGCATAACTGTATTAAGGATGAGTCTTTCCAGATAAGGGAATTCCCAATATCTGGATAGACCTTTGATTTTCTTTCTCTTCATCTAAAAAAACAGAAGAGGGATTTTTATGATTTAACTATCCCAGTTGTTTTTCTTAAATCCAGTTAGAATGGTGACTCAGATTTGATTTGTTCTGTTGTTTAAAGCCAGTAATAATCTGGGACACTTTGCAGAAAACTCAAAGAAATGTTTTGGTTTTGTTTATCTTCCCTCAAGGAGCCTTGGTCCTCATTCAGCGTATATAACCAAGTTGGGGGACCAAAAAAGTCGAAGAATAAGGTAAGAATTAATAAATAACCTTCCTTTCTTTCCTCTAAATGGAACATTTGGTATTCTGTATTTACTTAAAAATTTTTTTAAGTAAACATTCATTTTTGAGAGATAAAGAGAGAGGGAACCACTGGGGAGTGGGGCAGAGAAAGAGGGGGACAGAGATTCTGAATAGGGCTCCGTGCTGACAGCAACAAGCCCGATGCGGGGCTTGAACCCACGAACTGTAAGATCATGACCTGAGCAGAAGTCGGACGCTAAACCAACTGAGCCACCTAGTGCCTCAGTTGGTTAAGTGTCCGACTCTTGATTTCAGTTTGGGTCATGATCTCTGGTTCTTGGGATTGAGCCTTGTGTTGGGCTCTCTGCTGACAGTGCAAGCCCTGCTTGGTTGGGATTCTCTCTCTCCCTCTCTCTCTGCCCCTTCCCTGCTTGCGTGCCCTCTCTCCTGCTGTCTCTATCAATATAAATCATAAACATTTTTTTACAATTCTCATTATTTTTGTTTGTTTTTTTTTAATTTTTTTTTTCAACGTTTATTTATTTTTGGGACAGAGAGAGACAGAGCATGAACGGGGGAGGGGCAGAGAGAGAGGGAGACACAGACTCGGAAACAGGCTCCAGGCTCTGAGCCATCAGCCCAGAGCCTGACGCGGGGCTCGAACTCACGGACCGCGAGATCGTGACCTGGCTGAAGTCGGACGCTTAACCGACTGCGCCACCCAGGTGCCCCAATTCTCATTATTTTTGAAGAGTTGTATTTGTCAGCTGATTGTACGTGGATCCTAGTTAGTGTAGTAAGAGCTTAAACAGAATTTGACTTCATTTTTATCTCTCTTGAAATAGAAGGCATATCTCAGATTTGGAAAATATGATCATTTTAGTGTCCAACTAATTTGATAAACTAAAAGTCAGAAATTTGTAATATTACTAATTATAATGATTGAATTCGTCATATGTTTGATGAATCAGTATGTCTTGTTTCTTATGTGGGGGGGTGGGGCTTGTGTTTGTTTTTTTTTTCCCTCTCTAAAGAACTGAAGTGGTGATGTTCTAAATTTATCCTCCATTTACTTTATATTAGGGGTGCTTGTAGTGAAATTGGAACAAAGTAGTTGAATTTTCAAAAATAATTTTTGGAGTCAATTCATAAGTTTCACTTTAGGATTAAATGCTAATGATGCCCTAGTCCCAGCTTATCATTATAGCACCCAGTAAACAGTTTTTAATTTCACTGATCCCTCCCCCCCCCCCCCCGCAATCAACTGTAGGCATCCACAGCTAGAAACCAGAATTGATTGAAGTTTTCTTTTTCAGGCTAATTTGTCTTCCACAAATATATATATACATATATATATATATATATGTATATATATATATATATATGTATATATATATTTAAAAATTGTGGGGGGAGGTGGGTGGCTCAGTTAGTTAAGTGTCCAACTCTTGATTTCGTCTTAGGTCATGATCTCACATGTGTTGGGGCTCCGAGCTGGGCATGGAATGGACCTCCTTAAGATTGTCTCTGTCTCCTTCTGCCCCTCTGTCCTTCCCCACACAAATGCTCTTCTCTCTCTCAAATAAAATGAAAAAATAAATAAAAACATATAAAAAAGAAAGGGACACCTGAGTGGCTCAGTTGGTTAAGCATGTCCAACTCTTGATTTTGTCTCAGGTTGTGATCTCACGGTTCATAGGATTGAGTCCTGCATTGGGCTCTGCACTGACAGAGGAGAGCCTGCTTGGAATTCTCTCTCTCCTTCTCTGTCTGCCCCTCCCCTGCTCATGCTCTCTCTCTCTCTTTCTGTCTCTCTCAAAATAAGTTAAACTAAGACATTAAAAAATTAAAAAATATAAATGTGTATGTGTGTATATATAGATGGATAAGTAAATAAGGGATCACTATCTAACACATGAGATTTCCAAAGGACTTAAACAGGTGACCTTCCTCCTTTGTGAGGGATAACTTTAGAGAAAAAAACATCTTCACCTTACATCAAGGCATGTGCAGTTTTTATTTTAATCTGACTACTGTGTACTAGAGCAGGCTGGCCAACTTTTTCTGTAAAGGGCCAATCTGCAAATGTTTTAAGCTTTGTAGACCACATAATAGTCTTCATGTTCATATTTTTTTTTTTTTAAACAATCCTTTCCAAATGTGAAAACCATTTGTAGATTCATACTATATGAAAACCAGGCAGGCCATGGACCATAGTATATTTTTTTAACATTACAATCTGCTCAGTATAGAAAGAAGTTCAGTACATGTTGGTGTCATGTTTGGGATTTGGTTTTACCCTGCTTACAAGTTAGTAACCTGTTACTCTTTAAAGGATACTACCCCAGGGCCGAATCCTGCATCAGATAAAAGAATGTATTTGCCCTCAGGTCCTCTGGGGTAACGTGCCATGGCTCATTTGGATGGTGTAAATGCAGAGGTTTGCATTGCAACATAGAAACACAGGGCTGGGGGTACCCACTTCTTTTCTAGCAGACATTAAGCAAGCCGCTTCTTTGTCCTGGAGAGACATGATCTCCTCCCTCAGGCTGGCTCACTGCAAACCCCCCTGAGAAACTGCCCAAGTAAACAGTGGTTGGGGCCTTGCATTCTTGACACAGACAGCGAGAGCACATAGGAGCCCTCCAGCTCTGGAGATTGCCTCTTCCAACAGGCAGCTTGTGTGAATAGGTTCACTATGTCTCGCTCTGGCAACATTTTGTGGCTAACACAACTTATTTCTTTCTCTCTCCAGGAACCATTAGAACAAATAAATAAACAAAACATGTGTTTTATTCAGTTGACTCCTCTTCAGAATTTATTTACAGAAAATTTAACATCTGTTAATTATGACATATTTTTTCATATGTTAAAGCAGTGTTTTATGAAGCGCCATGCCACGCTCATGGACCATTTACAGTAAGTAAGAAGAATAAAAGCAAGTATAAAGTAGCAATTTAATATAAGAATTAGATTTTCATGTTAGAGGTCCATTTTCTATATCTGTATCATGATTAACAGAGTGAGATACCATGTTTTCACTCCTACAGATCTTCCAAACCCTTCCTTGGTGCATATTTTAAGAAAAATAAAATTCAATTTCCCACATAATCTCCTAAGCTGAATTTTTTTTCCTTTGAAAAACAACTAGGGATGCCTACCAGTTCTATCTCTGTCAGAGATATGCCCAGAATTGACCTGTGGGAAGAACTGGCTCCATGGGGCAGGTGCCTGGGTGGCTCAGTTGGTTGAGCATCCGATTCTTGGTTTTGCCTCAGGTCATGATCTCATGTTCGTGAGTTCAGGCCCTGCATCGGGCTCTGTGCTGGCAGTGCAGAGCCTTCTTGGGATTCTCTCTCTCTCTCTCTCTCTCTCTCTCTCTCTCTCTCTCTGTCTCCTGCTCATTCTTGATTACTCGCTCTATCAAAATTAATAAACATTTAAAAAAATAATGAGGGGCACATGAGTGGCTCAGTCAGTCGAGCATCCGACTCTTAATTTCGGCTGAGGGCATGACCTCGTGGTTTGTGAGTTTGAGCCACACATCAGGCTCTCTGCTGTTAGCGCGGAGCCCACTTTGGATCCTCTCTATCTCCCTCTCTCTCTGCCCTTAACCCCACGCCTGTGCGTGCTCTCTCTCAAAAATATTTAGAAAAATAAAATAGGGGGACCTGGGTGGCTCAGTCAGTTGAGTGTCCGATTTCGGCTAAGGTCATGATCTCCCAGAGTTCATCTCCCCTCATCAGGCTCTGGGCTGGAGCCTGCTTCAGATTCTGTGTCTCCCTCTCTCTTTGCCCGTCCCCCACTCATCTCTTCTCTCAAAAATGAATAAACATTAAAAAAGCCTTTTTCTTAATAAAAAGAATGAACTCCTTGCTGGTGACTGGAATGGAGGCAGCATCATTTCTGGTGTACCCACCATCTACCTTTTGTCATTGTCTCTCCTTAGTGGTTTTACTTCCCAACCAAAGTCCTCTAGTCCTCTTGTCCTGGACCCGACTTCATGTTTCTACCTAAAGCTTTATTAACATTCTAGCTGTTACTACCTATTGGTATTCTTATAACTTTTACATGGGCTGATGTGTACAATTTTATAAATTATGCGTTGCACCTTGGAATCAGCAGCCCATAGTCATTCAAAGTATTGTCAGAGAATAGGTGAGACTCTGAGCTGTTGGTTGAACAATATTTGTGTAAAAATAAATGTTAAAAGTGGCATCAGACCAGTAAAAGTAATCTACCCTTTTCATCTTATCACCTTGTGGTAGTGACTATTTTGAATAAAAATATCAGGAATATAGGAAAATAAGCAATAAATATGGTAAACGTGTTGCAAAACGTTAAAATCCCTTGGCGACCTCTGAATTGAAAGCATGTTTACACCTGTGACCAGAATGCTGTCCAAAATCCAAAAGTATCGGAAAATTTTTCCACCAAAATATTTTATTATAAATATTTACTTGTTATTGTCATAGGCTCAGTGATGGTTTCTTGCTAGGCTAATATATAAGGCAGTTTTCTGCTTTAAAATTTATTCGTTAGTAATTTTCACATAAAAAGGTGAAAACTATTCCCTGTTTGGAAACTGTTGGACAGCAGTTTCTGCTCTTTGTACTTCTTGAACTATTACACGGACCTAAATGTTATGGATGTTTTTGCAAAGAGAACTAAGAGATGAAAGAGGTAGGCGGAAGAATTTTTTTGAAGGGCAGTGTTAAACTGGATTTTTTTTGGTAAGAATTGATGAGAACACGTGAAGGCCAAAATCTGCTCTTTTTGTTACAGGTAAGCCATGAGACTTTAGAAATATTAGTAAAAGCTGTACATTATACGCAAGCTCTTAAACCAAACAAGATTGATTATATATCGTAAGTTAAGCATTTTCAATTGGGCGTAGAAGCCATGTCTACCAATATTAATTGCAGTTCTAAGATGGAATTAAGCAGACTTACTTTGTCTTTCTTTTGCAGGTCATTGAGTCCAGTTAATGCAGTAGCTATACTGAAGGAAATAGAGAAAGATGGAGACATGAAAATAACAGATCTGTACCCTGAAGACTTTAAACTGCTTTTTGAAACTATAGAGTCTTTCAGAGAATCTTGTAGGTGGCTCTTTGATGACTGCATAGAAGACGTAATCTTGTAGGGAACTGGATTGCCCACATACTGGCGAGAACTGCTTATTTATTTGGAAATTATGGCACCAATGGAAGAGAACTGGGTTTGTAAAGCTTGCAGGCTTTTAGCAGAAGATAACTGCTCTTGTTTGGCAGAGTGGGCAGATAATTTCTTCTGAAGTTGATACCTTCAGTATATCGGATGAAACAACGACTGCTATTTTATTCACAAAAAATAAAATGAGCACCGTATTACTTGTGGAGTTGATCGGATTGCATTTGTTTTGTTTTAAATTCTATCTCCTGTAGGTATACTGGTAGATGTAGGGTATTGCCAGATGAAATTTAGTTTTAAAAATCCCTTTGGCCAAGGGTGCCTGGCTGGCCTAGTCAGTAGAATGTGTGACTTGATCTCAGGATTGTGAGTTGAATCCCCACGTTGGGTGTAGAGCTTACTGAAAAAAAAAAAAATCCCTTTGGCCAAATATCTTACCTTGTATTTAAAAAAATTTTTTTTTTATGTTTTTATTTTATTTTTGAGAGAGAGACACACTGAGAGTTGAGGGAGGGGTGGAGAGAGATGGAGAAGAATCTGAAGCAGGCTCCAGGCTCTGAGCTGTCAGCACAGGGCCTGACGTGGGGCTTGAACTCATAGACTGCAAGATCATGACCTGAGCTGAAGTCAGATGCCCAACCGACTGAGCCACCCAGGTGCCCCTATCTTACCTTGTATTAATTTAAATATTCCACTAACGCTGTTGATCTTTTGCTTCCTCTTGGAGGGCAAAAGACTGTACATTATTAAGCTTAGAAAGTAAATTAAAATGATTTAAGTGGATTTACTTTGCAAATTGTTGAATTATATTATCAAGTGCTGTACAATGAAATTATTTCAATTTTAATATGCTTTAAACTTTTTTAGAAATTAAAATATTTTAAGTAATAAGATTTTGTGATTTTTTTTTAATCTCTAATGATACATTAAATTGACCCTAAGCTTTTCATTTTAAACTGTTATGTACAATGTGCTTTCAGTGAGTAATTCACTCTGCTATTCAAAAGTCGCTTGAATTTTTGTTCTATCAAGAAAGTTCATTTGAAGTTAGACCTTTACATGAAACTAAATGAAATTAAGAATATTTTCTTAGATCTTTGATTGAAGAAGCCACTAGGTTTTAATGGAGACATCAAATCTCAGATCTGTTTGCTATTATGATACTTCTTAATATGATACTTCTTAATACTTGAGTTACTAAGTAACTATTTGCAAGACATGTTCTTAATAACATTCAGCCAAACCAGTTCTTCCCTGCTATTGTCTTTGGTCTACAATTCAATCTGGCTGGAAACCGAATCCTCTTTTTTCTCTTGTAATTCCTATCCTGCCACTGTATAATCTGCCAAACTGTCATACCATTCAGTCTTCCACTGCTAGACCTTCAGCCTAAATTCCTCCTGAAGCTTCGTAACTCAACTCTAATATTCAGATACCAGGGGCGCCTGGGTGGCTGTCAGTTGGATGTCCGACTTCAGCTCATTCAGCTCAGGTCATGATCTTGTGGTTTGTGGGTTTGAGCCCTGTGTCGGGCTTCGCACTGACAGCATGGAGCCTGCTTCAGATGTTCTTTCTTCCCCTCTCTCTGCCCCTCCCCCGCTCACACTCGCTTGCTCTCTCAAAAACAAACATTAAAAATAATAGGGGTACCTGGGTGGCTCATTCAGTTAAATGTCTGACTTCAGCTCAAGTCATGATCTCAAGGTTTGTGAGTTCTAGCCCTGCGTCAGGCTCTGTGCTGACAGCTCGGAGACTGGAGCCTGTTTTGGAAACTGTGTCTCCCTCTCTGCCCCTCCCATGCTTGAGCTCTGTCTCTCTCAAAAATAAATAAACATTAAAATAATAATAGGGCAAGAATAAGATACTGAAGGTGGAGTGATTCCTGGTGATGGCAAGGCCTAGTACCAGGTAATTCAGGGTTAAACACACACTTTGTCAAAGGACCTCATGGTTGGTCTTCTGGTTCATTTGAATCCCCCAAACGTTATGAGTTTAGCAGAACGTTCACATGGAATAGTAGGAGCATGGCCTGGTGTCTCTGAAGGAAAGTTTTTATTAGAGGAGTAAAATAGTTGTCCATACAATTATCTTTGGGTAAGGTCATGGTGGCTAAAGACCAGTAGAAGAGGTAAGAGCTTGAGTTATTACAAGAGGAGACTCTCAGTCGTATTTAAGGATTTTTTGTGTGTGTGTTTGTTTTTGGAATATTGATAACTTTCCAATAAGAAAATAGATGTTTTTCTCTAGAATATGTAAGAATCCAGTCAGTGTAAATTCAGAAGGTGATTGGGACCAAAACAGGTATGTTCTGTATTAGAATTTTTAAAAATATTTTGTTATCGTGGAGTAATTACCATTCTCATCAGTAAATTGTAGAATGGCATTTAACAGGTTAATTATCTGGCCCTTGGTTTTACATGTGTAAAATGAAAAAGATTGGACTTTGTGGCCTTTTTATCTGTGATATTCTATAATTCTGTGATATTGTATTACCAAAGTGTACTCCTACAGGGAGGAAAACCTGGAGAATGAAGTCAGCCTACAAAAAGCAGAGCTAACACATGGAATTAGGAGACATCACTTTGATAACATTCGAGCCCCCTGGCTCCAGCCATACCTGAAGCCATATACGTGTCCAAAGCCAAGCAAATGCCTGAAGCCAATCAGTTTCCTTTATATAAATACTATCTCAGTAGCACTCATCAATAGCATCCCATTTCAACATGGGGATCTTCTAACGACTAAAAATTAGCACAGTGCTCGAGTGATGACCAGTTGGTGACCTCCACGCCATGCCTGGACTAGAAGGAAGGGGTGTTTTAAGTTCCATGTCCTATTAGTATATTACTGGCACCATTCTAAGGCTTGAAAGAGGAATCCTAGTTACCTGGTGAGACATGAAATACACTTTAAAAAATAATCCAGTAAGTGTTGGTTAAAAGTTCATTGTGTTTATTACTAAAACTGCTGGGTAGTTCTGTATTAAACATTTATAGCTACTACTTAATTTACCTCTTCCTAATAAAACAGCGTGTTAAAATTTCAATTAAGGTTTATGGGGAATTGAGGCACATTCTGTGCTCTCCTTGGATTTTATCTGCTCATTAGAAGCGAGGATATGAGGGGCGCCTGGGTGGCTCAGTTGGGTAGACATCCAACTTCGGCTCTCACAGTTCATGGGTTCATGGTTTTGAGCCCTGTATCAGGCTTTCTACTGTCAGCCCTGAGCCTGCTTCAGATCCTCTGCCCCTCTCCCGCTCACAAGCATTCTCTCTCTCTCTCTCTCTCAAAAAAATAAAAAGCACAAGGATATGAAAGGGAAAAACTAGGGTGAGAAAGCATTGCTTTTTTTGTATTTTAAAAATCTAATTTAGATTCATGATGAAACTGATTGTAAATTTAGTAAGAATTTTCATTGGAAACATCAAATCTCCAAGACTTGGAGAAAGATGGTTTCAAGATCCTACCCAGGATTTCCTTATTACTTATGGTATAAAAACCTGTACTCCATACATCATGAACCTCTTAACATCTTCCAGTTCTCCTTAAACTTCTTTTACTGTTTTCATATGAGAGAAACCACCAAAAGAATTTATTGAGTTGCCAAATAAGATGGAAGGTCCAGGGATTCTGAACTTCTGTTTCTAAAATACATCTAGGGGCGCCTGGGTGACTCAGTCTGTTAAGCATCTGACTTCAGCTCAGGTCATGATCTCACAGTTCGTGGGTTCAAGCCCTGCATGGGGCTCTGTGCTGACAACTCAGAACCTGGAGCCTGCTTTGGATTCTGTGTCTCCCTCTCTCTCTGCCCCTCCCCTGCTCATACTCTGTCTCTCAAAAGTAAATAAATGTGTAAAAAAATTTTTTTAGGGGCGCCTGGGTGGCGCAGTCGGTTGAGCGTCCGACTTCAGCCAGGTCACGATCTTGCGGTCCGTGAGTTCGAGCCCCGCGTCAGGCTCTGGGCTGATGGCTCAGAGCCTGGAGCCTGTTTCTGATTCTGTGTCTCCCTCTCTCTCTGCCCCTCCCCCGTTCATGCTCTGTCTCTCTCTGTCCCCCCCCCCCCAAAAAAATAAATAAACTTTGAAAAAAAAATTAAAAAAAAATTTTTTTTAAATAAAATACATCTAAACATAACATGGTCCCTCCCAAGCAATTTTAAATAATATTAAGAGTCAGTCATCTTTCCAGTTTCTGAGTGGTTTTGTATAGCGAATTTGGAACCTGATGCTTCTGATTTATCATTTAAGAGTTCTGAAAAGCAACAACCCATCTTACAATAATTAAATGGATCTTTTTTATTAAGTAAAAGAATTTAACTCTGTTACTGAACATGTGTTTCTCCTTATAGGATGTTAAATTGCATTATTATGGAATCGCTTATTTCATCAGCAGGAACAGATCCAAATTTTGTGGGGTGCAGGTTTATACAACTTTAGCGAGCAATAGAAACTCTATACTCATTTAGTGCTAATTCTCCATTCCCTTCCCCCAGCACTTGATAACTGATATTCTACTTTTTGTCTCTATGAATTTGTCTATTCCAGAAACCGTACGATATTTGTTGTTTTGTGTCTGCAGTATTTCACTTAGCATGATTTCAAGGTTCATCCACATTATAATGTATTAGAATTTCATTTTTAATGCTGAGTAATATTCCATTGTATGTATTTACCACATTTTGTTTATTCACCTGTTGACACACACTTGGATTGTTTCTACATTTTGGCTACTGTGGATAATGCTGCTATGAACATGGGCGTGCAATCTCTTGTAGTTCCTGCTTTCAAATCTTTTGGGTATTGGGGGACTTCTTTTAAGAAAAAGGATACAGGGGCACCTGGGTGGCTCAGTCTGTTGAGTGTCTGACTATTGATCTTGGCTCAGGTCATGATCCCCGGGTCGTGGGATCAAGCTCTGCCTACAACTCTGCACAGAGCCTGAAGCCTGCTTAAGATTTTCTCTCTTTCTCTCTCTCTCTCTCAAATGAAAAAAAAAAACAAAACAAAACAAAATCAAAACAATGAATATGACTGTAAGCACAAAAGGGAGTATTTGGAATGAGAAAAGAAGTTACAACAAAAAATAAATTTTAAAGCTGATAAGTACCACAAATATCACGAAATCCAGAAAAAAATTATTAACTGTGATAGAGCCCTTGATACTTCTCCCCCCCCCCTACATTTTAGGTTGCATATTCTTTGATCACTTCTTTACAAGACAATAATTTTATAATACCAGTTTCTTTTTTTAATTTATTTATTTTTTGTATTTTTTAAAAATTTATATCCAAGTTAGCTAACATATAGTGTAATAGTGACTTCAGGAGTAGAATTTAGTGATTCATCACTTATATATAACACCAGTGCTAATCCCAACAAGTGCCCTCCTTTAATGCCCATCATCCATTTAGCCCATCCCCTCCACCCAAAACCCCACTAGCAACCTTCAGTTTGTTTTCTCTATTTAAGAGTCTCTTATGGTTTGTCTCTCTCTGTGTTTTTTTTTTTTATTATTTTTGCTTCCCTTCCATTATGTTCGTCTGTTTTGTTTCTTAAATTCCACACGAGTGAAATCATATTTGTCTTTCTCTGACTGACCTATTTCGCTTAACATAATATACTCTAATTCCATCCACCTTGTTGCAAATGGCAAGATTTCATTCTTTTTTTTTTAAATGTTTATTTTTGAAGGGGAGAGAGACAGAGCATGAGTGGGGGAGGGGCAGAGAGAGAGGGAGACACAGAATCTGAAGCAGGCTCCAGGCTCTGAGCCATCAGTACAGATCACGGTGCGGGGCTCGAACCCACGAACCATGAGATCATGACCTGGGCCGAAGTCAGATGCCTAACTGACTGAGCCACCCAGGTGCCCCTAGATTTCATTCTTTTTGATCGCCGAGGAATACTCCATTGTATATATATACCACATCTTCTTTCTCCATTCATCAGTTGATAGACATTTGGACTCTTTCCAGACTTTGGCTCTTGTCAATAGTGCTGCTGTAAACATTGGGTGCATGTGTCCCTTCGAATCAGCACTCTTGTATCCTTTGGATAAATACCTAGTGGTGCAATTACTGGGTCATAGGGTAGTTCTGTTTTTAATTTTTTGAGGAACCTCCACACTGTTTTCCAGAATTGCTGCACCAGTTTGCATTCCCACCAGCAGTGAACAAGTGTTCCCCTTTCTCCACATCCTTGTCTGAGTTGTTAATTTTAGCCATTCTGACAGGCATGAATGAGGTGGTATCTCATTGTGGTTTTGATTTGTATTTCTCTGATGATGAGTAATGTTGAGCATCTTTTCATGCGTCTGTTAGCCATCTGGATGTCTTCTTTGGAGAAGTGTCTATTCATTTCTTTTGCCCATTTCTTCACTGGATTATTTGTTTTTTGGGGGTGTTGAGTTTGCTAAGTTCTTAATAGATTTTAGACACTAACCCTTTATCTGATTTGTCATTTGCAAATATCTTCTCCCATTCTGTCAGTTGCCTTTTAGTTTTGCTGATTGTTTCCTTCCCTGTGCAGAAGTTTTTAACCTTAATGATGTCCCAATAGTTCATTTTTGCTTTTGTATCTCTTGCCTCTGGAGACATGTCAAGTAAGAAGTTGCTGTGGCTGAGGTCAAACAGGTTATTGCCTGTTTTCTCTTCTAGGATTTGATGGCTTCCTGTCTTATGTTTAGATCTTTCATCCATTTTGAGTTTATTTTTGTGTATGGTGTAAGAAAGTGGCCCAGGTTCATTCTTCGGCACGTTGCTGTCTAGTTTTCCCAACACCATTTACTAAGGAGACCGTCTTTTTTCCACTGCATATTCTTTCCTGCTTTGTCAAAGATTAGTTTGCCATACGTTTCTGGTCCATTTCTGGGTTCTCTAGTCTGTTCCATTGACCTATGTGTCTGCTCTTGTGCCAGTACCATAGAGTCTTGATGATGACAGCTTTGTAATACAGCTTGAAGTCTGGAATTGTGATGCCTCCAGCTTTGGTTTTCTTTTTCAGGATTGCTTTGTCTATTCGGGGTCTTTTCTGGTTCCACACAAATTTTAGGATTATTTGTTCTAACTCTGTGAAGAATGCTGGTATTATTTTGATAGGGATTGCTGGATCCTGGTTTTTAAAAGAAAGCTACAAGAGCCATTCTTAAAATGAATATAGTTTTTACTTGGTAGCATAGAATAATCTTCCTTGGGGTGATGATATTGTAGTCCTACTGTGTATTTTTATTCTGAGGAAATGCATGTGGCAGTATTTAATTATGAAATGTTATAATGCATCAGTTATGAGATTTCATGATGATTGCAGCTTACCTTTATATGATTCAACAACACAACTTACTTTCAAGGGGTTCAACAACCATACCTACATACTTGGGGAGAGAAAATGGACAGAAATGGCAAAATGCTAAGAACTGTGTGATCTAGGAGTAGGGTCCCCAACAAAATACCGAGTGTGTGTGAACACCGCTGCTCTCGCGGAGCCACCCTGGAACCTGCCGCCAACCCTGGGAGTCCTAGGCTGGGCCCGTGCCGACCACCCCAGGCTCCCGCCCCGGCTCGCCTCCTTACCCCGTCTGGGCATGCGCGGAGGCCCCGCGCGCCTGCCCCGCCCCTCGGGCGTACGTGAGCGCGCAGGGCGCAGGCGCGCGGCTCCCGGCGGCACGCGAGACGCCAGCTGCGGGAAGCGGAGGACGACTGAGGTGCCGACCTGAGGTGATGGAGCCGCCGAAGGTGGAAAAGTTCAGCTCCGCCAACAGGGGAAATGGGCTGCGCGCCTTGGTGCAGCTGCGCCCCGGAGAGCTGCTCTTCCGCTCGGATCCCTTGGCGTACACGGTGTGCAAGGGGAGTCGTGGCGTCGTCTGCGACCGCTGCCTCCTCGGGTACGTACAGAGCGCCCTCGCCCACCCGAGTCCGGGGCGGCGCGGGGAGACATCGTGGGGCCGCCCGCCGCGCGAGACCGCACGGCCGTGGGTGCGCCGATATGGGGGCGCTGCCCCGATGCGCAGCCCCGCGCGGTTCCCGGAGGCGCGTCGCGGCTGACAGGGTGCTGCGTGCCGGGCTTTGGGGGCGTTCCGGGCTCAGCCCTTCCAGCTCTGGGGGGGGGGGCGGTTTGCGGAGCTGGACCCGCTGACACCCCCGCCCGCCCCCGGGCTGCGCTAGGAATTGGAGGGAGCCGGTGGGGGCAGAGCTGAGGAGCGGTGTTGCGCTACGGGTAATTTTCCTGGGGAACAAAAAGTCTGTGTCCTGGGCGGCCCTGGAAGTCACAATGGGCGGGGGTCGGGGTGGGCGGGTGCAGGGGTGCGTAACAACCCGGCTCAGGGCTGAGGCCCCGCCAGCAGAGGACCGGGCTTGCGGGAGGCGGAAGAATCTCGGTGTTTACAGAACACGTTCCAGGGTCCAGGTTGTGTGTGGCCTGGGGACCCGTGGAGATGAACGGGACATCCTTAAGAATCCTGAAGGAGCACATAAGTGAGAGCGAGAATGAATTGCAGCGAATCAGAGGGGCTGAAATAGAGACGCAGCAGTGCTATGGGAGCACGAGTTACTGAGGGTGCGTGAAGCGCTGTGCGCGTAATGGCTAACTCTCAGCCACATAGCGGGGTGCGAGAGTCACAAGCCTGAGGCCCTGGGCGGATGTGAAGGGCTGTGCGAACGCAGGTTGTGGGAATCTGCAGTACACAGGCACAGTCCTAGGAACTGTAGTCAGGCAGCGAGTGTCGCTGAGCTCCGGTGGTATGCCGGAGGGGGGCGCTCTCCAGGACTGCTCTTGCAGACCGCTTAGCCTGGGGTTTGGGTGGACGGGGGTGAGGAGGTGGTTGCGGAATTCAAATGGGTAGGTTGACCATAAATCTACCAAGGCCTGGGGCGCCTGGGTGGCCCAGTCCGTTAAGCGTCCGACCTCGGCTCCGGTTGGCTCAGGTCATGATCTCACGGTTCGTGAGTTCGAGCCCCGGGCCAGGCTCCGTGCTGACAGCTCTTCCGAGTCTGTGTCTCCCTCTCTCTCTCTGCCCCTCCCCCACTTGCTGTCTCTCTGTCTCAAAATAAATAAACATTTTTGGGGCTCCTGGGTGGCTCCGTCAGTTAAGCGTCCCACTTGGGCTCAGGTCATAATCTTGAGGTTTGTGAATTCGAGCCCCGTGTGGGGCTCTGTGCTGATGGCTCACAGCCTGGAGCCTGCTTCCGAGTCTGTGTCTCCCTCTCTCTTTCTGCCCCTCCCCCACTTGCTCTCTCTCTGTCTCAAAATAAATAAACATTTTTGGGGCTCCTGGGTGGCTCTGTCAGTTAAGCGTCTCACTTGGGCTCAGGTCATGATCTCATGGTTTGTGAGTTTGAGCCCTGCGTGGGGCTCTGTGCTGATGGCTCAGAGCCTCGAGCCTGCTTCGGATTCTGTGTCTCCCTCTCTCTCTGCCCCTCCCCCACTTGCTCGCTCTCTGTCTCAAAATAAATAAACATTTTTGGGTCTCCTGGGTGGCTCTGTCAGTTAAGCGTCTCACTTGGGCTCAGGTCATGATCTCATGGTTTGTGAGTTTGAGCCCTGCGTGGGGCTCTGTGCTGATGGCTCAGAGCCTCGAGCCTGCTTCGGATTCTGTGTCTCCCTCTCTCTCTGCCCCTCCCCCACTTGCTGTCTCTCTGTCTCAAAATAAATAAACATTTTTGGGGCTCCTGGGTGGCTCCGTCAGTTAAGCGTCCCACTTGGGCTCAGGTCATAATCTTGGGGTTCATGAGTTCGAGCCCCACGTCAGGCTCTGTGCTGACAGCTCAGGGCCTGGTGCTGCTTCGGATTCTGTGTCTCCCTCTCTCTCTGCCCCTCCCCACTTGCTCTCTCTCTGTCTCAAAATAAATAAACATTTTTGGGGCTCCTGGGTGGCTCTGTCAGTTAAGCGTCTCACTTGGGCTCAGGTCATGATCTCATGGTTTGTGAGTTTGAGCCCTGTGTGGGGCTCTGTGCTGATGGCTCAGAGCCTCGAGCCTGCTTCGGATTCTGTGTCTCCCTCTCTCTGCCCCTCCCCACTCACACTCTGTCTCTCTCTCTCTCTCTGTCAAAAATAAATAAACATTAAACAAACAAAACCTTACCAAGTCCTAATTTGATTTGTAGTTGAGGAATTTATTTACCTTTCGTATTTTAAGATCACTAAATAACAGTTGTATCTGTATCTTCCTGATGTAACCACAACAGCAACAACAAAAAATCTGTTGAGGAGAGAGCACTTTGAAGTTTTTGTAAACTTCAGAACTTATAAAAGTTTTGAAAACAGTTAATTCCTTTGAAGACTTAACTTTTGAGGTGCCTGGGTGGCTCAGCGAGTTAAACATCCTACTCTGGATTTCAGCTCAGGTCATGATGTCACAGTTTGTGAGTTCAAGCCCCACTGAGGCTCTGTGTTGGTAGCCAGGAACCTGCTTGGGGTTCGCACTCTGCCTGTTCCTCTGCCCCTCCCCCACTTGTGCCCCTCCCCCCCATAAATAAGTAAACATTAAAAAGAAGAGACTTAACTATTTGCTGAAGTCCCCCACTTTGAAAGTTACACATTAAAAGAAAAAAGCTCATTTATTTATTTTGAGCGGGGGAGGGGTAGCAAGAGAGGGAGAGAGAGAGAATCCCAAGCAGGTTCCCCAGTGTCAGCGTGGAGCCAGACGTGGGGAACCATGAGATCATGACCTGAGCTGAAATCAGGAGTCAGATGCTTAACCAACTGAGTCACCCAGGCGCCCTGAAAGTTACAGACCTTTAATTCTTATTCAAGCAAATTGGAAACTTGGGCTCTTCATCCTGCTGAATCATCTGTGGGTATATTTAGAGTTTGAAGGTAGTTAGTCCACAGTAGGGAACTTGCTTGATGAAGAAGGTGTGGGTCATCTTCCAGATGAAATCGGACTGGCAACGTTATTTAGTAGTTGGGACGGAAACGTTTTGGAATTAACACGTGACACATTATTAACTGAATTATCAGAGCGGAACTTGAGTCATATGACACACAGAATTGTCTCTTTTCCAAAGTAGACTACACAGACCCAGTCCTTTGTGGGTGGGATGCTTCTTTATTCACCATACTATTTCATTCCTGTTGGCTATCACTCATATTTCTTATTGGCAAGAAATTACTTGTTAGTTATGCTTTAAGCAAAAAAGGAATTAAAAAGGAATTAAATGCAAGAGCATTGGGGAGATCTTAGCATTGGTTTGAGGTCTGGAGGAGCTCCAGTTCTGCTAGTGGGCAGGAACCAAGGAAAGTTGCACAGTCAGGATTACAGTTCAGAAGCAGCTGGGGTTGAGACCCGGGGAGTGGGTCACTTTTGATGCTGTCTGGTAATACTGGTTTTTACGGCATGTATTACCAGCACCTTGATCCTGGGCCCTGCTGCTGCTTGCTGCCACGGCTGCTTGGGAAACTGGGTATTGCTGGAAAGTTGCTTTCTCAACCATGTTTCTTTGTGGTATTAGCTTCTGATTCAAAATCGTCAGTGGGTGTCTTGGATTGGCTGGGATTGGGTCACTGCCTGCATCCTAGCTGCAATGGAATTTGAGAAGGTGAGTATTAGGCCTTTTTGGCTTTTAGGAAAGGAGGCAGGCTCTGTTTCCACCAGTGTTCAGATAGTGGGGAAATTAGCAAACATAAACATAGGAAAAGGGATCTCAGTAAATGCCAAGCATCCAAACTAAAACAAACTAAAGGAAGTTTCATACTAACACACTCATTTAGTAGTGCTCTACACAAAAAACACATTTGCACTTATGTTGGATTGCTAGGATATATTCACTTGTGCTGTCATAGTAGGTGCTCTGTTGAACACTTCCACGTAAGTGGTTGTCGTGTTTCTCAAGTTTTCTACCACAACTGAATGACCATCACTGGGATAAAGTTTCTGTGTTGTCATCTTGTAAGTGAAATTCATTCATCCTTAATTGTATGTATTAGGTAATCTTTCAATTTTTGAGACCCTAATGCCTGACACATAGTAAGCTTTTAGTTTGTGTTACAGACATCTTGTCGAATTTTCCTCAGGCTGTCCTTGCCCTTCTGTCTTCCTTTTGAATCAAGAAATGGTGGGGCGCCCTGGTGCCTCAGTCGGTTGAGCATCCTACTTCGGCTCAGGTCATGATCTCGCAGTTGGTGAGTTCGAGCCCCGTCTCAGGCTCTGTGATGATAGCTTAGAGCCTGGAGCCTGCTTTGGATTCTGTCTCTCTCTCTCTCTCTCTCTCTCTCTCTCTTTTTCTCTCTGCCCCTCCCCTGCTTGTGCCTGTGCGCTGTCTCTCAAAAATAAGTAAGTATTAAAAAAAATTAAAAAAGAAATGAAATGAAAATATTAGTTTGTAGCAATAACAGTTTTGGGGTGGTGGCAACATAAAATAACAGATATTTATTATAATTACTTTATTACTTCACTCTACCTGATTTCCTTTAGCCTTGGGGTATTTGAACAGTGCTTTAGTTCTTGTCTATTTATTTATTATTTTTATATATATATATATATTTATTATATGAAATTGTCAAATTAGTTTCCATATGCCTATTTTTATTAACAGAGAAACTTGAATTTGCTTCATGGCTTCCCTTGCTTTTTTCCTCTCATTAAGGATTGGCTTCTGGTTTTTTATGTTGCAAGTGAAAAAAAATGAAGTATATAAATTGGGGAAGGATTAAATGATACGAAATTGTGACCTGAAATAATATATATTATCCTTTTTCTGTTTTCCTCACCTCTTTAGTTTGATAGCTGGAACAGATGGACAAACAGGTTATTGGTGTTTTCTCTTTTGGTAAATGCAGCATATAAAATTCCATTTGTAATTATTTTGTTTGTAAAACTTACCTGTTTAGTGACCTAACTCTCTCCTGTTAGGTCCTTGGAGCCTAGCACACAGGAGATGGTAACTGTTGAAGTTGTGAAAGGATAGTATTTTGGGGAATTTTAAGTCACTGTATATTTGTTTTTGGTTTTCGAAAGTTCCAAGTTGCCTGTAGCTTCCCATCAAGAACTTCCTCTGACATACTCTAATGATAGTTTCTTCTATGGGCTAAGGAGGATATGATATGTCTTCTGTCATTATGGCTGAACTTGAGGCTAGTGCCTCTCAGGAGGACAGAAGATGAATTGGAAATGGAAAGTCCATCTTTTTCAGCCCTGAATTATGGGAAGAAGGGGGACAGAGGTAGGGAAGACAAATTGTGAGAAATACATGTTTTTTCTTTTTTCTTT
The DNA here is from genome assembly GCF_018350175.1 of Felis catus. Lineage (NCBI taxonomy): Eukaryota > Metazoa > Chordata > Mammalia > Carnivora > Felidae > Felis > Felis catus. The sequence continues at coordinate 3,627,139 of NC_058384.1, forward strand.
TCTTTCTTTCTTTTTTTTTTTTTTGGAAAGATTTTACTTTTTAAAGAGTAATCTCAATAACCTGGCAATCTAGAGTCCCATGGTCCACTGATTGAGACAGGCAGCTGCTCCAGAAATACATGTTTTGAGCTTCCTTGTCTGACCAAAGTTCTGGCGTTAGGATGAGGGTGTTAAATAGGTTGAAGGGACAGTCCAAAGTAGAAGGCTTTTGATGGGGTCTGTGGCTGGTTCTGTCAGTAGAGCATGCAACTTGATTTCAGGGTCATGAGTTCAGGCCTCATATAGGGTGTAGGGCTTACTTAAAAAACAAACAAAAAGGCTCGAAAGGCGAAAGTCTGGCTGTGGTCCTTATTTGGAATCTCTAGAGGGCATAGCTATGTGGGTTAATGCTGTGACAACACGGGGATAGAGCACAGTAAGGGTAGAAGGAAGTGGATAGATAGATGGATGAGCCTGGGGAAGCTAAATAGTTCTCATGCCACTGTGAGGGATGCGGAGGAGCTGAGAGTCCTGGTAGACAGCAGGCATCATACCATTCTAGACTGAAGGTCAGGATCATGGATACAGGGGTAGGAGCAGGCACGACATCCCAAAAGGTGAGATGGCACCAGTCCAGCCATGGGATGTGATCTCCTCTTTGCAGCAGAGCTCAGTGAGCATCCACAGAGACACGAAGATCCTAGGTCTTCTTGCCGCCATAAGGATGTCCCTTCATCCCCATTTGGATAAAAGTTTACCTGAAAGCAACTATTTAAACCAGCTCTGGTAAGGAGATAAACTTAAGTGTCTGAATATTAACTGGAAGAGACCGACATTATCTGGCGAATTTTAAGTTTCTGGCCATTTCCTAGGGTGGGTGTTCGTAAGGAAGATTAGATTAATTATTAGAAAAAACAGCCCTATGTTCATGATACAGACTTGATCTGTTCTAGAAAATAAAGCAGCTACATTTGAGTTACAGTGTGGATAGATATGACCAGGCAATAAAGGGCAAAAAAGGAACAGTGTGTGGTGAGATGATGTAATCCATCTTGGCTAAGGACTGAACCTAGCGTGGAGGCAGGAATACCTTCATGTACTGAGGTAAGAAGAAGAGTGCCAGAGAAGGCAACAGTGGTGATTGAAAGGTTTGAGGACAGCTAGGAAAGTGACTAGTCTTGCTGAGTGACTCAGTCTTAGAGAAGAGAAGGTTTGAAATATTCTAGAAGAGTGAATTGCCTAGTGAAATATAGTAGGATAGCTTGGGCGTGCCGAGGGTCCACTTAAAACTTGTGTTCATTCATTTAAAGTGAGAGCAGTCAGGGGAGGGCTTTTTTCTCACCCCGCGGTCAGCTACTTGACTGTGAGTTAGGTTTACGCAGGATTGCCGGGTTAGTTTAGTGGATGGAGAGTGGGAGAAGGAAGTTGAAGTTGTAGGCAAGGCAGGGATAATCAGGCACCATGATTTTTGAGCAAGGGACTTAGGTCATAAGGAGGGGAGGGTGATGGACAGTGGGCTGTGATGAAATCCGTGGATTAGGGGACATGATGTGGTCAAGGGAGAGGTGGAGTGGCCAGGGTGGGCTGACTTGATGTGCATATACATGCACGTGTGCTTTAGAAGTGGTGTGTGTGTGTGTGTGCTGGAGCAAGAGGGTTTAAGGTGTGGCAGAAGGTGGCGGAGATAGGGGAGAAGATTGTTAGAATGAGCAGCAAACTGAGAGGCTGAGGTGTTAGATGAATTTTCTGAGTGAAGGTACCAGGAACGTTAGGCATTGGAATGAATAGTTTTGGCAAAGGCAGAATTCTCACATTGGCTTCCTAAGCCAAGATTTAAGGGCCTGTGGAGAACGAGCCAAGTGGAGACAGATGGGCACTCACCTCTGTTCACGTAATGGGTAAAAGGCATTCTGTGGGTTTCCAGCTGGTTTAGTGAAATAAGTCAGCAACAGGTGCTGGTGAACTGTTGTTGTGTTATAGACTCTTCTTGGGAAGGCGGGAGGTGGGCTTTGGAAGTTGAAGGAAGGACCTCAAAGAGTGGAACCTTGAGAGATGGCCTGAAGTCAGGACTTGCAGGTTCCTGGGCACTGGCTAATGGATATACCTGAGCATCAAGGAAGGACTGATAATAAGGTGGGTGGGAAAGGACTCTATGGATATGAATTCCATTTTTCTTTTTGAGTGAGAGTTATAATTCCTGTTTCTTTTGCTTCTTTTTCTTCTGCAAGGAAGTTTGGGAAAGGGCTGTATGGCAGAGTTCTGAGCCTGCAAACATTTGGTCCATGTGAATGCCACAGCAGAGGACATTCTTAATCAGACAGGACGACCTGCTTTGTGGATAGCAGTAAGTTATTCTTCTTCAGACAGCCTGGTGATTGTTCAGAGGTCTCATGAACAGAGCAACTGTGGGGACAGGGATGGAGATCGGTGCCTGGAACTCGAAAGTTCAGACTTCCCCTCACCATGGTCATTGTGGCTTCTGCTGGTACAGAGTGCCCAGTTTGGGATCCTGGGTTCCCCCACATGGCAACACATCTTTGGGACCAGCCAGCCAGCTGGTGTCAGGTTTTTATCATAGACCCTTTTGTCATGGGAAGGATCACTGATTTGTTCATATTGAAACATCTGTTTTTTCCCCCTGCACTTTGATTTGCCTTTCTCTACCTGTGCTTCCATCTCTGAAACCTACTAACAGTCTTCTGTAGAGCTTCTCAGGTTGCCTCAGACCTTCACAGAAGGAGAATTGAAGCAATGGGTTAATGTCTGTGGTTTGCCTGCTATTGACATATGCTGTCATTTGAGGTACCTGATACCATGGAGCAGTGTTTCTCAAAGTTTTCAGTGTCAGAACCCACTCTTAAAAATTGGGAAGGATTTCATAGGAGAGTCTTTAAATAAAAACAGTTATTTATGACTGAAGAGGATTTACTTATGTGGCTATCTCTCTTGACTTTACTGCATAAAAAAAACTGGTAAGTTTGAAAATATGTATTCAAACATAATTATTACATTTTAACAAAGTTTTTAGTGAAACAAACTTTTTCGTTAAAAAACATTTTTTTTTTAGTTTATTCATTTATTTTGAGTGAGAGAGATAGTGAGTGAGGGAGGGAGGGGCAGAGGGAGAGGGAAAGAGAATCCCAAGTAGGCCCTGCAATGTCTGCGCAGAGCCTGACGTGGGGCCTGATCCCACGAACCGTGAGATCGTGACCTAAGCCAGAATCAAGAGTTGAACGCTTAAGTGACTGAGCCACCCACGTGCCCTGGGATGGTGATTAATGTGGATTATCTAGGGAAAGTAAGAGAGCTACCTTCTATTTACTTGTCATCACGGTATGTGACGATTGAACATTATTACTCAGTATCTGATATTCATTACTATTAGCAATGCCAGGCATGATTTTAAGTGCTTTATTTTGTGTATTATTTCACTTAATTCTCATGATAACCTGAAAAAAGTGTCTATTATGTTCCTTATGAACACAGATATGGACTAGAAAACATTCATACGCTTGTAGGAGTGCAATTTTATAGTACCTGTAAAAATTGAGCACTGTATTTTGTTGACCCTACTTTTGGAATTCTGACAGAAATACAAATACCAGTGGTTGTACAAGGATACTTAGCATAGCAGTTTGATAATTAAAAAGGGAGAGAGAATTTTATGTTTGTTAATAGGAGACTGGTTAAGTTATGGTGTAGCCATATTGTAGAATACTGTCTAGCTGTTCAGATTGATAGATCCATATGTACAGATGTGGATGGATGTCCATGATGCATTCCTGGGTGAATACAGTCGTAGGACAATGTATATTTCCAATAAATCTTTGTGTGAGCGTATATGTACTTGTGTGTATAGAAGAAGTTTGGAAGAACACCCCGGAATTCTAATACTTCTTGAGAATGGGACTTGGAGGTGGGAGGGAAGATATTCCTTTGTACTTTTTATATTTTGTATTTTTATCCCAGTCAAGCGTGTATTCTTTTTTGTAATTAGAAATCTAAATAAACTTTGAGAAAGTCTTTCTTAGACTTTGTTTCATTTGAAATTGTATAAAACAGTGTGTGCGGCTTGGGATGAAGATGTCTTAGAAACGCTTTCCAGCTTATGTCCCACCTTTTTTTTTTTTTTTTTTTTTTTTTTGACACATCAGTTGATTAGACTGAGAGTGAACCTCTTGCTAGAAGGTGAGTAAGCTCACTGGCTGGTCATAGGCTCTAGAGTTTGAACTGAGGAAGGTAGGACTGCTGCCAGTCCTCATGATAGTCAGCCCCTGTGTGAGCCTGGTTATTTACCTTTTCCTTGGTATTCCTTGGTGTTCTCAGTATCTATCACTAAACTTTACTCATTTTCCTCAGCGAGCACACAAGATGGCTACATTTCTCAGCCTCCTTTCAGTTTGATTGGGACCCTGTGACTCATTTTTGGCCATGGAGTGTGGGCTGGAGGTTATATAAGCCATTTCTGGGTCTGCCATAAAATATCCTGTGCATTCTTCCCTCTCTCTTGCCTTGTGGAGGCCATGAATTGAGTTGGAGAAACAAGCATGAGTCAGAGCTTGGAGGAGAGTTGCTCTGATGAATTGCCCTACATGCATCAGATTTAGTAGGAGCTAGAAATAAATGTCTATTTAGTTGAGTCACTTGGAGCAGCTCACTTAGAGCAGCCCTTCTTGAACTTTAACGTGCAAATAAATCACCTGAAGATTTTGTTCAAGTAGATTCTGATTTGGTAAGGTCTGGGTTGGGTATGAGATTCCCCTTCCCTTCCCTTCCCTTCCCTTCCCTTCCCTTCCCTTCCCTTCCCTTCCCTTCCCTTCCCTTCCCTTCCCTTTTTTAATTTTTAAAGTAATCTCTACACCCAACATGGGGCTTGGACTCACAACCCCAAGATCAAGAGTTGCATACTCTACTGACTGAGCCAACCAGGCACCCTGGGATTCTGCATTTCTAACAAGCTCCTAGGTGATGCTAAAGCTGATCACATATGAGTAGCAGAGACTTCAAAGGGTTAAATTAGATGACATATAGCCCACTGTAAGTACTCAGTAAGCACTTACCGAGTGGATAGGATAGCATCCTGAAACAGCTCATATTCAGTGAATATGAGGAAAAGCAACTAGGGACTCTGCATTTATAATCAAGTATTTGAATTATTCCTAAGTATATATCTATTGTCTTATGTATCATGGGCTGTGAGTTAGTTTTAGTATTATGTGTGCAGAAAATATGTGAAATTAGAACCTGGAGTTATTTGTAAGATCATTTTGAACATTTACCTTTTGACATACCATCATTTTGGTGTTTCAAATTGTTACTTTAGCTACTTTCATGGAAAAGTAACCTCTTCTCATTATAATTAAAATTTTTTTTATACTTGTGTTTGGCAATAATTTCAAATTTACAGAAAAGTTTCTAGAATAAGAATGGGACGAAAAAAATATGGATGCCCTTTACCCAGATTAAATTATTAACATTTGATAGTATTTACACACTCCTCCCTGTCCTCCCTTAAGCCCCCATCTTTATTCACATGTACATATGTTCTTTCTGATTATGTAACTTCCATATATCCTGGCCCTTTATCCTAAATAATGTGTATACCCAACAAGTAGGAAAGTTGTATATATTAACTTCAAATTTAACATTACCATAATACTTTACTATCTGTATTTCCGTTTTGCCAGATGACCAAATAATGTTCTTCATAGCATTTTTTCCCCTTTTTATGCAGGGTCTAGGGTTGTGTCTTGTATTTATTTGTCTTATCTTTGGCCTTCTTTAACATTTCACAAGTTTTCTTTGTCATTGGATATTGACTCCCCCTCCCCTCCCCTTCTCTTCCCCTCCTCTCCTTCTTCTCCCACCCCCTCCCTCTCCCTCCCCCCCTTTTCCCCTCCCCCTCTTCCCCTTGCCTCCCTGTTCCCTTCCCTTCCGTTTTAATATAACTTTCCTCATTTTGGGTTTATCTAGTGTTGCTTCATGGTTAGATTGGGTTATGTACTCTCAGCTGTGATGCTACATGGTTGGGGTATCCTCAGGGTATCCTATTTGGAGGTTCACAAGGTTTAGCTGCCTTTCATTGGTGGTGGTAAACCCAGTCAAGCTGTTGTCTTGTTTTCCACTGTGTGCAGTGGAAACATCTCCTAACTAATCATCTCCTAACTAATAATCTGTGGGAAGACATTTTAAGACCATGGAAACTCCTGTTCATTAACATTTCCCTCTAGATTGAGCATCCACGGATGATTCTTGATTGAATCTGTGGTATGGCATTTGCAAAATGCTCATTTTCTAACTACAGCACTCCCCCCACACTTAGCAGTTAGCATTCAGCTTAGCATTTTCCCATAAGCAAGGGCACATCCTTCTTCCTCATTAGTTGTCTTTTTATGAATTTCCATTTTTTCCACTGGTTTATAATTAATTGCATACCTAATTATTTTGGCGCTCAAATTGTACCAGATTTTTTTTAATGTTTATTTATTTATTTTTATTTATTTATTTATTTTTTTTTTGAGAGAGAGAGGCAGAGTGCGAGTGGGGGAGGGGCAGAGAGAGAGGGAGACACAGAATGTGAAGCAGGCTCCAGGCTCTGAGCTGTCAGCACAGAGCCTGACGTGAGGCTTGAACCCACAAACTGTGAGATCATGACCTGAGCCGAAGTCAGATGCTTAACCGACTGAGCCACCCAGGCGCCCCTGTACCAGACTTTTTTAGTAGGAAAGCTTTTAAGGTGGATATTCTGTCCTTTAACTTTTTTTTTATGTTTGTTTTTGAGAGAGAGAGAGAGAGGGAGAGAGCAAGTAGGGGAGGCGCAGAGAGAGAGGGAGACAGAGTATCTGAAGAGGATCCAAATGTGGGGCTTGAACTCAGGAACTGTGAGATCATGACCTGAACTGAAGTTGGATGCTCAACAGACTGAGCCTTCCAGGAGCCCCCCATTCTCCCCTTTTTTAAGCATTTCTTTACTTTCTGGTATAACAAATGTTTTAGGCTCATCTGGTAATTATCCTGCCCAATCCTGGCATCAGTATATCTCTGAGGACTCCTGGATTCTTTTAGTGGGGAATAATATTGGATACCAAGATCTGATGCTGGGTGTGCTCACTGCTACTGGAATGTCTTTGCTTTGACCTTTTTAGCAGACAAAGTTGTGAAGTATGCAGGTTCATGAAAATGTGTGTACATATATATACATATGTATATATGTATATATACTTTAGAATATCATGGGTTCACACCAATACTTTCAAGTCAGATTTGTCTCTTTAGGGTTCTTTCTTGCCTCTCTCCATTACATAATTGTATATTTCTTCTGCTTCAGTGACTGTCTTAGTAACAACATCAACTTGTTTACTCATTTATTGAACTCTGTATCTCATCTAAAATTGTTCCAAATTGTTACATCTACATATTAAAAAAAAAAGCTCCTACTTGGTACTGAATTTGTTTACAGTGTACCTTTCCCTGCTGCTCTGCTGAAGACTGATAGTGTATAGTTAAATACTGTGCCCGTTTTGTATTCTTCCTCTTTTCCCCTTTAATGTATTTACTGGTATTAATTAGAAATATAATTGAGTTCATTTGTTTTACTTTGCTTTCAGTTTTAGATTTTCCTGCCCCCCTTTCTTGAAAGCGAGAGAGAGAGAGAGAGAGAGAGAGAGAGAGAGAGAGAGAGAGAGAATATGCATGTCAGTGGGACAGAGGGGGAGAAAGAGAATCTCAAGCAGGTTCCACGCTCATTGAGATCATGAAATTATGACCTGAGCCGAAATCAAGAGTTAGATGCTTAACCAGCTGAGCCACTCAGGTGCCCCGAATCTTTCTTATTCTTTTGTATATGTTCCATAGTTTCTGATTTCCTCTGCTTGGCCATTTGTGTAATTTCTAGTATTTTGCAAATGTGAATAATCCTTGTAATTAATAACCTCACACTTAAGTGTTTTGGTAGTGTTACAGGTGTATATTCAGGGTAAATTCCTGGAAGTGGGATTGCTAAGCCAAAGTGTCAATACCTGTATGGGGTGGTAACATTTTATGTTTCCATTAGCAATGTAGGAGAGTGCTTGTTTCCCTCAGTTTTGTGGACTGAGTGTATTGTTAAGCTTTTGAATTTCTGCCAATTTGATGGGTGAGAAGTGGTATGTCAGTATAGGTTGTTTTTTTTTTTTTTAACGTTTATTTATTTCAAGAGAGTGAAAGAGCACATGCTCAACCGGAGGAGGGGCAGAGAGAGAGGGGGAGAGAGAGAATCCCAAGATGGCTCTACACTGTCAGTGCAGAGTCCCCAACACAGGGCTCAAACTTACTAACCGAGAGATCATGACCTGAGCCAAAATCAAGAGTGGGACACTTAACTGACTGAGCCACTCCGGTGCACATCTCAGTATAGTTATAATTTGCATTTAAGTTGCATTATCATTAAAGTTAAACATCTTTTTTTTTTTTAATTTATTTTTTCTTTTAAGCAAGCTTTATGCCCAATGTGGGGCTTGTACTCATGACTCTGAGCTCAAGAGTTGCATACTCCACTGACTGAGCCAGCCAGGAGCCCCTGTTAAACATTTTTTCATATGTGTAAAGGCCATATTTATATATTTTTGTGAATTGTCTGTATATATCTTTTGTCCATTTATCTGTGAGATTTTTGGTCTTTTTCCCCCCTTCGAATTTTAAGCACTTTTTTGCACATTCTCAGTATTAGCCCTCTATCTTTGATAAATATTGGAAATACTTTCTCTCAGATTATTTCATTTAACTTTGATTATGATGGAGTAATTCACCCATGTTTTCTTTTAGAACTTGTATACTTTAAATCTTTACATTGAGATCTCTGATTCATTTAGAATTTGTTATGTATGGGGCGCCTGGGTGGCTCAGTCGGTTAAGTATCTGACTCTTGATTCAGCTCAGGTCTTGATCTCAGGGTCTTGATCTCAGGGTCATGAGTTCAAGTCTTGTGTTGGTCTCCACACTGGCATGGAGACTACTTAAATAGTTTATTATGTATAGTATAAGGTATAGATCTAATTTTATCTTTTTCCAAATGGCTATCTAGCTGTCCCATCATGTATCATTAAAAAGATTGGAGCAAATCACTGGGACAGAAAGTGTTCATATTCTAGATCATATACTAGTTGGCTCTAACTCTGGACTTTCTACTCTATTCCATTGGTCTGTTTGTATACTCATGTATCCATTTCTATTTTGTGAAGAGTTTTCAATTAAGAATAGGTGTTGAAGGGGCTCCTGAGTGGCTCAGTTGGTTAAACATCCTACTTTGGCTCAGTTTATGATCTTGTGGTTTGTGGATTTGAGCCCTGCATCAGGCTCTGTGCTGACAGCTGGAGCCTGGAGCCTGCTTTGGATTCTGTGTCCTCCTCTCTGCCCCTCCTCTGCTCCTAGTCTTTTTCTTTCTCAAAAATGAATTAACATTAAAAATTAAAGAATAGATGTTGAATTCTGCTTTAGCATTTCATCATCTGTGGAGAGTCCTATGATTTTTTTTTCTTCCTAGACTTAATGTCCCATTGTAAGTTTACTTAAGAAAGAATATAGAACCAAGTTATATATGTCTTTATTTATTTCAGGCTTGCTTGCTTAGGTAAAGAGCATCATCAAAATAAATCCGTGTTTCAAAAATCAGTGTTGTGAAATTTCCTTTATTTAAAAAACTTTTTTTAATGTATGTTTATTTTTGAGAGAGAGTGCGAGCGGAGGAGGGGCAGAGACGGAGGGAGACACAGAATCCGAAGCAGGCTCCAGGCTCCGAGCTGTCATCATAGAGCCCGATGCGGGGCTCAAACCCACGAACTGTGAGATCATGACCTGAGCTGACGTTGGTCGCTCAACTGACTGAACCACCCAGGTGCCCCTGGAGTTTGCTTTAAAGTAATGTAGTTGGGAGGTGTTGGTGGGGGTATAGGTTGTGTAAGGTTAGCCATATGTTGATAATTTTTGAAGCTGGTTGATGAATGTGTGGGGTTCCATCATACTGTTCTCTGTACTTTGGGGAATGATTCATGTTTTCTATGGTAATAGTAAAAGGAAAGAAAAGATAAAAGAACTGTCCTCAAGTGTCTGGTCATTTTTGATTAGTCATATTTAAGAATGAGGGGTTAAAAAATTTTAGGTTGAAAAAGAACAACTCTGGGTGTTTGTTCAGATTCTTGCCCACTGGGTATCTGTATATTTGGTCATCTGGTGTCTCCCAACTGTCAGGGTTATTCTCTGGGACTGGTGAGTTTTTCTAGACGGGGGTTATATCAATTTAGGGTTTGATCAGAGAAGCAGAATCCCGGAATGACAAAGGTTAAGCGTCATAGAGATTACAGCTTACATAGCTGTGGGGGTTGGTAAAGATGCTGTTGCTCTGCATCGTGGTGGCCCTCAAGTCAGTGGGCCTGGCAGAAAGAGAAGCCAGATATCGAGTGGGGGGAAGCAATAACACATTGGAATCCAATTGGAACTAATGAGGACAGATTGAAACCGGTGTCAGTCACTGCCTGCACCCTCAATGACACTGATGGCCTGCAGAAACTGCTAATGCTCTTTGCCACAGAGCTGTTCCTGTACTGGGCTCCACAACTGGGAGGAGGTTCAGGAAGAGATAGGGGAGCTGAGGGCCTGATAGGTGCCCCAGGCCAACAAGGCAGGCCATTAGGTAGTTACCATGCACACAGGCTGCAGCAGTACCTAGCACCTACGCAAACCCTGCACGCCCTGCAGAACATAATGACGGTCGCTTCACTTCTGCTTTCCAGATGTCACCCGTCTTTTTTGGCCAACCTTAACCTAGAGTATACAGACAAGAGATTTTGGGAATTGTAGTTCCAGCTTGCTGTGTTGCTGTGCGACAGAAGCCATCGTAGTTCATCCCTTGTCGACCATGCATACCTATTTAACCATCCTTAACCATACTTGGCGACTATAGCTAGTTTATTCTTTCACCGAACTATCCTTTGCACAGCTGAAAACATTCACCCTCTCCTGAAAAGAGCACATACAAAATCCCCTTACCAGGGTTCCCTGGGTGTCTCAGTCGGTCAAGTGTCTGACTCTTGATTTCGCTTCAGGTCATGATCTCACAGTTCGTGGGCTCAAGCCCTGTTCTTGGGCTCTGTGCTGGCAGTGTGGAGCCTGCTTGGGATTCTCTCTCCCTCTCTCTACCCCTCCCCCCCCCTTTGCTCTTTCGCTCTCTCTCTCTCTCGATAAACTTAAAAAAATGGAAAGAAATCTCTTTACCCATCCTTGGGTGATTTCATTCCTCTTGTAGCTGAATCACATTCTCCCTTTGATATTCTGTAACTTTGGTATTTTATAATCCACTGTCATTCTCCAAGATCCATCTGTCTTCTACATTGGCCAAACAGGCAAGTTAAGTGAGGATGTGGAAGAATTCTCCATCTTTGCATCTTTCTCAACAGTGATGATGGCAGTACGTCCTCCAGAAATTGCATTATTGGTTTTGTTATACTGTTTAGGTAGGTAAAGGCATTCTAGTGGCTTCCACTTGGACTTTTACACCACAGTAGCTATTACTGTGTGCGTAAGGGAATAAGAGAGGGGATTCTGACAGTTGTTCAGGATGTCTATTTCGACTATGTATTTGGGGACTGAGTATCACTGCAGGGTGGATTTGGGACCTATTGGACTCACTGTGAGGTAAATGTGAGCCCAAACGGCATTGATCCTCTGACTTCCATACACTGCTCACTCTTTCTTTCTTTCTTTCTTTCTTTCTTTCTTTCTTTCTTTCTTTCTTTCTTTCTTTCTTTCTTTCTTTCTGTCTTTCTTTCTTTCTTTTCTTTCTTTCTTTCTTTCTTTCTTTCTTTCTTTCTTTCTTCTTTTCTTTCTTTCTTTCTTTCTTTCTTTCTTTCTTTCTTTCTTTCTTTCTTTCTTTCTTTCTCTTTCTCTTCCTCGCTCTCGCTCTCGCTCTTTCTTTCTACTTATGAGACTGTGAACAGGGGAGGGGCAGAGAGAGGGAGAGAGAGAATCCCAAGCAGGCTCCACAAAGTCAGCCCAGCATACGGTGCTATTCCTGCAAGTTTGGACCACAATGGTAATTTTGGGTTTCAGGAATTAACTTTAGTTCAGAGCTACTTTCCAGTAGACCTCCCAAAGTCTGGTTATGTTGTCTTCCCCAGTACAAAGTCATCCTATTTTTTTTTTATTTTATTTACTTTATTTATTTATTTTGAAAGAGAGATCGAGTGGGGGAGGGGCAGACAGATAGGGAGAGAGAGAATCCCAAGCAGGCTCCTCCCCGTCAGTGCAGAGCCTGGTGTGGGGCTCGAACTACTGACCATGACCTGAGCCAAAATCAAGAGTTGGATGCTCAGCTGACTGAGCCACCCAGGTGCCCCAAAGTCATCCTTATAAATAGCTATAGATCTCTTTGGGAAGTCCAGGTGGGAAATTTACAGTATCCATATTTGGCTCTGTGGTAGCATTCTTCCTTTACGGGACCTGACCTTGTCTTCATTCCAGAGACTCTGGGTCTGTGAAGTGCCTCACATCTGGGAGTTGGTAGAGGGGCCATAACTTTCTTATTTTGGTGATTTAAGTCATACTTCTGTTTACCAGTTACACTATCAAGACTTAATTAGATTGCCCTTCTATTTCAGTTCTGGGGACACTGTGATTACTTAGCCAATGTTAGAGATCTCTGCAGTTAAAACCTTTCTAGCCATTATGGTGTTCATTCCTACCGTGTCTTTGATGATTATGTGCTGCTACTTGGTCCCTGCCACCACAGGATCCCATCATCTCCTGCTCAATTTAGGAAGCCCAGTTCGATGGCAGGAGTTACCACTTTTATTCCTGGCTTCTCATGGCTAGCCATCACAGAGCTCTTGAAGGAGGCCAGGGTTCCTCTCATGAATATATTTCTCTTAGCTTGGTGAATGGAATGTTTTCTGGATCCTCCTGGGGACATGGTTAAAGGTAAGCAAGTCTTACATATTAAATCCACTCAGCATTCTGATCTTGTAAGCCATCAGATTCCATCTTCTTTAGTATCTAGAGAAGTTCTGATGTTTCACCTTCACTTAGTATAGGTCACCTTAGGGTCCAGCTTTCAGTAAACCAACCAGCCAAACTGTTAGAGTCATTCCTAGCTGTTTGGGCCAACCTGTTGAGCACAGTTTCTGCTTAGAACACACATATCAGTGAATTCATCTTAATCCAGCATTATCTTCCACCTGAATCCAATACTCCCAACACCCTTAGGGTCCTTTCCTGTGTTCCTCAAGTTTTTGTTGATATAAATTGACAAAATCTTGCAGTTCTTTTGGTGTGTAATGAGCCTCCCAATGCATCACACTTTTTAGCTTTATCCTTTGGGGTCTGCCAGGACTTGAGTGTCATAGATCTAAAGCACTGAGAGGTGGTGGAGATAGTTCCTGAGGGGGTTCATCAGTCCTTCACACAGCCCTTATCATAGGGGAAGACCACCCTCTTCAGAGTGTTTTTACTGGTAAAAGGAATTCAACAGAATTTAGGAATTCAGGCACCAAGTTTCATGGGTTTACATCCAAGATTTAGGGTCCCACTCCTTACCAGTTTCCTAACTTTATGTAAGAGTTAAAACGTGAGTTTGGAAATTCAGTTCACATCGTCACTCAGTTCCTGCTACTCCAGGTGTGGCGTGTGGGTCAGCAGCACCATTGTCCACGGGAGCTTGTTAGCAGTGCAGGTTTGTGCCACACCGCAGACTTAATCAACATACCTCTGCTTCATATAATTTCGAGCTCTCTGCGTAATGTGTACTTACTTTAAACTGAGAAGAATGGATTTCTGTAGGTACTTTTAAAGTTCTCAGTCTGGTTATTTGATAAATGTTGCCTTTGAAACATTTTTTGGGGATGCTGTAATTTGATTTCACGTTTAGTTCTGTATATGCTACATCTAAAATTTTTGTTGGTCAGGTTTCAGGTGCTTTCTTTCTCCTTTCCATCTGGGAGTTCCCAAGTAGTCTAATTTAGATGTGATGCTCCCTCTGGTGGACACTGGGATTAAAAGCACACAGATTTTTTTCAGTATAGTGAATTTGTTGTCAGCTATTAAAACTTAATATCCCTGAGTGATCATCTTCACGAACCTCCTTTCCAATCTGTTCTCAACTTCTGACATTCACCATAGCTTTTGTTTTGAATTTGAACCATAGAAACAAAATTTTGTCATAAGTTTTTATATAAAACTCACCATAATGAAAGAACCCTGGACAAATCAATATGGTAATAGTGCCTTATTAATAGTGAGCCTCTTATTCATGTTAAAAGCGAAAAATCATGTTTGAAACTAGTTGTAAGATCGGAATTTGTGATGATCTGGGGGAGAACTGTGCCTTTGACCTATTTACAATGGGATTTATTACTACAAAATATTTTGTGCCGTGATCCCAACCCCCTCAGTTTTTGTTGTGATAATTATTTGTTAGGATGAAAATTATAAATGTCGTTGTGTGGAATAACCTTGTTTATCATATCTCATTCTAATCTTAGAATTCAAATGTTTGCTTTCCCTGCAACACAGCTATATTTCTGAACAGTTCCTGAAAAAGCATGTAACCCATTGGATAAACATCTTAGATATTTTATTTTAAAAGTAAAAATTGGGGGCACCTGGGTGGCTCAGTCAGTTGAGCGTCTGGCTATCGATTTCGGCTCAGGTCATGATCTTGTGGTTTGTGACTTTGAACCCTGCATTGGGCTCTCTGCTGTGGGTACGTATCCTGCTTGGGATCCTCTGTCTCCCTCTCTCTGTCTCTTCCCTGCACGGGCATGCTCTCAGTCTTTCTCTTAAAATTAAACATTAAAAAAATAAAAATTGACAAAGTCATTATTACTTGTTTAAATACAGTAAAATCAAAAGGTATATTTTTTGTAAAAAATGTTTTCATGTTGATATATTTATTTTGAGAGAGAGAGAGAGCACGGTATCCTTTTTAAAAAAATGTTTTCATGTTGATATATTTACTTTGAGAGGGAGAGAAAGAATCCCACACAAGCTTCACACTGCCAGGGCAGAGCCCGATGTGGGGCTTGATCCCACAAACTGTGAGACCATGACCTGAGCTGAAATCAAGAGTTGGACACTCAACCAGCTGAGCCACCAAAAGGTGCCCCAAAAAGGTATCCTTTTTAAAGTTAACTTGTTGCCATTTTGTCTTACACATGGCATAGTCATGTGTAATTTTAAACACTTAAGGGCATTTATTTCATTCTTTCTTATTGCCAGGTAGTATTCCATTGTATATATAAACCACAGCTTGTCATTCATCAGTTGATGGACATTTAGGCTCTTTCCGTAATTTGGCTATTGTTGAGAGTGCCGCTATAAACATTGGGGTACAAGTGCCCCTATGCATCAGCACTCCTGTATCCCTTGGGTAAATTCCTAGCAGTGCTATTGCTGGGTCATAGGGTAGATCTATTTTTAATGTTTTAAGGAACCTCCACACTGTTTTCCTGACAACGTGGATGGAACTGGAGAGTGTTAGGCTAAGTGAAATAAGTCATACAGAGAAAGATACCATATGTTTTCACTCTTATGTGGATCCTGAGAAGCTTAACAGAAAACCATGGGGGAGGGGAAGGGGGAAAAAAAGTTACAGAGAGGGAAGGAGGCAAACCATAAGAAACTGTTAAAAACTGAGAATAAATTGAGGGTTGATGGGGGGTGGGAGGGAGGGGAGGGTGGATGATGGGCATTGAGGAGGGCACCTGCTCGGATGAGCACTGAGTGTTGTATGGAAGCCAATGTGACAATAAATTTCATAAAAAAAAACATTTAAGGGCATTTATAGTTTCAGGTTAATAATAATTTTTTTATTCATTACTTTGGTTGAGAATCATAGTGTTAGGAAGTCCCCTGTTTTTTATTGTTTTTGTTTTAACAAAACCTTCGAGGCAAACAAAGCCTTCAAGGCAAAAATAAGAAAAACCAAATAAGGGGAAAAGGTTAGTTTGATCATTAGATTTGACTTCATAAAAGTCAAAAACATCTGTGTGTCAAAGAACTGACTGATGGAAAAGCCAAGAAACTGAGGAAAACATTTGCAACATGGAAAGACATATCCTTAATATATAGAAATAATTTGTAACTTAATTAGAGAAAGCAGCTTACTTACCTGCTTTCTGGGATTTTTCTTTGAACAGTTCTGATCTTCAGATTTCTCTGGGATTCTTTTTTCCCTTTAGTTTGTTTTTCAATGTTTATTTTTGAGAGAGAGCACACACCAATGTGCATGAGCAGGGGAAGGGCAGAGAGAGAGAGAGAGAGAGAGAGAGAGAGAGAGGAGGACACAGAATCGGAATCAGGCTCCAGGCTCCAAGCTGACAGCACAGAGCCCAACGTGGGGCTGGAACTCACGAACCATGAGATCATACCTGAGCTGAAGTCGGACACTTAACGGACTGAGCCACCCAGGTGTCTCTCTAGGAGAGATTCTCTTCTGATTTCATTAGTTCTGAACATTGCCTACACGTTGGGAGTACCTGGGGAGCATTAAAAAATGCTGATGCATGGGTCCCACCCCAGAGATCTGATTTAATTGGTTTAGAGTGTCCTTGTACATGGAAATTTTAAAAGCTCCCCAGGTTATTGTAATGTGCAGTCTGGTTTGACAAGAACTATCTTTCTTTTTCATCCTAATTGACTCCCTTCTTTACATCTTTATATTCAAGGGCTAAGGTGAAATTGCCACAGCTGGGTTCATTCAGGCTGTTCATGATATCCATAAATAATTCTGCATGTTGAATTTCAAACTGGACGTTCACATTAGCATGTTCTGTTCACATTTAAATGATTGTCATATATAGGACAAACGCGTATTAAATTGAATTTTTAATCTGAATGGGTTGTGATGTTACTCACAAATTTGATGAGTATATAAAAATTTAATTCTTATTAGCATTTTTCAGTTACTGTGTTTACCTTTTGTTAGGAAGTAGATGTTAATTAGGAAGATTTATGTTGTGCAGGTGATCAGGAAAAGAATGGTTAGATAGTTAAGTAATGGTTTCTATGGGCAATTTAATTTAAAAATTTTTGACTGTATAATATTGGATACTCTAGGTGCTGAAAACTAACCACCTTATGGAAGACTTTCTTAAAGTCTATGAATCGTTGGTTTTCACTTTTCATGACTTCTAGATTAGTGCAGCAGCACTGATTTGGTGAGCCTGCTTAGGGAAGGAGAAAGACTGAAGCTGAGGATTCCAGTTAAGAGAATATTTGCTTTATCTTGGGTGTGAATTAGTGAAGGCCTGTGTTAGGAGGGTGCTGGTAGCCCAGAAAGAGAACAGGTCTTTTGCAAGGAGAGATGACCCAATTCGTTGTGTGATTTTTCAGGTGAGGAAGGAGTGAAGGATGAGTGCAGGGTTTTGAGCTTGAATTGTTGGAATAACGGTGATACTACTGCTAGTTGAAGTCACTGGTGTGTGTGAGATCGCCCGGTAATAAGTTGCCCAGCAAAAGATAGGTGCTGGTGAGGACCCAGCTTAAGAAAAATCACTTCTCATGATTGGGAGACAGAAAGTTTTTAAATAAGGTAATAGTTCTCCCTGTATTTGGCCTAGGTTTTACTGTCTAGGTGAGGAGGATAAGTAGTTTCATCCATTGAGCCTCAATTTTACTTGTTTCAAAATGAAGGGGGCTCTACATGAAGGGATTTGAATGATTTCTGACATCCTTTTAAACTTTCTACAGTTCTTAAATCATTTCTGTATTTCTCACCTCTTCTTCCTTGCTTCCAGCAGCTTTATTGAGATATAATTCCTAGATCATACCATTCAGCCATTTAAAATGACACAAAGTAACATAAAATTTACCATTTTTATCCATTTTTAAATGTATGATTCAGTGGCATTAACTACATTAAAATGTTATGCAGCCATCACCACCATTTTAGGACATCTTCATCATCGTCAAAGAAACCCTGTACCTTACGTCTGTCTTCTGCTCTAGAGGAAAACATCAGGATTAAAGCCTTGAATTTAGACCCTTTACCACTTGCCTTGTAACCAGATGAGTTCACAGCCTGCTAGAAATCACTTCCAGTTCAAATCGGTCCTTGCCATCCTGACCCACTAGATGGCAGTGTGGGACCATCACTGGAAAGTCAACAGGGGACTCCACCTCTACACAATTCCAATAGGTGGTCCACGATTACCTCTATTTGTGGTAGTAGGTGTAGTCGTTCTCGCAGGCAGCCTCAAAGGACTGCAGGTCTTCCACTTGAAGATCTTGCTAATGCAGAAAATTGTTTTTACCAGTTGGCCAGGTTTGCCAGTCATGTAAACCTATCTTAACATGCCCGTCTGGTTTCTGTCATTTGTTAAATGCAGTGACGCTTAACATTTTCATTGTTCTCATGATATCTGGGAATCCTGCTCAGTCTTCAAGCCAATTTTGCTTTGCTTTGCTTTCTTCTTTTCTTTTCTTTCTTTTTTTCTCTTCTTTTTCCTCCCCTCCCCCTCCCCCTCCCTCTCCCCCTCCCCCTCCCCCTCCCCTTCCCCTTCCCCTTCCCCTACCCCTTCCCTTCCCTTTCCTTTCCTTTCCTGATAGTTCCTTGGGTCTCTTTTCACTCTTGCCATTGCTCTTCCTCCTCTCTCCCAGCCATGAGCCACGAGCATTCTCTGAGATAGTGATTCTCAACTTTGACTCCACGTTGGAATCACCTGAGGAGCTTTTAAGAATCTTGATGCCCAGGGTACATTGAAGATGTATTAAATCAGAATCTTTGTAGGTGGGACCCACACATCATTATTTTTAAATTTCTAAATTACTTTTTAAATATTTTTCTGTTTTCCTTTATCTTTTATGAAGTCCCTAAAAAATGAGCTAATTTAACTAGGTCCACTCTGAATTCGTGATATTTCAGTCTGATTGATGTCCTTTACTGTCACAAGGGGTACATGAGTCATCTTTTGTTCCCTCCTTAATTGTCTGTTACGAGATCTTTTCATTCTTGCCTGGAAATGTATCTTTCTTTGCTCCGTTCCCACTGCTACCAGCCTATTGTAGGCTCCCATTTCTGTCAGTGCTCTCCAGCCACACACCACCAGGAACACATTTATAGTTGAACAAAGTTGAGTTTATTAACCATGGAGAATTATGGGGTCTCAGAGGATATTAGAAGGGTTTTATTATAGGATTTGGCTTGTGTTAGGTGATTTGGGGGAGGGTTCAAGTAGGGCTTTGCTCTAGATTGGGGGCCGTCAAGTGATGGGTGTAATTCCATGATTGAGTATCTTGATAAATCTTACCTAGGAGGCAGGAGTGAGATGAGGCTAAACCTATGGCTGGTAAAGCAGTAGCTATCACATTAGCTGGGATGGGGGACATTTTTGTGGCTTGGACAGTGTTCACGTTTTGTCCATGTTCAGACATGATTCCAGAGAGGTCCTGTTTTTATCTCGATCCATCCTGGCCGTAGGGTGGTTTGGTCTGACATTGATGCTCTGTGAAATCATTTGTATTCATCAGCAGGACACCACCGTCTAGCTGTGAGTGACAGCCAGCACCTGGCAGCACCAGGGTACAGCTGTAGTGCCAGGCCAGCTCTGGCAGTTTGGGGCAGCTTGTTCCTAGAGCCCTTTCTTAGCTAATTCCACCTTGGTGTGGACCTTGCCTCCTCAGTCTGCTCCATGAAGTACTGCCATGTTAGTCTTCCCAAACATCCCTTTACTCACCGTCTTATCTCATCAGACATCAGTAGTGGTTCCTCATAGTTTGACCCAGCTCTGGCCAGCTCTGTTTCCCAGTGTGCTGTTTCAGCCAGGCTGGTTTCCTCAGTGTAGTCATCTTTCCTCTGCTTTGGTGCTTTCCCTTGTGTTGTCTTTGCTGGTTCCATGAGTTGGGGCAAGCTCCTTAACTGCTCTGAGCTTGAGTTTCTTCATCTTGAACCCTGCCTCCAGGGTTATTTTTAGAATTAAAAGAGGTAACACAAGTGAAAGCATTTGGTATATAGTAGGCACGCATACTGCATGAGCTTTCCTTGTTTTACTTGACATTGATTTCCTTCATTGATCAGTGGCATTAGGTCATGTTACATAATTTAGCTCTTAATCTGGTTATTATTAGGTCTTGTTAGTTATTTCCCCTCTGGTTTTAGCCTCCTTGAGGACAGAGACCTAGTCTTATTTTTCTGGGTGTTTCCACAGCTTAGCACAGTGCTGAGTGTTCACACAGACAATAAACGTCTCCGTGGCTGAGATTTGCAGGGTTATCAGAGCACTGTGTCTGTAGATAACACCTGAGTCATGTTACTGTTTTTTTTTTAAACTTTCTCCTTCCCTTAAATAATTACTGCACTTGGTCAGTGTATGATTACTGTACTTGGTCAATTTGTACTGCTGATTAGGAGAGTTTGGGCCACAGGCTGAATTCTTGGTATCAAAACTGTAGTTCCATTTGGTTACCAGAAAGTTATATCAAAATAAATATTTATGGATGAGTACTTAATTCACCTATTAGAAATGACTTAAACCTCAGTGTAAATTTTAAGCATAGATAATTTCATATCAGTGTACTTTTACTCTACCTAAGTCTACATACAGCTAGCTATACACAGAGCATTTTAAAATAATTATTTAAACAGTTATTTGTAATTTTTAATATTGGCCTCTCTCTTCTCTGTATCAGTGACACAAGATGAGCTCTCAGATCTACTGTTATTTATTAAAAAATTTTTAATGTTTATTTATTTTTGAGAGAGAGAAAGAGTGTGAGCGGGGGAGGAGCAGAGAGAGAGACACACACAGAATCTGAAGCAGGCTCCAGGCTCTGAGCTGTCAGCACAGAGCCCCATGTGGGGCTCGAACCCACTAACTGTGAGATCATGACCTGAATCAGTACTCGGACTGAGCCATCCAGGCGCCCCAGATCTACTGTTACTTTTATTTTTTAATGACTTTTGGAATGCCAGCTTCCTTATCTGCATTCCTCGGATACTGATATCTAATAAAGGACATTTCTCTTCAGTCCTTTTTCTTTAATTGTTTAATCTTAGGCATCTTAATCCATGGGCTTCTGTTTCCTCATTCATAAAGTAAGGATAATGTCTACCTCGTGTGGTTTTATGAGGATTAGGTGAAAGAACATATAAGAGTACCCAGGATAGTGTCTGGAATCTTGTGTTACTTCTCAAAACAGTGGCCACCATTCACCTCTGTCAGGATTAGCTGGGGGCGGGGCTTACAGAAGTCTGTTTTCTTGTGTCTCTCCTCAGAATAGCTACTATTTTAGGTCCAGGAAACAACATCCTTGCCAGACTCCTGGGTGATGCCGGTACCTACTAAATTTTGACACCTGCTTACCTTCGGGACAGGGATGCATTCCTTTTGGAATCTGTTGTTTGCCTACGTTAATCGTCGTGTTGGCATTAAAGTTTGAGAACACTAGGGCCAAATAAATATTAAATTGAAAGTGAATATTTGCAGTTATTCTCAGTAACAGCCTGATTAAAGTTTTTTTTGTGTGTGTGTGTGGTTACATGATAGTTTACTTAACCAGAGTATTATTGTTGGATTAATACAGCACCCTATTTTTTAATTTCAATAATGGTTCCATGATATTAACAGATACAAAACAGTGGTTTGTAATTCAGATTATTCCTTCAGGACAGATTTTTTTTTCCCCCTCAACGTGGTTTTTAATACTTTTTTAATTGGAAAATTTAAAGTCTTCAGTATTTTTTTTAAACTTAGCTCAGATTTCTTCTTAGCAAACTTCACTGTCTTCTGTCTTAACTTTGCTTTTTGGCAAAATTTCCTGAACTTGACCTTTGTATGTAAGTGACGTAAAGTAAGACCTTTCTTTTGTTGCTTTCAGTCAAGATACACAACTCAAACTGCCAGATGACTCTGTAAGTCTACTTTAAAATGCTCAGACTGATTTTGAATGAAATTGCCCATGTAATAACTATCTTCAGTCACTAATTATCAGTCACAGATCAAATAAATTGATTTAAGTATAATTTGGAGCCCAGCCCTGTAATGAGCAGGATTTAATGAGCAGTGCACTTGCAGAAGATCGTATTGAGAGGCCAAATGATTCATGTAGCTGCGATGCATGAGACATGGTAAAAGGCAAACAGGTGGAGTCTAAGTTAAAAACTGAGCATAGTTTTCCATTGCAAACTGATACTTCCTGTAACTATTTTCCTCGTATTTTCGGGCATCTCTTATTTTTCTTTCTTTTTCTTTCTGTAAATGAACAAATTATTTAATTATCCCATTTGCTTAGAGCAGACCTCTCTCTTACATGCATTCATAGTGTGTATCTTTTATCCCACTTGCTACATTGTATTTTAATTAATTATTTGAACCAACACATATTAAATAACTTTTTGTCGTCCTTGGAAGCTCTGGATGCAGGAACTGTGTCTTGTACTGCTACCAATATATACCAATTCTGACTATTCTTCCAGAATGTAAGTTAAATTCCTTGGTGTAGTTCTAAGCCATATTTCCTTCATTTTTCTTTTAGTAGAGGTAGATAATTTTATTTATTTTGTTATCCTGGAGACTGATCCTCTGCCTTCCTTAAATAGGCCCAGTAGCCGTCCTTTTTAAACAGTGTTATGCTCCTCTAAATCTTTTCTTCTTTCTTTAACTGCTGTAGTTTGGCGAACTGCCTCATTGCCTGTCTCTAAGGCTGTGATCATTGATGAGAATGAGTATGTATGGATTCCTTTTTTGTTGGGGGCAGGGGAGATTATCTTTTTTTGAGATTAGTTTTTAATTAGTATTTATTTATATGTCTGTCTGCATGGAGTAGTGAAAAATAGCTCTGTATTGGAGCAAGAAGTCTTAGGCCTGCATCCTTCTTCCACTTTTTGTCAGATTTGTGACTTTTTATTTTCCTCATCTACGAAATGGAGGTGATAATTCCTACCGATATCCATGGGATTGTAGTGTAGATCAAATAGTTACTATACCAAAGCATTATATAAATGTGATGTGTTGTCATAATCATCACCTTCATCCCTGAAATTGTTTTTAGAAATGAAAGATAAATTAATAAATCAAGAATTGGAATGGAGTTTTGATTTGTCTCTTTTTGGATGAAACATTCAGAAGTTAATGTACTTATTTGTATGAATATCACCTATAATGTCTTTTGGGTAATGAATCTGCTATGACCCATTCTAGAGAAATTTGAACCTATTAATACTTAAGTCATATCTTTTAAGGAGCTCTGTTGTCAGATTTTGTTTCAGGTTCTGGTTATGCTGTTTACTAATTGTACGAACCTGGAAAATTGCTAGCTGAACCTGGTTTCCTCATTGATAAAATGAGGATAATAATAATAAATAACAAAATCATCCATCTTATAGGGCTGCTGAAGGGAATAAATGTGTAAACCTATGATAAGGTATGCAGCACTCAGTACAGTGCCTAGGATATTGTTGATGACGATAGTAGTCAGCATAGAGGGTGATGATTAGTTCACACTTACAGAATACTTGCTATGTGTTAGGAAAAATGCCAAGGGCTTTAGTGTGCATTATCTCATATAATGTTGCAAAATCTCTTGAAGTCTCTATAGGTTTTCTTACTATTCCATTTTGTAGGAAAGGAAACTGAAGTTTAGATAGGCTGTAAATTGATCCAGTTATACAGCTAATTCTACCTGAATTCAGAACCCATGGTGTTTATTACTAATTAAGCTTTTCATTCCTGCTGGAAACGTATCAGATATCAATGGTAATGATGCAGTCTGTGATGCAGTAACATTGGTCATAACATATTTCTCAGAGGTTAGAAAAAAATGTACACACGGGGTTGGATACATAAGACCCTTTCTGGTAATATGTAGCTAGTCCAATAGTTTAGAGATTTAGGTTGAAGTTACATATTTTTGTGTTCTTTAGTATCTTTAAGACATTTTTGTGAATGGTATCTGTTAAAATAGTGAAAACACAATGCTAGACTTATTGAAATATGAAAATAGTATTTGGAATTAACCGCAAAACTACTCAGAGTGCATTGAAATGTTCTTTCCTTTTATCGGAAAGGCCCCAAAATAACAGGGTGGATGACACAGAAAGAGAGAAACTAATTACTGTTTGTGTGGATGTTCATGGCTGACATAAATATATATTTATATTTCTGTGCTGTCCCATCTTAATAGCTCTGTGTTCTTATACGAAAGCTGATGTGAGAGTCACAGTTGTACGAGAGAACATAATTACTGACCACCACTCCCCCTTCCCACAAGCGGTCCCTTAAGCCTGTAGGTCAGCAATACAGATAACTTAGTGGCTGTTTTTCCCAAAGAACTTCTTTAGTTTCATTTTGAGAGAAAGAAATCTTTTATTTGCATACAACAATACTTTGGTAAATGTTGTGTATTTAAGGGGAAGAATAGAGTACCTTTGGGGGTTCAGGTAAGTATTTTGAAGTTAGTCTTAAAACATTTTCTTTCATGCTGTGAATGACAATCTGTGATAAACTGATGCTCTGGGTACCTTAATGGTTGTTCTTTTCATTGCCATTTTAGTCTGACTCATTATGTAATGCTCTTTAATGTTTTGCTTGAATTAATGTGAATGTTTTAGGAGAATACCAGATTTAAAGGACTTATCAACAGCTTAATTCTTAGTTTTATATTAAAGCACATCAGCTGAGGTATACATATCATCAAGGGGGAAATCCTTCTTTGATTACCTTAACTTTGGTAACTTAAAATGGAACATTAAAAAAAAGTCATCTGGGTGTAATGGAAAATTAGTTTTGTTGCTGTGAACACTAAATCCTTTCTAAGTACAAATGGGTTTTGTTTAGGTTCAAGAGAGAGGCATTGAGATCTACTCAGTGATGTAAGAACATATGGTCTAAGTCAGAAGAAACTTGAAATTTGGGGTAACTACTTTGATCTTTTTTGGGAAATCTACTTATATAACCATACACTGTTGGCAATCTTGGAGGTTCCCAGGTTCATCATTGCCTGTGGCGCAGTGTTTTCTTCTCTTTGTCCTCGACTGGTAGTTTTCCAGGATCTCATGGGACGTTTCCCTTACTTACTGAGAGGTGTACAGCTTTCATTTCCCCGCCCCTGAAAGTAGAGCAATACTTGTTCCTCACTGTGTCCTGGGTGCTTATAAAACATACGGAACTTGTTACCTTAATTTTATTGGCTAAAGTTATGTGTTTTTATTAGATCTTTAAACGAAGGTGCTGTCCTGAGATTGAGTAGCTCTTTGTCTCCTGCTGTGTCAGAGGATGTGTACTTGTGCCTCTGAGCGAAGGTGGTAGAGAGCCCACCGTGGCTGCTGATCTGAGGTGAGGCAGAGGGCTTGTACTTGCCACTGGTCTAGGCCAGGAAGGGAGGTAGGGTGGTGGTTCATCAGCATTGTAGCTGTGAAAAACATCTGAGGGATAAAATACCAGCTTGTACCCTGTGGATGCTTATGTATGTGATGGATATAGATACATGATGAATCAGTTTGTGGAGTGATAGGAAGTACCTGCTGGGCCTAGTCTGCGACACTGAGGATTAGATTAGCGAGGAGGACTGCCATAACTTTACACACAACACCCGGCAGTGAGACCACTTGTATAAAGGTTATATGCCCTGGCCTGTCCCGGAATGTCGTGTCCCATCCGGTGGCAAACTCAGAGTCACTCTGATGTTATGGAAAAATGCTTAGGAATTACAGAAGTTTTTTGAGTTCCTGAGAAAGGACATGGTATATGGACCTAATGGTGTTTAGAGCAGATTTATATCCATAATGTATTTATAGCACTATTTCCCTGTTGGTTTTTTTATTTTATTATTTTATATTGATTGATTGATAGTAGGCTCCATGCCCAACGTGGGGCTTGAATTCATGACTCCAAGATTGAGAATTGCGTGCTCTACCCACTGAGCCAGTCACCTGCCCCCTGCTGGGTATTTTAAAAACTGAGCTATCAAGAGATCCTCGGGGTGGGGGGAAGGTTACTTGGATTACATTGAGATTTGCTTTCATTTTACCAGACTGAAAGTAGCAGAGTGGAAGGAGCAAAAGAGGGTTGGTTACTATGTTTTTTGAGTACTCATTGCCAGTAAAACTGATTTTTGCTGTGCAGTGCCATCTTGTACGAGAGCTCATGTGAGAGCTACTCTTGTGTCAGAGAATGTAAACACATGCTTCTCTGGGAAATACAGAATAGAGAGGTGTTTATTAGTCTTATCTTGCTAAGATTTTAGAAACACTTTAATATAGTAAAAAATGTGTTGATAATTGTTGAAGCTGGTTTATGAGCCCCTGAAGGTGCATTATACTTCTTTGTGTGTGTAATGTTCCATTTTATAAAATATTCAATTAAAGGTACTTTAAGCATGTATGATAGAAAATCTCACATGGAGTCTCAGGAGCTAGACTTCTTTTTTTTTTTTTTTTTTTTTTTTTTTAAATTTTTTTTTTTTCAACGTTTATTTATTTTTGGGACAGAGAGAGACAGAGCATGAACGGGGGAGGGGCAGAGAGAGAGAGAGGGAGACACAGAATCGGAAACAGGCTCCAGGCTCTGAGCCATCAGCCCAGAGCCCGACGCGGGGCTCGAACTCACGGACCGCGAGATCGTGACCTGGCTGAAGTCGGACGCTTAACCGACTGTGCCACCCAGGCGCCCCTCAGGAGCTAGACTTCTAACTCCTATTAAAAATCAGAGACTTGATGGGGCGCCTAGGTGGCTCAGTTGGTTAAACAACTGACTTCAGCTCAGGTTGTGATCTCATGGTTCGTGAGTTCGAGCCTCACGTTGAGCTCTGCGCTGACAGCCTGGAACCTGGAGCCTGCTTTGGATTCTGCGTTTCCCTCCCTTTCTGTCCCTCCCCTCCTCATTCTCTGTCTCTCTCTGTCTCTCAAAAATAAATAAACATTAAAAAAAATTAAAAAGAAATCAGAGACATTGAACAAATGTATATGCTCAAGATGGCGGAATCCAAACAAAGGTCGTGGGGGAGGGGATAGTTTCTGCCCCACCCGACACTAAAGCATTTATTTATTTTTTGGACGTTGAACTTTACAAACGTTGCTCATCTGGGGCGCCTGGTTGGTCAGTTGGTTAAGCGTCCGACTTCGGCTCAGGTCATGATCTCATGGTTTGTGATTTCGAGCCTGTGTCAGGCTCTGTGCTGACAGCTCAGAGCCTGGAGCCTCCTTTGGATTGTGTTTCCTCTCTCTCTGCTCCTCCCCCACTATCACTCTGTCACTCTCTCTCTCTCTCTCAAAAATAAACAAACATAAAATAAAAAAAAGAAACTTTATTTGTCTATTTTATGTGTTCCCTAATTAACAGAACACTTAAAATGTTCTAGCAAAACAAAACAAAACAAAACAAAAAACAACAACAACAAAAAAGACACAGTTAACTGAATTAAGAAGCCCTGCTCTGTGTCCCATCCATGTGTGTAGGAATGGGTGAGTAACCGGTAAGAAACTTCCTTTTCCAGCAGGATGCTTTGTATCACAAGTCTTTTGGGGAAGTTTTGACTAAATAAATTATTTTGTGGGCTGTGACCTATAATACTGGAAAATTAGAAATTATTCTTCTTCTGGATAAAATGCCATTCACACATTTTAGCTGAAATTTCCCTCAAATCAGGAACTATCCTAGAAATTAGTGTTTGATAATTAGTATAGTTAAGTAATTTTACCTGAATTTTCCTATACCTGGTCCTTGGCTCTTTCTATAAACCATACTATTTCATTTGAATAGCAGTTGTTGCTGATTTTTTGTTGTTGTTATTTAAATGTTGTGGTTAGAAAATGTATACTTTTTAAATCTCTAGCTTTGAACAAATTCCAATTTTATTTGTAATATCTGCTGTAACCTAGAGCAGACTTAAAGTATAAAGAAGGTACATCTTTCCTTAGACTTCACTCCCAAGTGGTACCTTTCCTCACATAGTCATATACACAGATCACATAAAAAAATAATTTATTCATCATTTATCACAATATATACTGCAAGGTTTCTACATGTCAGTCACTGTTCTAGGTACTGAAGATACAGCAGGGAACAAAACAGGCAAAAATCCTTGCTTTGTTCTTGACACATGCCAAGCACATGCATTGATTAATTGTTTTAAATTTACATCCAAGTTAGTTAGCATATAGTGCAATAATGATTTCAGGAGTAGAATCCAGTAATTCATCTCCTACATATAACACCCAGTGCTCATCCCAACAAGTGTCCTCCTTAGTGCCCCCTGCCCATTTAGCCTATTCCCCCGCACAACCTATCCCGCAACCCTCAGTTTATTCTCTGTATTTAAGAGTCTCTTACGTTTTGTCTCCCTCCCTGTTTTTATTATATTGTTTTTGCTTCCCTTCCCTTATGTTCTTCTGTTTTGTATCTTAAATTCCACATAAGAGTGAAGTAATATGATATTTGTCTTTTTCTGACTAATTTTGCTTAGCATGATACACTTTAGTTTCATCCATGTTGTTGCACATGGCAAGATTTCATTCTTTTTGATTGCTGAGTAATACTCCATTGTATATAGATACCACATGTTCTTTATCCATTCTTCTGTTGATGGACACTTGAGCTCTTTCTATACTTCGGCTGTTGTCAATAGTGCTCAAGCACATACATTTTTATACCTAGTCCACAGTGCCTAGCACAATGCTATATGGAAGGGTGTACCTTCAATAAAAGTGTTTTTATTTTAAAATAAGTGCTGTTTTTCTCATTTGACAGTTGAGGTGACTGAAGCTTAAAGCATTTACTTGACCAGAGTCACTCAGCCATTAGTGACAGAGCTGGATGTCAGGTCCTTGTGACCTCAGACCCAAGCTATGAACCATGACCCCCTCATGCCTCTGGAATAGAGGGCAGGTGTGCACGTGAGCACTTGCATGTACATAGACAGGCACTTCCTCACCCGCCAGCACTTTAATACAGAGTATCTTCAGTATTTAGTTGTATTTTAAGTGTATGTCCTGAGATGCAATTAAATTAAATCTCTCATTTAAAGCATTAGTTATTAGATATCCTTGCTGTGGTTTAGGTTACTTTGTTATTTACTTATATATTTATTTTAAATGTTTTTATTTATTTTTGAGAGACATACACACAGCATGGGTGGGGGAAGGGCAGAGAGGGAGACACAGAATCTGAAGGTAGCTCCAGGCTCTGAGCTGTCTGCACAGAGCCTGACGTGGGGCTCAAACTCACAGACCTCGAGATCATGACCTGAGCTGAAGTTGGACACTTAACCGACTGAGCCACCCAGGTGCCCCTGTTTTTCTTGTTTTAAGATGTCCTGGTCTTTAGTCTTAATCCTTGTCATAATGTTTGGTAAATTATAACTCTGTACCCAGTACCATGTTCTCGTAATAGGTTTTCAACAGGTGTTTGTTAGAATGAAAAAGAGGGAGGGCCTCAGTAGCTAATTTTCCCAGTCATCTTTGTTCTTAGTTACATAAGTATGTATTAGGTTACTTGAGATTGACTTTTACGGGTTTTTTTTCCTCCAGCTACTTGATGTTTAATAATTGGTTGTCTTAGTACCAATAGTGTAGATATAGATGGCATTGGTGCTATAGTATAGGTATAGGCTTTTTTAAAGATCCACTCTTAGTGTGTGAAAAGCACTAGTGATCTCAGCTAAGCAATCAATAACTACACGTTAGAAATGTAGTATATGGGTCAGAAGAGAAATCCCGGGCTTTGGAGTCAGATAGGGCTGGACTTATTCCAGTTTTTTGAGTTATTTTGTTTCCTTCAGCAAGTTGTATAAATTGCATGAGCTTTCATTTTCTCTTTTATAAAAAGGATTTTATAAAAATATCTGTTGCAATAATAACTATGTAATTGAGTGTTTACTATATACAAAACAAAGAGTCATGACGTAGGTTTAAGTAAACTTGCCCATAGATCACATAGTCACTCAAGGGGAATGTAAACCCAGGTCTGCCTAATTGCTAACTTTCTGCCTACTTTCTGGCAGGTGTGCAATAAATAAGAGTTCCCTCTGCCGTTTTTTTCAGGGGGTTCTCCATGTTTCA
This sequence comes from Felis catus, assembly GCF_018350175.1. NCBI lineage: Eukaryota > Metazoa > Chordata > Mammalia > Carnivora > Felidae > Felis > Felis catus. The sequence goes on from NC_058384.1 coordinate 3,657,134, forward strand.
TAAAGAGTATTAGAATCATGTTAACAGAATTTTTTTTTTTTTTTAGAAAGTCTGATACTTGCTGGAGAAAGCTATTACAGTTAATTTGGTCAGACTAAATTTTAATTTCAAAATCTAATAAACTCCTTGATTACTTTATCCAGGTATCATATAAGAAGGGAAAGTAGAATGCTTAAACAGAGAAAACTCTGAATAGTCCTTAAAAGAGACTACAAGATAATTTTTAGAAACAGTTTGATTTTGACAAAGAGAAATTAGGTTTAAGTATATTACAGATTAACCATATTTTAATGTTGGTGTAGATTCAAACAAGTAAATCGGTTTCAGTTCACATCAGAGATGTCTGAAAATGTAAGAGTCTGAAGCATGTTGTTTTTAATAGAGAAACATGACTAGTTGGAACAATTTCTTTTTGTAATCCCTCCTTTAAAAAGTTGCTGAGTTGGAGTAATCCAGAGACAAGCTGTCGTTTGCAGCTTTTTGTGGCATATTTGAGAACTGAATAGTCAAGAGCTTTGTGTCTTAATGATGTGTCTGTTTTTACATGTAATGTTCAGGCAATGCCAAGTTGAAATGCTTGTTATGCCCCCCCCCCCCACCTGCAAAGAAAGAGTTATTTTTGTATTGTATATTTGCATCGGAATAGGAGGAAATGGGTTTTTATCGTAAGAGTGGAAAAAAAGACATTGCAAAAATCAAGTGGATTTTAGGTGGGTCTTGAACCTCATTGTAGATAGAAACTCTTCACATAGCCTGGTTCAGGACTTGAATTTAGGATATAAATGCCTTTTTGCTTAGGTCACTAGGTCCTAAGTTAAATGGCACCCTTTTCTTAGTGCTTAGTTGGGCATCAGAGTGGCTTAGAATCATATTACTAAAGTGTGGTCCGTGGACCAGCAGCATTAGTATAAATAGACACTTTCTGGAAATGTAAAATCTCAGGCCCAACCCTAAAGCATCTTAATCAGAGTGTACATTTTGATAAGGTCTCTACCTTATGTACCTGTACCTTGTGTACATATTAAAGTCCGAGAAGCACCAGTTGGGTATAAGGATTGAATATGAGCTGTGGAGCTAGACTACCAGAGTTCCTGATTCTGATTGTTTTTTTTTTTTTTTTAACATTTGTTTATTTTGAGAGACAGAGAGAGCAGGAGCAGGGGAGGGGCAGAGAGAGAGGGAGACACAGAATCCGAAACAGGCTCCAGGCTCTGAGCTGTCAGCACAGAGCCCAGCCCGATGTGGGGCTTGAACTCATGAACCATGAGATCATGACCTGAGCCGAAGTTGGACGCTTAACTGACTGAGCCACCCAGGTGCCCCTGATTCTGATACTTTCTAGCTTTGTGACATTGGGTGTTATTTAACTTCCTGTGTCTGTTTCCTGATCTGTAAAACAGGGATAAAAATGGCATAGTGTGCAATGTCTAGAGGAGTGTAGTTAATAGGAAGTGCTCTATTAGAATTAACAAGATATTTTTAAGATGTAGGGTACACTGTATATAGTAGATGTATAATTACAGGATAAAATACCCATATTCATTAGCATGCACTCTATTATTCATTTATAGGTAAAGTTAAAAAAATTTTTCTTAAATTTTATTTATTTTTGAGACACAGAGAGAGACAGAGTGCAAGCAGAGGAGGGGCAGAGAGAGACAGAGACAGAATCTGAAGCAGGCTCCAGGCTCTGAGCTGTCAGCACAGAGCACAACACAGGGCTTGAACCCATGAACTGTGTGAGATTATGACCTGAGCCGAAGTTGGACGCTTAACCAACTGAGCCACCCAGGTGCCCCTAGGTAAAGTTTTTAAAAAAAGAGCTTAGGATCACATGCTAGTATTCACCTTTCTATATCCTATTTCTGTATTTCTTGTCATAGAATAACAAAGCGAAATCTAGGTAACATAACTTTTGTGAGCATGAATAAAATAAGTTTAACTTGTTGCTTTACAGTTAAAACTTTTAATGTACCATAAATCTCTATCAGGTTGAGGTGACAATTTGATTTTCTTTGCCAAAGTACCAAAGGCAGCACCTTAATTATCCTGATAGCACAAACAGGACCAGCTTCCTTGCTTCTCTCCTACCAGTCGTGGCTCTAAGGCTCAGCAGCTTCCCTCTCACAGTACCTGACGGAATTGCCTCATGCAGTCGTGCTTTTCTGGAAGGATGGGAGAAAGGAGAAGAGGGAGATATGGAAGGAAGGGGAGAAGGACCTGCAGATAACACCCCCTTGTTGCCTCTCCTCGACTGCCCTTTTCCCTCCATCTACCTCGAAGAGTTGCTGACCTGTGCCATAAATGTTGAACTCCTCTACGCATATTAAAGCTTAAAAAAAGAAAATCCCAGTGCTTATGTCTTGTAATTCTACACAAAGAATTAAGTTTTGCTGTTAATAACTGTTTAGTATGGGGGGTGCCTGGGTGGCTCAGTCGGTTAAGTGTCTGACTCTTGGTTTTGGCTCAGGTCATGATCTCATGGTTCGTGGGATCAAGCCCTGCATTGGGCTCTGTGCTGACAGCATGGAGCCTCCTTGGGATTCTCTCTTTCCCTCTCTCTGCCCCCCCCCCCCCCATATATAAGTAAGCTTAAAAACTTGTTTAGTGTGAGTTTTTAAAAAGAGTAGGTAAGCCTCATTACTCCTGAACTGTGTAAAACAAATTTCTTTCTTATCTGTGGGGGCAAACTACAGCCTTCAAAGTTTGAGTAAAAGCTGAAAGCACCTTAATGTAGAATTAGAATATTTTTGTGATCTGTTCCAGTTAATTTATTTAGGTGTTAATTATGATTAGTTATATATAGGATTAGGTTAAAAATAAGTCCAGTAACTTTTTATTAAAGTTTTATTATTTATTTTGAGAGAGAGAAAAAGAGCCAGGGAGGGGCAGGGAGAGAGGGAGAGAGAGAATCCAAAGCAGGCTCCGTGGTGTCATTATGGAGCCTGACATGGGGCTCAAACCCATGAACTGTGAGATCACAACCTGAGCTGACACCGAGAGTTGGATGCTTAACCGACTGAGCCCCCCGGGTGCCCCAGTCCTCAGTAACTTTTGGTGGGCCCAAGGTAGTGACTTTGAGTTCACCCTAAGTTCAGTGGCCCTACAGATTTGTTTTGTTTTGTTTTGTTTTGTTGTATAGTTGGAAACTTCAGCCTTATTAGTGATAGAACATTTGGAAAACCTGGCTTTGATGTACAGCAACATACAGGTTTGGGTGACAGAGACATACTTAGTCTCTTGGCAATGCTGGATAAGCACAGGCTTTCCTTCGAGAGGCAGAACCTGCTCTAGAAGTTATGGTATGAGGGAGTTGCCCCCCAAAAGAACTGTAAAGGGATTGAGGCATGTGTGTCCAGCTCCCCAATTTCACCAGTCATGTAAGTCATAAATGGCTTTTGATTGCCAATGCATTAGTGTCCGTCTTCAACAGGAGGGGGACAATTTCAGTACAGAAAACATGTTTTTCAGACTCTACAAGGCCTATTACAAAGTCAGTAATATTCCTAGCTAGAAGCAACTGAACTTGTAAAACAGTGTTTTTTAGAAAAATGGTTCTGAAATAAGCCTACAGCAGTAATTTACAGAGCTAGTTGTAAAAGACATTTCTTCTCTGAGATGAACAGAATACCCATTGGCAAAAGTAATAAGGAGCCAACTTTTCCCAGTTAAAATGACAACAACAACAAAATAACAAATAATACCATAATAAATCAGATTTACTTTAAATATATTCTAGACCCAAACTGCTAATACAGTACTTATCTCCAAAATGTAAAACACATTAGATTCGGTTTACTCATTTTCCGTAATGTTGGAACTTAAGTCATGTGAAAAGATTAAGTAAAAAATTAACATACATACTAAATAAGGGAATGAAAAAGATTTATCAGAGAACACCAGATCAACTAGAAATTCTTTTTTTTTTAAATGTTTTTAATGTTTGTTTATTTTTGAGAGCGAGAAAGAGAGAGAGATATGAGTGGGGGAGGGACAGAGAGACAGAGGGAGACACAGAATCTGAAGCATGCCCTAGGGTCTGAGCTGTCAGCACAGAGCCTGATGTGGAGCTTGAACCCATGAACTGTGAGACTATGACCTGAGCCAAAGTCAGATGCTTAACCAACTGAGCCACCGAGGCACCCCTCAAGTAGAAATTCTTGTACGGCTCTTTAGTGGTAATCACACTGTACAAAGTATAGAAAATCTTTAAAGGGAGTGGCTCAATCTGTACATTCAGTTACACATCAAGTTTTGTCAGCTATTCCAGCAAACATTAGCTTGAATTTGTACATTTCTGTTTTCACTGTAGCCAGCCTTATCAAGCAGGCACATGCATATGGTGGCACTTAGGTACACACGGATATGCATCTGTATATCTATGTCTGTCTCTCTTTGTGTGTGTGCATATTTTAACAGAGGAAATGGTCCAAGAAAACTACATGCACTATATTTGGGTTTGGGAGAAGTAAACCTAAAAAGTATATTCTGTCCTGTTCCAGAAGTTGGTATTTATCTTAGAGCAGAAAGCGGGAGCATTAAAACATACAGGTGTAGATATGTCATCAAAGAAGAGTGAACCCACTGTGTATAGGAATCTGCATGAGCTTCACTGAGTGTAGAGAAATCATGATTTTGAACTTGTAGACCACAGATGTCAAATGCATGCCATACATGCTACGACTCCTTTTTTCTCAGAGCAAGCTTGACTGATCTCTGATATTTTGGAATTGGCCTCAGAATCTTTCTTAATACCTTTCGCCTGCTAGTAGGCCATTTTCAGCTGCATATAGAATATAATAAGAAACCCTTTTCTTCTTATTATATAAGTAAGGGTCCTGGGCATCTCATATATCCTTAAGGCTTCACATATCATCCCTATTTTGTAACTCTCAATTTTTTTACATCTTTGATCATAGTTGTAATGCTGTATTGAAGTTCTAAACTCCCCTCTTCAGTGGGCAGCAGCTGAAATCTGTTCAGTTCTTTTACCTTTATTGGGTTGCTTGTAACTTGTCCTATTCATGTGTAGTTTGGGGTTCAGCCAAAAATTTGGGTAGAGTTGATACTTAGAATTTGGGGCACACTCTCTCTGGGTCTCTCCTTTTATGGTCCCCCCTTCATTTTCTACCGGTTGTGGTTGCCCCCAAACTCTGGTTCTTTAAGCCAGTAACACTGTTTCTATCCTATTTTCAGCTGTCCCATATGGCACAAACTAGGGCCTGCCTTCAGAATAAAAGTCATTCATACCAGCGATCTGACCAACTACCCAGCCAACTACCCAGCCACCCACCCCACCAGCCTGCCCGGAGTTTCTTCCAGTGCCATTCCCTTATTCAACTGTAACCCCTGTTCCCTGCCTTCTCACACTCTTGCCTTCTCCTATGAGTTTCTTTCTGCTTTCTGTTGTTCTCCAGTGCCTTTGCATAGTTGCTTTTTATATTTTGCTCAGAATTTATAAGTTGTTGTTGGCAGAAGGGTTGCTCCATATAGGGGCAATTACCCATGACTTTTTTCTTTTTGTGTAACCATCACCACTCTCTAATTCTAGAACATATTGAGCGCCTGAAAAAGAGACCCTGTAGCCATTAGGAGCCACTCCCAACCTCCCCTGCAACCAGTAGTGTATATCCTCTCTTCATGGATTTGCCAATTCTAGACATTCAGTATAAATGGAATTAGATAGTATGCAGCTTTTTGTGTCTGGCTTCTTTCACTTAGGTAATTTTTTCATTGTGTATCCTTATTGTATCACATGTCATCATCATTCCTTTTTATAGGTGAATAATTTATATCTCATAGATATACTGTATTTATCCATTCATCATTTGGTGGGTATTTGGGTTTCCACATTTTGGCTATTATGAATAAGTGATGTTTACATCTTTGTCTGAATTCCATGTGCCTCCACTGAGTTCTAGACTCATATCTCAGGCAATCTATTGGTCACCTCTTCTTGGATGGCTCATAGACACCTAAAAGTCCCTCTGAAATTCAATTCCTTATTTTTTCCTCAAACCAATACCCCCGCCTCTTTTATCTTACCTGCTCAAGCTATAACCCTGGGTATCATCTCTTTTTTTTCCTTCTCCCTCATCTACCATACCCTTAATTCTTGTGGTATAGATGATACACAGTTCAAGGATCTGTGTGATTACTGGATATTGGAGTATTCAGGGATGTATATGTTATAGAAGGAGGCTCTGATCCAACTGGGGAAGAATAATAACCAACCTAAATGAACAATAATTGATTAGTTTAAAATGACTCTTATTACCTTCATTACCTGGAGTTATATGGAAGTGTTAAGCCTAGAAACAATGCTTTTCACAAAGTAGTTCTTCAGCAAATGCTTTTAGGTTGGTTTAAATGGAAAATGTGTGATATTTAAGTAATTTAATCTATGAGAAGTCCTAATGATTATCAGGCAGCTAGAGTATTATTTAATGAACTAGTTAGAGTTGGTGATTGGATAAAAACATGACCTAAAATTAGTCAATTTCATAGCCCTCCTATAATTTTGACAAGGGCTTAAATTACTAAATTTAAACTTATTAAGTTCTCTTCGTCTGAGAAAGGTTTGAGATGTTTAAATCATGCAGGGCACAGGAATTGAGAGATGAAGGCTGATACACAGTAGCTTTAAGCTGAGCAGCATCACTGGTACATGATAAGGCATCTGAACTTAGTGATGTCATGGGAGAAAACATGCTATACTGAAGAATATGTTTGTCAACTGAAGTGATCCTTTGTCTGCATTCATTTCTTGTAAAGACCAGTATATGACTAGGCTCTTTGCAAGGAAAGATAGTTCTTTGGATTTTGGTGTCTCTTTCCCCTTTCGTTCCTCTGTGTGTTTTTACTAGAGTGTCTGTCGTTGAATAGATCTGCTTTCTGCTGCTGTTTCCATGTTTGGTCTCTTTGCCTTCTTTTGCCAACTCTACGTTGCCTGCATGGGTGTATTTATTTCAACAAACATTTGCTGAGTAGTGTTCCAGGTACTGTGCTAGTCATGGGCATGGATGACATGGCCCAGGGGAGACCTGAGGGTGCTAAGAGATTAGGTGTGGGTACCAAGTGTAAGGGAGCATTGTACGGCTACAGGGTAGTGGAGGAAGAGAGACAGTGAGAAGGAAGCAGAAAATAAGGAGATGGTCATAGATGCCAAGAGAAGATCGTTTCAACAAGGAGGAGTGGTTTACGGTGTGTAAATCCTTTAGAGAAGTCAAATAGAGTGAGAATAAGAAAAGAGACTGATAACTGTTTTAGATCAGAAAATCCAGGGGCTGTTAGTGATGTGTGGGGAAGCAGTTTCATAGATTGATTGGTGAGGCACGTTAGATTGTTTGGAAGAGGTCAGCGTTGGTGAAGATACGGGTGAAGTCTGGAGGCAGAAGGGAGCTATTTTGGGAATTCATGCTGACTGACCTCCTTTTGTGGCATCAGGAGGCGAGCAGGTAGGGTTAGAGTTGCACACTTCAGTGGAATGGAAAAGTTTACCAAGACTGCCTTGCTTCTGTGGAAATGATACTGGAGAGGTTGTTCAGAATAAGGGGCTCGTTCATGCAGCTGTTATTCATGAGTAGTTTCCTTTTGTGACTGGATTACTCTCTTCCTAGGACTCTTTTAAAGAATAATCAAAATCTTGTTGTAACTAAAATAATTAACAATAATTTTTTAATATGGCTAAACATTAAGTATTTAAATTTATTCACTTATCTCATTTTTTGTTTGATCAAATAAGGAATACATTGTAATTTGTTGATACTTTTTTTTTAACTTTTTTTTTGCCAGGTGAAATTTACACAACACAAAATTAACCATTTTATTTGAATGTTTCTGTGGCATTTAGTACATTAACAGTGTTGTGCAACCACCCCCTCTTAATACTCATTTTTAACTCTATTGATTCATTCTGTATCTTTTTCTTTTCTTTCTTTTCTTTTCTTTTCTTTTCTCTTCTCTTCTCTTCTCTTCTCTTCTCTTCTCTTCTCTTCTCTTCTCTTCTCTTCTCTTTTTTCTTTTCTTTTCTTTTCTTTTCTTTTCTTTTCTTTTCTTTTCTTTTCTTTTCTTTTCTTTTCTTTTCTTTTCTTTTCTTTTCTTTTCTTTCTGCCTCTAGAGTTTCCCCAAATCTGGATTTTTCTGATTATATCTCCATGCTGTTATTTAACATGTTCCTCCTTCCCTGTAAATTATAAATTGATAGTTGGATCTAGGCTTGATCAGTGTCAGGTTCAGTATTTTGCAAGAATATTTCATAGGAGGTTTTATGTTCTATCACGTGGCACATAATGTCTATGGAAAGGGAAAACTTTGGACAGCCTTTTCTTTTGTATCGTCGGGACATCTTCTTTCACTTGGTATAATGTTTTTAAGGTTTATCCATGTATCAGGTATCATGTATCAATTCCATTCCTTTTTATGGCTGAATAACATTCCATTTCTGCATATGCCACATTTTGTTAATTCATTCATCTAGTGATGGATGCTGGTTGTTTCCACCTGTTGGTTATTGTATGTAAAGCTGCTGTGAACGTTCATGGACAAGTTTTTGAGTGGACATATATTTTCATTTCTCTTGGGCATGTATCTAGGGCTGGGATTTCTGAATCATATAGTAATTCTATGTTTAATCATTTGAGGAACTGCCAGATTGTTTTTGAAAGCGGTTGTGCTATTTTACATTCCCACCAACATGTGCAAGAGTTGCAATTTCTCCATATCCTCACCAACATTTATTTTCACCATAGGGGGTTAGAAGTGTGTTTCCTTGTGGTTTTGATTTGCATTTCCCTGATGGTTAATGTCACCCTTATTCTTGAAACACCTACTTCTCTTGACTTGCATGTGACACTGCACCTTCTTAGTTTCCCTCTTACCTCCCTGTCTTCCTAGTCTCTTTTGCTGCTTCTGCCTCTTCTACCTGCCCATGAAATATGGAGTGTCTCAGGGGACGGTCTTGGATCTTCTTGTCTCTGGGTGCTCTTCTCATAGGTGAGCTCATCTAGTGTCATGCATTTAAATACCTTCCATAGTGGAGGCAATCCTTCTAGGTCCATTTTTCTTGGCTTTAAGTATGATATGAGACTCCCTTAAGGTGATCACCAGGTGACTGACCAAATTAGAATACAGTTCTAAAACTGTGAGCAGTTTGCTTATGGTTTTCTAGGTGTTGGTTTGAACTTTAGATGAGTTGTAAGGGGGCCTGGAGAGAGAAGGTTCTGGACACATTTGATAGCAGCTGGAAATTCTGAGCATTTTTTCCAGAGTACCTGGGTATTTGCTCATCTGTTAGGATCTCCTCACTGTGCCGAAGATTTGTTTCTTATCTGACCAAAAGAGCCTTGTGTCACAAACTGCTGAGACAGGCTTACCTTCCCTTCATGTGCTGCCTTTTACTGGTTATGTGACACTGCGGGACATTCCTTCTGATGAGGATCCATCCTTTCTTCTCCTTTTGGGTTAAGGACAGGTGAGAGTCAATTATAAGTAAGTTTGTATATCTCATCTGCAAGTTTTCCTTGTCATTCTGTGACATCAGAAGGTAAAGAGCCTGAGACAGATCTATTACCAAGTGTATGCCCTAATGATAACACATGGCTATCTCTTAATACATTGCCTATAAACTGATGACTCTTAAATATACAGGAAACAATAAAACCTCTCTATGGTGCAATGAAATCCCACAATGACTGTTTGCAACATGCATTTGGTTCAAATTAGGAGAGAAGGCCATTATTTTCCTAATCTAAGGTATAGACAGAATGAGTAAAAAGCATGTGCGCGTGCGCACACACACACACACATGCACACACACCACACACACTACACACAAAGCATAGAGGAAACAAATTCCAAGGGGGAAATAGTGCAACAAATTGTGCTCTAAGTATGAATCAAAACGTGTAGTGTGCTTTGGCGCAATTGGTAGTAGGCAGAAAGACTGCATTTCATTGTGGCACTAGGACCATTCTTTTTTGAGTGGCAGAAGGATCTTGACATTACCACCATAGGGAATGAAATGTAATCTTAACTAACGTAGTGTCTGATCCTCTGGTGAGCAGTGTTCTCCACGTTAGATTCACAGACCGGTAGTGTCCGCATTACCTGAGAACTTGTCAGAAATGCAGAGTCTCAGGCCACACCCCAGACATAATCAAAAACTCACTGGGTGAGGCCTGTTAGTCTGTATTGTAACAAGTTCTCCAGGTGCTTCTGATGCACATTGTACTCTAAGAACTATTTCTACAGACATTGCATGTAAAACTTACTATGGCTATGTAATGAATTTTAACTCGTGACAATGTAAAAAAAAAAAAAGGTACAGCTGACAGAAGTTGGGAAGACAAGTAGAAGAACAGGAACAGGTTCTGACAGCCTTAGTTTGTGAAGGAGTCAAGATCTTTTGCAGTTGATAGAACAAAAAAAGAAACGGAGGTATATTTTATAGGTACCAACATAATAACATAAAACTAGTGATATATGTCGAGAGAAAGGGAGAAGGGCATTCTTGGGAAGTAGAAGGTGGCTCTAGCGTCACGTCCTAACAGATAATGTCTCATAATATCTAAAGGTGAAGAATGAAGAAATAGTTTTAAAAGTATATTATTATTTAGAAAATCAACTACCTTCTCAAAATGAAATGGTTAAAATATGATTGCCTTTGGGGGAGCAAGGCAAGGGAGTCTTTTTGTACTCTTTGACTTTTTAACCATATGCTATATATTCTTTGATTAAAAATTTAAAACCAAAATGTGCTTCGGTCTATTATGGACGAATGCCCACTCATTAAATTGCAGAAAAGGCTGCTTGTCACTTTTCTGGGCCCTTTTTCACGAGGTCGAAAGCATCTGATTATTGTTCTTACATATGGCACTGTTTTTTTTTTTTAATGTTTATTTATTTTTGAGAAAGAGCCCAAGTGGGGGAGGGCAGAGAGGGAAGGGGGACAGAAGATCTGAAGTGGGCTCTGTGTTGACAGCAGAGAGCCCGATGTGGGGCTCGAACCCATGATGAACCGTGAGGTCATGACCTGAGCTGAAGTGGGATACTCAACTGCTGAGCTGCCCAGGAGCTCCTGTGGCACTTTCTGTATGGGTGTCAGGTGAGTGTGTTTGTAGAAATGTGGTGAGTGTTTTTTTTTTGTTTTTTTGTTTTTTTGTTTTTTTTTTGTTTTTGAGGCCCTTTGTGGCTTGTGTTCAGTAATTAACCTTTAGTTTGTATCCTTCCCATATTTTTATTACTGAAACAACATCAGGATTCATTAGAAGACTAAAATCAAGTATTTCGGTCGAATGCTTACATTTTTTGAAATAGAATTATTCATAGCAGAAGACACCATAAATAACACCTTCTTTAGGTTTTTGTTCCCAAGATTGGTCTGAATGAATGTCCTCCACTTTCAGTATTTGAATTGTGCTTCCTGCTAATTAGCTTTTAGAGGCTAATGAGATTAGGAGATAGATTTGGTGCCTGTGCTGTTCTTAACCTAGTTGGCTTTAGGAATAGTCTTCCTACATTTTTATAGAAGTATTTTGTATTCAAATGTAATGATCTATTTATAGATAAGAGATAAAGTGTTTTAATCTTACTCGGGGGATCCCTGATGAGCCCAAAATGAAATCCAACTGAAACAGTAAGCTGAGCACCAGTGCATAATTGCTGTGCTAGCTGGAGCTTTAATCCTCTCATAAAATATTTATCTGTGCTTTATATCACGTCGATTTTTAGATCTTTTCCTTTGGAAAGTATCTTTTGGAAAGTATCTTTTGTTAGCTTGCTAATTATGTTTAAAATTATAGATGAAGTGTAAATGCATTCTTATTTTTTAAAATGTATTCTTATTTTAAAAATGTTTTAAAGTTAGGAAAACCACTTAAAAAAGCTTTAGTTTGGAATAATTTCAAAATTATAGACAAGTTGAAGGAATAGTACCGAGAACTCTCGTATACCCTCTACCCAAATTCAGCAAATTTTAACATTTTGCCACATTAGCTTTATATGTATTTATTTTTCTTAAAAATTTTTTTTTAATGTTTATTTTTGAGAAGTCAAGGGAGAGGAACAGAGAGAGAGAGGGAGACACAGAATCTGAAGCAAACTTCAGGCTCTGAGCTGTTAGTACAGAGCCTGACGCAGGGCTCAAACTCAGGAACTACAAGATCATGACCAGAGCTGAATTCAGACGCCTAAATGACTGAGCCACCCAGGTGCCCCTGTGTTTATTTTTCTTTATCTGCAAACATACACAGTTTTTTTTTTTTTCTAAACCATTGAGAGTCATTTGCATATATAATGTCCCTTTACTTAATACTTCAGTGTGTGTTCCCTGAGAACAAGGATATTCTCTTCTATAACCACTGTATGCTTAATCAAATCCAAGAAATTTAACATTCACACAATACTTGTATCTCTTCCATATTTCCAGTTTTGCCACTGGTTCCAAATATTCAGTCCAGCATCCATTCTAGGATCCCATGTTTCATGCAGCTGCCATGACTCTTTAGTCTCCTTTAATCTGGAATAGTCCCTTAGCCTTTCTTAGTCTGTTATGACGTTAATATTTTTCTGATGTCAGTAGTTTTGAAGAATGCAAATCAGTTATTTTATAAGTTGTTCCTAGACTAGGATTTGTCTGATGTTTTCTGGTGATGAGACTTGGATTGTTCATTCCCAGCCAGAGTACTGCATAAGTGATGCTCCTTTTCAGGATGTCACATTAGGAGGCACACAATGTCCCTGTGTTCCTCATTGGTGAAATTTTCATCATCTGGTTAGGGTACTGTCTGGGATGAGTAGTTACAGTTTTTCCCCTTGTAACTAACAAGCCAGTCTGTGGGTAGACACTTTGAGACAGTGAAAACATCAAATCCTCATCATCCCACCCCCCCCTTATTTAGCATCTGCTTATGATTGGTTTTTGCCTGAACTAGTATTTACTGTGATGGTTTTAAAATAATAGTTTTCTAACTTCTTCACTCCTCACATTTATTAGTGTTTATTTCCTTCAAAGGAGGAGTCCCCCCTTCTCATTTATCTAATTTTTATTGGTATGGACTCATATTGATAATTTAGAAATAATAAACAACCTATTTTACTCAGTGGGTTACAATCCCATTATTGTTCTGTTTGTTTTGATGCTGAAATTGTCACAGATTTGACTCATGGGAGCCCCTTCATGTTGGCTCCTGCATTTTTTGATCTTCCTCATAATTTTTTGGAACACCTTCTTACTCTCTGGCACAAGAAAATGTTCCAGGTTTATCCTGTATCTTGCCTCCCCAATCTGGAGCCAGCCATTTTTGTAAATTTCTTTAGCTTTTATTAATATAACTAACACCAAGCCTGGACTAGGAGATAGTGAAATTTATAATATTTAAGGCTTTTTCCAACCAAGAGAAATTGTCAAAAAGGTAAAAAGATACAGATTAAAGAAGTAGTTGATGAGACTTCACCTTTTCGGGAGGTAGTAGATAGGCGATGTGGTGATGGTGGAAAGCAGATGGCCAGCAGCAAAGGCTGCTTCAGTGGTTGGGCAAGGAAATTGACCACATATGACAATACTCTTTGTTCTTTTTGGCATATACTTGTCATACTGTGATTCTAGAAGTTGTCTTTTGCTCTGGTAGTGGACTGTGAAGGCACTGAATGGGCAGTAGGTAGGCAGTGGCCTGGGTATAGGACGAAAAGGCTATCATATATCTCTGTGGTACCATCTCTTAATGGCCAAAGACAAATGACTGTGATTGTGAACCCCAGTAGTGTGTGCACAGTGTCCCAAAAGGTCATTTGGCATGGGCAGGGCGGGAGAGAGGGGTTGACTGCAAAGGAGTACAACAAGGGAATTTTGGGGATAATGGAACTGTTTTGTATCTATGTATTTCATGAAAAATTATAGAACTGTATATCAAAAACTTAACTGTATGTAAATGTAAAAAAGGCATATTGTGTAGTTTTTGTCAGGGTAAAGAGGGGCCATACTATTATATATGAAAACTCAGTTTTGTCCAGTGTTGTGTGTCTGTCTTGTCCTAAATAATGGAGCGATACCAGCTCCCCATTGTCTCAGCAATAGGTGTTCTTCCAGCACTTCTTCCCAACTTTGAACTTCTTTCCTTATGCTTTAATATCAGTATTGATTTCCTGTGCAATGGGAGAGGTTATTAGCAGTGTTTTTGGCATAGTTTCAAAAGTAGATGCTGTCAGGTTTTGGTCATCTGCAGGTGATAGCACTTGACAGTTTTTCCTACACGTGCATTAGTACCAGATTTGTGAATTAGTCTATTTTTCCCAAAGTGATTCAAGTCATTAGATGGAGAATCCAAATTATTTGATAGAAGACCATCTCCTGTCATATCCATTGGGTCTAATGAAACAGATTTTGACAAGAAACCTTTAATTGGTGTCCGGGCATTCCCCTCTCCCCAACTTTATGGATACGTAATTGACATACCGTGTAAGTTTAAGGTGTACCATGTGATGATTTTTGGTTGTTGTTGAGGGTATTTTTCTGTCTTCTTCTTATTGCCATCTTGAAAGATATAGCATCTGGAAAACCAAATAAGAGCTTTAGTTGAGAGGCTTTCATTTTATTTATATTTTGTCCCTCCCTGCGTTTTGTGCTCTTCACTTTTGAGGAATTTGCTTCCTAAAGCAAGAAGATATAGTAAGTGACAGTCTCAGATGCCCTCCATCAAGCTAAAAAAAGATTGTATGACACAACCATTGTCTTTCTTTGCTTTCACATACAGCACCAAGTAAGATATTACTATTGATAAATAAACATTCACAGATCCCTGAAAAAAAAAGGCCACAGAGGACCATTTATACCTCAATGGCAACAGGCTGGAAGAACTGTGAGAATCTGGAGGAAACTGTGTGGTTCCAGGGTCGCTTCCTCAGCCACCGCCCTAGAGTCACACAAACTGTTGTTTGAACAGACACCTTCTTGGAGAGGAGGGGCTGATCCCTCTGTGGGGCTGCTGGATGCTGTATGTCAACCGTCTTGGAATTTATGCGATTGAGTGTCCCCTCTTTTATCTTTAACCTGTCTCTCCATTGTCTTCCATCAGAAACAAGTAAAACAGCAGCTCCTTACCTTATCCATCTCCTTTTAAGGCTGTGTATTGTTTTATCTCCTTTCCTTCACAATTAAATTTCTCAAAAGGTTTTTTTTTTTTTACAAGTGAAGATGCCATTTTGGTTTCCTTGGTAGGGTTACCCTCACCTCGCATCCAAAGGTTAGAAGTTTAGACCTTTTCAGTGCCTGTTTGTAGACCATCTTTTCGGTCCATATTCTTCCTCTTCCTCAGGATTTCAGGCATGGTTACAGTTGATTATATACACATAATTCCCCCAACTGTATTTTCAGTGTGAAGAGGCCACTCTTTTGAATTCTGGCCCTTTATATTCAGCTGCCTACTTGATATTTCTACTTGGATATTTCAGAGGTGCTTGAAATTCAACATGTTTAAAACACTGTATATTCTCAAACTTTCTTAAATCTGCTTCTTCCACTTTCTTTCAGTGATTGGTACCACTGTTTTGCCTTTATGAGAAATCTGGGGGGCATTCTTGACGTCGTCTCTCCTTCCTGCCCCATCAACCTGATGGACAGCAAATCCCATTGATTTTAGCGACGAAATATTTCTCAAGTATATGTTTATTTCACTATCACCACTGTCATCACCCTAGTCAGAACCATCGTTCCATCATCCCATAGCCTCTTGTCTAAATTTCTGCCATAGTTTCCTGACTCATCATCTGGTACCCATTCTTACTGCCCTGTTAGCTATTGTTTGTAGTTCAGGGCTTAAAATCCTTACTGTGCCTATGTATCCCTCCTTGCCTCATCTTGAACCACCTCTTGACTTTTTCTCTCCTCTCTTTCCAGTCAGTCAGCAAGCCTGGCTAACTTTACTCTCTGTTACTAAGTTTATCTCGAGTTGTCCTTCTTTCCTGCCTCCTCCCACTGTCAGTTCCAGCCTTCATTATCTCACCCGGGTGCCACCCCATGCAGCAACTCTGACAAGTGACTTTACCCCCTCCTGATTTCTTATGCACTAGTCCATCCTCTGCCAGCCATCAGAATGAGCTTTTTGAAATTTCTCTGGATCCTGATTTCTTATGAAGTCCAAAAGGGGTCATAAAGTCTGACCCTTAAAAAAAAATTCTTTTTAATGTTTATTTTTGAGACAGAGAGAGAGAGAGAGAGAGAGAGAGAGCGAGAGAGAGAGCACATGAGTGGGAGAGGGGCAGAGAGAGAGGGGGAGACACAGAATCCAAAGCAGGCTCCAGGCTCTGAGCTGTCAGCACAGAGCCCGACACGGGGCTCAAACTCACGAACAGCGAAATCATGACCTGAGCCGAAGTCGGACAGTGAACCGACTGAGCCACCCAGGCGCCCCAAGTCTGACCATTTCTTTAACTCCAGGCTTATCTTGTCTCTGCCCTGAACTTGTTTCAGCTATAACCAGATTGCTTGGAGGTGGTTCTCCTGCCCTGCTGCACACCCAGCAGGCTGATTCTTTTCCTCTTGGCTGGGCTCAGAATGCCAGGCCTCCCTGCATCTCCACACATACCTTACCTGGGTGCCTCCTCCCCTGTGTTTTAAATTCACTTCTTTCGTGGAAAAGCCTTCCTTTCCCTCCCCACCACACCATATGAGATATTCTTCTCTGTTGTACTTTGTGAATTAAATTACAGTTAGGTTTATGTGTTTGCTTTTTCTAAATTGTGACTGCCTTCATCTTTATGTACCTAGAATTAGTCAGACCTGCAATTAATTTAGACTAAATGAGAATGAATGCTCATTCATTCAGATGTCAAGAATGTACATGGATGTTCTGTGAAGCTAGAAGTATGTGCCACTGTGAAAATCAGGTAATGGCAGTACTTTCCTTGTGGCAGAAAAAAAAATGAGTACGTTTTATCAATTTCAATTTCTTTTTTAAGTTTCTTTATTTATTTTGAGAGAGAGAGAGAGAGAGAGAGAGAGAGAGAGAGAGAGAGAGAGAGAGAACATGAACACGAGGGAGGGGCAGAGAGAGAAAGGGAGGGAGAGAATCCCAAGCAGTCTCCGTGCTGTCAGCGGGGACCCAGACATAGGGCTTGAACCCATGAACCGTGAGATCAGGACCTGAGCGGAAATTAAGAATTGGGCACTTAATTGACTGAGCCACCCTGGGGCCCCTCAATTTCAATTTTTCACACATATTTTTCTTCACCTTCAGTTACATACTTCTTTGTAACCAAATGGATGAATAAGTGGCATGTATATGTATATGTTTTTGAAAAACATGAAAATAGACTTCCATACTTTGTATGATAGGTTTTTGTTTTTCTGTGGGAACATTCTTATGACGTGATTATTTTCTGCCACTAAAGTTGTCCTAAACGTTTATGATGGATTTTAACATGTCGGTATTTCATGACATTCCATGTCATTTATGGCATCCTGTGTAATTCCTAGAGCAACATATACTGGGTGTTCAGTAAATATTCTTGTGGACTAATGTACCATAAGTTCTATCTGATAAAGATTGGCAGCCAGTAGAGAATAAACATGTTTTAATTCATTTTCCTTGAAATGAACTCAGATTCTTAGGCTCAAGATACTTGGAAAATATAAGACATATGAGAATATGGCCAAGGCTTATTTGATGTATTATTCTCACATTCTCTTCAACTAATGTTTTTCAGAAGTTACTTTAAACGCTTTAGAGTCCTTATATGCCTTTATTTTTATTTTTATTAAAAAAATTTTTTTTTCAATGTTTTTTATTTATTTTTTGGGACAGAGAGAGACAGCATGAACGGGGGAGGGGCAGAGAGAGAGGGAGACACAGAATTGGAAGCAGGCTCCAGGCTCTGAGCCATCAGCCCAGAGCCTGACGCGGGGCTCGAACTCACGGACCACGAGATTGTGACCCGGGCTGAAGTCGGACGCTTAACCGACTGCGCCACCCAGGCGCCCCGAGAGTCCTTATATGCCTTTAATAATATTTTAACATAGCTGTCTTTTGCCTCATGGTCTCTTTTTTCCAGGCTAACTTGTCATTTCTTGTAGCTGAATAGTTACCCTGATGATGATTGGGTTTTGCTTGGTCAGCATTCATTGTAAGTATGGCAGAAGTTTACTAAATTTATACTTAGCTAATTAAGAGTTTATAATAATTCTGACATGCTGATGTGAACTTTCTCTGTACTGTTTAAAGCAAAGAGAAAAGGATTTGCTTAGCTAATTAAAACTAAACAAGAAGGAATGTTTAATCTACTTGAGGCAAACCGATAACTGTTTTCAAGCATGTAAAATCAACACCAACTAAGGATATGCCAATTAAAATTATTTATTATTATTTAAAGCATTAATGGATTCTCTAAGGTACAACTTTTGTCTGCCCTCTTCCTTGGAGTTTGTTGAGGTTATTAGGAAATAGGGACCCATTGGTCGTTTTTTTGTTTTTGTTTTTTTTTTTTCAATATATGAAATTTATTGTCAAATTGGTTTCCATTGGTCGTTTTAAAATTGTTTGTTCATGGCTCACAGTAAGAAATACATACTGCATTGTTATCCAGTACCGACATACATGTAACTGGAGCAAAAGTTATAGAAAACAATATTTAACCTTACCTTTTATTTCTGTCTTTATTCTCTTATGTTCAAATTTTTAAAAAGTGCTTCTTGGGACTGACTAAATTGATTTTACAAATTGGGCAAGGACTGTGGTTTGAAAGAAGTCCTTATGCCGATTGTGAACTTGAGTGCAGGGACTCTGTTTCCAGGTCCTAGCAGTGTTTGGCATGAAGCAGGTGATCAGTAGATATTAATAGAGTAAATTGGTTGGAAAGAAGAGTAAGAAATGAAATAGGAGCTATAAAAGGAGTAGATGTTTTTGGCAATATGGTGCTTGGATGTGATTAAGGCAGCGGAGGCAAAGTACTTGTGGTATTACTGTTGTCAGGTAACAGAAACCAGCTTGGAGCTAGCTTAAGCAAAAATATATTAAAAGGATTCAGGGTGTCTGTCAGAACTGAAGGGCGGGTGTGTGTCTTGTGACTTGGGAAAGGATTGGAAACTAGGGACTGGAAAGCCTTCAAGAACCCAGGCATGTTATTCTGCACCTTTTCATCTCTGCTTCTCTTTGCTTGGCTACCTTTTTTTTTTTTTTTTTTTTCCTTGCTATGGAATGGTTTTATGTGATGCTCAGTCCATATGACAGACAATTTATGTCCAGGGCTCCTGATTTTATATTTTAGTCCAGGCTTTAGTGATTTGTGTATGGTAAAATTAGTAAATTCGTCTTTTGATATGTACTGTGTGCTAGGTGTTAGTAATCTCAAGTCACTAGTTTTAGACTAGATCTCTTCTGTCATCCTGCTCTGAAGTTTAGTGTTTCTCATGGCTTTGTTTTACCTTCTGGGTCATATGAATGCATTGTGTGCATGTGTACGTGTTTGATCATTGCTTACAGAAGTGGCAATTCAGCACACTTTGCAGCATCCATTCCTAGTACTGGGTTAGGTTGTGGGATGGTTACAAAGATGAATGTAGTGTATCTAGAGTGGTTTTGCCCTTTGAAGGTTGTGAGCCTGTTCCAGCAAAGTGCATCAAGTCATGCACAGATGAGCTGAATTCATGATGTTAGTTCAAAATTAGTCTTTAATTTTTTCCATGCCCAGTTTCCATGCCCTGTTTGTCACATTTACCTGTGTCCTTCTTATCTGGGATGAAGACCTGCTTTGACCTTTCTTCACTTTTCGGTTCACTATTTGTATTCTCCATGTGGGCTCCAGCCTTTATTTCAATATCAGTCCTTGTAGTCTGATCCAGGGGCCGCTATAGCTATGAACTGCCCTCGAGGGAGTCTTCGTGCATCTTGGGCCGCTCTTGGACTGAAGTTAGAAAAATCAGAGAGCTGGACCAGAAATTATGGTTCTTATCTACAGGAAACACAGACTGATGGAGGAGGTAAAAACACAAATATTTTTAGTACAACATTATAAACATCATAATTCAAGTTTGAACCAAGTGCTATAGGATTGTTTATGCCAGTGCCTGTCACATAGTAGGGCCTCCAGAAAAACTTTTGGAAAGAGAAAGTAAATGCACGGGAGTGTTCCTCTGCTGTAGCCTCATCGAAGAGGTTATCGTATGCCTTTAATAATAATTGAGCAGACTTTGTAAAATTTGGGTGTGTGTGGGTAATGGATTGTGCATTTTTACTATAAGAAGAGCTTATGTACAGGAACCAGGTTGTGGCCTGGTGGAGAGCACTTGAGTATGAATTGGTTATGGTATTGGTTATAGTAAGAGAATAGCTGAAGGGGCTGGTCAGAACTAGGTTGAGAAAAGCCTTCTGGACCATGGTAGGTTATTTGGACATCATTCTCTGAGAGCCACATGAGAATTTCCCATGAAGGAGTAATGGGAGGAGACTGGTTTTTACAGGTCACTCTGTGGTCAGTCTCAGCCTGGGGTGGCAAGAAATTGGCCATATGGACATGAATTAAGATGTTCTTTTAAAAGTCTAGGCAGAGGTGATGGAGATGCCTACAGGCTGTGGCAGTGAGGGTGAAAAGAGCTTAAATTTGGGGAGATAGACATTTTAGGGCTGTTTGGCTTCAGTGCAGGGTCAGATTTCATCAGTTAGGTCCACTCCATGTACACGGTAGAGGCTAATGAAGCTAGGTCTTAGGTACACCATGCCCTTCCTCTGTGTCCTTCATGACTCTGATCCTGTGTCTGTCTGGTTCATCATTCCCTAGCCGTGTCTCCAGTTTTCCAGTCTTGTAGTTACTTCTTAAACCTGACTATAGAAATTCGGCTTTTGGTTATCACTCACCCTCATACCAGTCATATGTGGATGCTTTGAGGGCTAAGATGAGACAAACAGAAAACAACTACCCAGTCTTACAGGGGAGATAGGCATACACATAGTTACTATAAATCGTATTCAATACTTTCATGAAGGTATGGACAGAGTACTGTGGAAGCAAAGAGGAAGGACTGCCTGATGCTCCTGTGGTCAGTTAAGAGACAGGGAGAGTAAAAGCTCTAGTTTAGTGCTGGTGGATGAGTATGTCAGCTAGGAGAGAATTTGAGGTGCCTATGGGATATTCAGGTGGAGATTATCAGGAGAGGGTTGGCGTGATGGATGTATGGGAAGGAGCAATAGGCCTGGACCTTGACCGCTCATCAGAGAAACTAACCAACAACAAAACCAGGCCCTGTCTCTACACATGGAGACTCTGATTTAATTAACCTGGGATAGGGACCCAGCTTGGTATGTTCTAAATGAGAGGTGATGCTAATATGCAGCTAAAGGTGACAGTCATTTTAATTCAGGGAGAGGTTTTCTTGGAGATAGTTGAGTATAGCTGATAGCTGAAGCCTTATGTATAGATCAGTTTGGGAACAGGGAGAATTAGAAGAAAAAAGAACCAGACAAAAACCCTAATTAGGGAACGCCAGCATTGTGGTTCGAGGCTAGGATGTGCCAGCCGAGGGGAACCTGCAAACACAGTCCCTAAATCTTAATTGCACCCTGTTTTAATTTATGTTATTAATGTATATTTTGTGTAATCTTCTTTCTTATGATCCAGAGTGATTTTGTATTGGGATACCTTTAATGCCTGATTCACGTATATATTTTGATTGACAGGCTGATGAAACTGATAAACATTAATCCTTTTGTCACTGATGTGGAAAATCATGACCTTTAATTCTCATCCACAGCAAATATCTGTATCTGCCTCCAAGTTTATTTAGAAGAAGAATGCATGAAAGTAACAATTTCCAAGAATCCATTTTATTTTCTGAATTCAAAGTCACCTGTCATTTTTGCCATAAATTCTTTGAGGCATGAAATAGCCTGCCAGTTGTCTATTGCTCTCAAAGTTAATGAATGGTTATCAATTTATCATGGGTAATAACCTAGCTGCAAATTGTAAAGAAGGCATTCTGTCACTTCCTAGCATTTTTGCCTCAAGGCTGTATCTGCCTTTTCTGCAGGATTGGGAGGTTCCATCTCCCTAAAGCTTTTAACAGAGCACATTTCTTACTTGGAAACCTCTTTACACTTACTAATAGTGCAGTGAAATATTAGCTGGTATATCTTGCTTTGTGTGATAGATTTTGTGTAAATAAAATTTCATGTACATGTAGGATGCCATAATTTTACATTGAACCAATACAGCATTTTAGGTTTAGAGATATTTAATTTTTATTTCCAATTCATTATTCTGCTCAGTTCTTACAAGTAAAATGTAGTGATTTTCCAGCTCTCTAGCTTCTTGGTTAGGTAGTTAATGATTGGAAAAATGGGACTGTTTCAAGGAACCTTACTTTTTAAAGGTAATTCCCCACCTCCCAAAAAAGAGAACTCTGTAACATGAGCTTTTTCAGATCAAGTACTTGGACTTGGTTGTATCCTTATTTAAAGACAGCAACACAACAAATCGGGTCCATATCTTAGGCAACTTCACATTTCAGGCACTGAGCATAATATAATTCAGTGCATATTTGTTGAATTGAATTAATGTGAACTGTCACTGTACTTCCTCAGTTGTAAGTTTGTGGTGTTGTAAAGTGTCCCATACTTAGGGAGGACAGTGATTTAACCCCGTATGTGGGTTTTATCCTCACAACATAAACAGACACACAGCTAACTGTTTCTTTTCATTTACAGACTTAAGAATTTCAGTCCCAGTTCTTTCATTGTTAAAGAGCTGCCCTCAGAACAACTGGTCCTGTTGTTTTATGTAAGAATTCTTTGTGTATTGGGGCGCCTGGGTGGCGCAGTCGGTTAAGCGTCCAACTTCAGCCAGGTCACGATCTCGCTGTCCGTGAGTTCGAGCCCCGCGTCGGGCTCTGGACTGATGGCTCAGAGCCTGGAGCCTGTTTCTGATTCTGTGTCTCCCTCTCTCTCTGCCCCTCCCCCGTTCATGCTCTGTCTCTCTCTGTCCCAAAAATAAATAAACGCTGAAAAAAAAAATTAAAAAAAAAAAAAAAAGAATTCTTTGTGTATTTTTATCTGTTTCATTTTGGCTTCTTCAAAGGAGCCGTGCACAGTGACTTGTGTATAGAAGTGTTTAGATTACTTAGTGACTGCTTTAATGAAGCAGGAGAATAAATATTATTGAGATTTCTTTGAGGTTTTAGTGTGTTTTCAGTAATCTCTGATCAGTTATTACCATTGCTATAGGTTATTTACTTCTATATTCTTAAAAAGCTCCAAATCCTCTCGGCTTCTAAAAGTTGGAGGAAATAAAATTCTGCTCTGATTGACTGCTTTTTGTATTCTCATTCCTAAAACATATATGGGAAAGCAGAGAGAAGTTCTTCTATTATTAGTTAGCCTTATTTTATTTCATGCATTGCTTTGTGTTCTCTTTTGTGTGTTTATTCTATGTCCCCAACCATATAATCAGTATTTTCCTTGATGGAACCATATCTTAGGTTTTATTATAAGTGGTGCAGAGAGTTGTGCTCATAGTAGGAACTCTGCAAATTGTTGACTGGTTGCTTGGCTGACTGAGAAGTTATGGGGCTCACCTTGACACTGAAGGCATTTAACCCTATCAAAATGCACAACAGCTTTTTATGGATGCATATCTGTCCTATAAAAATATTTCCTAGAGAGAATTGCAGTTTCCCTTCTCATTTCATAGCTGAATGAGCCTTACTTTTTAGGGAGCATATTTCTGTATTTCTTCAGGATTTCTCTTTCTGCAGTGTGAACAATTTTCTCACACATGGACCTAATGTGAGTCAGCTGGGCGGAAGCAGCTGTCTTCATCTGGGCATTAACTGCTCAACTTTAGTCAAGGTCCTTAACTAGAATAGGAGCCAATGAGAAGATCCATGTGTACCTTTTAGATTTTCCCCTTCTGTCTCTTTGTTTGGAAAGTTGGTGTTTTTCAGGTAGTAAACATGTTCACTGTTGTGTGAGCACAGTTGAGGCTTACTAATAATTTGCCGAAAAGCTCCTCTGTATCCTGTCCATGCTCTTGGGCTGGTGACACAAGACATTACAGTTGTTGAGGGCTGGCCTTAAATTGGGTATAAACAGATTACTTACCTGATCCAGGTAGGTGGGGGAAGGGAAGGGTAGGTCTTTTAAGCTTGGTACTTTTGAGTACCTTCTTTTAAGCTACTCTTGTAGCTTAGGTGCTTGAGGAGCCCTTGGCGTCTTTTGAATACCTCACTTCCTATTCATTTGGAGGTCGTATTCACTGATAAACTAGCAGAGATGTAAAGTTTTATTCAAATAGGAGCTGTATATTTATTTTTAATTCCAGTTAGGTTTTTTTTTTTCTTGTCACTAGTATAAAGGGCACCTTTATTATAAATACATTTTCTTTTAAAAAAATTTTTTTTTCAACGTTTATTTATTTTTGGGACAGAGAGAGACAGAGCATGAACGGGGGAGGGGCAGAGAGAGAGGGAGACACAGAATCGGAAACAGGCTCCAGGCTCCGAGCCATCAGCCCAGAGCCCGACGCGGGGCTCGAACTCACGGACCACGAGATCGTGACCTGGCTGAAGTCAGACGCTTAACCGACTGCGCCACCCAGGCGCCCCTATAAATACATTTTCTAAGTGTTTGTTGTTAACATATCAAAATACTATTGCTTATTTATTTGATGTTTTGTAATCAACCACTCTCCTAAATACTCCTTTCTAACAGCATTTTGGTTTCTTCCCCCTTGGGTTTTCTAGCTACAGTCATAACATCTGAATGTATGGGTACTTTTTTCTTCTTTCCAGTATAGAAATTTATATAGTGTGGTGGTGACGAGCTTGGGCTCTCGAACCACTCCCTGGCTGGGTTTTTATGGCACCTTCAATAACTCGCTAGTGTGTGACTTTAGGCCAGTTACTTCCCTATGTCCTTCCATCTCCCCATCTGTAAAATGGGATAATAATAGTACATTTTATAGGATTGTTATGAAGATTATATGAATTAAATTAATATTTATAAAGTGCTTAAAACAGTGTCTGGCACATAGTAAGCACCATAAAAATGGTTGATGAATAAAAAAAAGCATATCTTTTTTCCCTTGCATTGGCTAATACTTCTAGATCAAAGTTAAAAAATAATGATGAGGGCTCCTGGGTGGTTTAGTGGGTTAAGCGTCTTACACTTGATTTTGGCTCAGGTCATGATGTCATCGTTTATGAGTTCAAGCCCCATATCAGGCTCTGTGCTGACAGTATGGAGCCTGGTTGGGATTCTTTCTCTCTCTGCCCCTCCCTGACTTCTGTGCCCGTGCACATGCATGCACCCTCTCTCTCTCTCTCTCTCTCTTAAAATAAATAAACTTAAAAAAAAATGGTGAGCTCGCTTCATTCCTTCTGATGCTTTGTTATTTTAATGTTTCAGTCATGTTTCCAATGAAACATTAGAGAGTTTTGGACCGATATAAAATTTTGCGTTTTTCAGTTATATTAAATAGTCATCTATTGCTACTTTGCTAAGTGTTAAAAATCAGGAATGATTTAAAAATTTTGTCTTGGGGCGCCTGCGTGGCTCAGTCAGTTAAGCGTCCGACTTCAACTCAGGTCATGATCTTGCGGTCCGTGAGTTCGAGCCCCGTGTTAGTCTCTGGGCTGATGGCTCAGAGCCTGGAGACTGCTTCCGATTTGTGCCTCCCTCTCTCTCTGCCCCTCCCCCGTTCATGCTCTGTCTCTATCTCAAAAATAAATAAACGTTAAAAAAAATTGTCTTATGCTTTTTGGCATACACTGAGATGATCATTAACTTTTCTTTTTTCTATTTATATGGTTCTTTATATGAGTAAATTTCCTACTATTCAACTCTTCTTGCATCAGTGGAATGAATACATTGTGCTCATAGCTTATCTTTCACTTAGAGCACTTCTGTGCTCTTTTGGTGTTACTTTTAAAGTTTTTGCATTAATATTTGTAAGTGAGATTTGACAGTAATTTGTCATCTGTTCTTTGTCAGGTTTTGGTGTCTGTGTGGTGCTGTAGTATTTGACAGTTTTCTTTCTTTTTCTATACGCTAGGAAAGTTTACATTGTATTCTTTCTTTCTTTTTTTAAATTAAAAGAGTATTAAATTAGGAAGGGAGTGAGAGATTTAGTCTAGCTATCTTAATGTTATAGATGAGGAAACAGTGGCTTGTTTATAGCTACTTGATGGTAGCTACCTAGGTGTTAGCAGTTGGGGTTGTGCAATGGGGGTGAAGAAGTAACATTTATTAAGCATAGACTTAGGCATTTGAAAACAATATCATACTTTTGATGTATGCGTTAAATGTAGGTTTGCTCATTTGAAATCTATAGTCAAGAGTATAAAATTTATTGATTTTTTAAAAAATGGACTTTTCCCCCCAATGAACAGTTTTAGATTCATAGCAAAATTGAGTGGAAAGCACAGAGAGTTCCCATATGTCCCTACCCCTGCACCTGTACAGCCTCACCCACTGTCAGCATCCCCCCACTGGGTTCGCTCATGGAGTTGGTTGTACATTCTGTGGGTCTGAACGAATGTATGATTGCATGTGTCCATCAGCAGAGTAGCACACAATTGTTTCACTGCCCTAAAAATCCTGTGCCCTGCCTATTCATCCCTCCCTTTCCCTTGACCACTGGAAACCACTGATATATATTTAAGAATTTTTTTTTAACATTTATTTATTTTGAGAGACAGAGAGACAGAGCATGAGTGGGGAAGGGGCATGGGAGACAGAATCCAAAGCAGGCTCCAGGCTCTGAGCTGTCAGCACCGAGCCCTACACAGGGCTTGAACCCACAAACGGTGAGATCATGACTTGAGCTGAAGTCCGAGGCTTAACCGACTGAGCCATCCAGGTGCTCCAGAACCACTGATACTTTTATTATGTCCATAATTTTGCCTTTTCCAGAATGTCACACAGTTGGAATCATGTAATGTGTAGCCGCTTCAGATTGGCTTCTTTTACTTAGTAATATGATTTAAGTTTTCTCTGTGCCTTTTCAGTGGATAGCTCAGTATTTTTTTTTAATTGCTACGTTATATTCCATTGTCTCAATAAAATTCTGATGGTTTTAGATGGCTGAATGTCTTTCCTGAAGAGCATAGCTCAGTCTCCTCTTAATCCCAGAGTCTAGTCAGTCAGTGAACAAATATTTATTGGAATCCAACAAAGTGCTTTGTCATTCTCCTAGGCTGTGGTGATACAGCAGTGATCAAGACAGACGTGAGCTAAGCCTGTCCTCATGGAACCTGGGATACTTTCTAGAATCCAACAGGTGCCTGGTCGAAATGTATTTTTGCTCATGGCCCATCAACTCATTTAGAGTCTTTGTCTTGTTTTCAAATATGGTAATACACATCTACTTCCACTAGGTGGTGGTAGAGTCATGTACCCAGATTAATTTGCACCGTAATTAAATCACTAATTGTTTGCTTGTAAATACAGTTCTCTTTATAGTAAGTAAATTTAAATCTGTTTATATTAATTCATTTGAATGTAATCACTAATTAAAATAAGAACTTTTAACACATCTTTCAGAATGAATCCCAATAAGTAAAATTTCTCAAATTTTTAAGTTTGTCTTTCTTTGTGTAATAATGAAAATGTATTGAGATTTGGCAACATGGCAGGTATTGTGCTAGTATTGGGGATTTGGAGTTGAGTATGATCCCCTTTTTGTCTTTGGTATGTTACAATTTGATGAGGGAAAAGAGATCCACTACATGCAGTGAAATGTCTGTGTCTTAAGTGAGCCATTAGATGAGACCTGACAGGTGCTGCACGTGTGTAACCCAAATCCACCTCGAGTTACAGATCATTACCATTTTGGGGTGGCTATTTTAAGGGCCCTGTGCAGACTGAGTAAGGAGAGGAAGCCAGGTGCGAGATAAATGGTGATGATCAAACCAAGCATTTACTGAGAGGGTAACCTGGTTTATTTATCAGTTCAGATTCAGCCCTTGTGAATCCTGGATGTACTTTGGTTTTGTCCCTGAGATTTAAGATGAAGTGGTTTTGGTGGTTTTCTTTCACTTGTAGGCAAAACAGTATATCCATGCTAGACTGCCCATCCTTTACTTTCTAAGATGGGGGACTTGGTCCTATACTCCAAGTAACTTAATTTAAAAAACAAGCAAAACGAAAAAAACCTTCCAAACCTAATGGCAGAAGGTTATTGAATCACAGGATTAAATGTTTCAATGGTGAAAATCATAGCCTACTCAAAACAGCTGACTTCACTCAGCCCTTACTCTGTGCTGGGCACTGTCATCATCTCTTTTCTAGGGCAGCCCTAAATAGTAGGTGGTCAGTGTTCCTTGCGTTGGGAACATCAGTGAGCAAACTCACGTTGCAAGAGATTATAGAATTTGCATAACATTATAGCTAAAGGAGTCAACTTTTGAAACCCAGGTCTTTCTGGTTCTAAAGCAAGACCTCCCCTAGCCCCTCCCCCTTAACCCCCCAACTATACTGTTCTGTCTTGGAAGGAATATTTAAGTTACAGAATAAAAATGCTACAGGGGTGCCTGGGTGGCTCAGTCGGTTGAGCATCCGACTTCGGCTCAG
Source organism: Felis catus (assembly GCF_018350175.1). Classification (NCBI taxonomy): domain Eukaryota; kingdom Metazoa; phylum Chordata; class Mammalia; order Carnivora; family Felidae; genus Felis; species Felis catus. The sequence goes on from NC_058384.1 coordinate 3,685,684, forward strand.
GTCATGATCTCACAGTTTGTGGGTTCGAGCCCCACATCAGGCTCTGTGCTGACTGCTTGCTCAGAGCCTGGAGCCTGTTTCAGATTCTGTGTCTCCTTCTCTCTCTGCCCCTCCCCCACTCACGCTTTGTCTCACTCTGTTTCTCAAAAATAAATAAATGTAAAAAAAATTTTTTTTAAATGCCACAAAAATAAAATGAGGATTTTAAGTTATTTTTTTCCTAGTTGTGGAAGAAAATGAACACCATCCAAATGAGAACAACGAATGGCTATTTATTCAGAGCTTGGTAGAGTAAGGGGGTCCGCCATCATCACTTTCAGTTGGCAGAGATTCGAAGGCAAGCAGTGGAGTGGGGAAGCTTCATAGTGGAAAAAAAGGGCGGTTCAGGTATGCTCTGATTAGGGCTGTTTGCATGAGGAAGCTGGAGGCAGACTAATTAGAAGCAGGACAAATGAAGGAAGCTGTCCGTTATTAATTAATCCTGGTCATTTGGGGCTGATTATTCTGGAAGTTATTGATCAGCTTCCTGAACTAGTTGTGAGAGATTGTACTCTGGCTTCCTGTACTGGTTACTGTTGATAATGGGTTGGCTTCCTGGGCTGGTTGCTGCAAGTTGTGGGTCATAATTCTATTTTTATAGATGGTCTGGCCATCATCCAATTTTGTATGTGTTGGGGATGGGTATTTCTTGCTATAGGATTGGTTATATAATATATATTCAAATGTATTTTCATAGGATAATGACAGTTTGACTTCTGGGAAGAGTAGAGGAAGAAGAGGGAATAGTTTCTTGAACATCTGTTGTATCCCTGTCTCCATGAATTGGTTCTCATGGTGTGCTCTCAGGGGCAGCAGCCTTATCACTTCTCGGCCTTTTGGCTAAGATCAAGCGTAGGAGCAGCAACCTCAGCATCATGTGGAATTTGTTACTGGTGCAGACAGTCAGCCCTCATCCCAGACCCATGGAATCAGAAACCCCGAGTGGGACCCAGCAGTTGGTTTTTGCACAAGCCCTGCAGGTGGCTGTGACCCATGCTAAAGTAGAGAACCACTGCTTTATACTGAGGATTCCTAATAACCACAGGCAGGTTAGACTATAGTCCTGTTTCATAGTTAAGAAAATGAGATTGGCACCTTGCTCTGGGAAGTAGGGAAATGGTAGAGGCAGGAGTGGAATCCAGGCCAGCGGGACCGGAAAAACCATGCTCAGTCAAGCTTCATGCAACAAAATACTGCATCAGTTTCCTAGAGCTGCCTTAATAAATTAACACAGATTTGGTGGCTTACAAGAGAAATTCATTCTCTCAGAGTTCTGAAGATCAGGAATCTGAAACCAAGCTGTTGGCAGGGCCTTCTCTGAAGGCTGTAGGGAGAATCCTTGGGTCTTCTGAACTTCTGGTGGCTCCCAGCTCCGTGGTGTTTCTCGGCTTGCAATTCCAAGACTCCAAGCTCTTCCTCTGCTGCCACATGCTTTCTTCCTGTGTGTCTGTGTCTCTGCGTGTCTTCTCTGTGTGTTATTTTCTTATAAGGACATCAATCATTGAATTTAGGATCCACCCAATATAGTATGACCTCATCTTAACTAATGAGATCTACAAAGACCCTGTTTCCAAATAAGGTCACATTCACAAGTTCCTGGGTTTAGGTAGGATATGTTAGTATCTTTTTGAGGGCCACCATTCAACCCACTCAAGAACCATGCTCAGTCCCCTGCTTGAAAAATTATTACTTTATGGTAAAAATACAAAACAAACCAATCTTGTTTACACGTCAAGTATATGAAAATGTTAGGGTCCATTCTTTGCTGATCTTACTTCCCACAAGTAGCCCCAGCTTACTGGACTCCAGCCACACTATCTTTTTACGGTTTTTGAAACGCCGAAAGTGGGGTGTTTGTCCTGTTAACATTACCTGGGTTTCTCACCCTCCAGATGATACAGGCTATTCCCTCAAATTCATTTGGGTCTCTCCCCAATGTCATCTTATCAGAAGGGTACTCTCTAAAATATGTATACTCTGTATCATTCTTCATCTCTCTGCTGCTTTATTTTTCTTCTACGCACTTACCGCCATCTGATATATTACCTAATTATTTCTCTGGCTGTTGTTTGTCTCCAGAAACTATAATGTAAGCCCATGATAGTAGAGATTCTGTTGTTTATTAATATACCCCCAGCACCTAAAAAGTCTCTGGCACATGGTAAATATTTAGCAGATAATTTTGAATTAATTTAAATGAATGAGTGGTGATTTTCTTTAGTAGAGAAATAACCTTTGAAAAAGGAGATGACTTTTTAAATCACATTGTATTAAAACCCAGCAGCTTAAAGAAGTTCCTAGTTGTCAAGTTTGGGACAATTTGAATACTTGACTGTAGCTTTTGGAATAAGTAAACGTATTTGATCTGTAGTGGTACTCAAAAAGAGTAGTGGATTGGGAGGAGGAGGCAGGGGAGAGGGAAACAAGAAGGAAACCTCTACCTTGCAGAAGAATGCCTTCTCATGAGTATAGATGAATGATAGAAACCCACCACTTTGAGATATTCTTGCAAAAATATTTCACTTGAATCTAATCAATCCTGTGCTGAACTTCAAGGATTTAGGAAACACAGGGGATAGAGAAGGTAAATGACCTCAAGAGGAAAAAAGTCACATAAGTTCAAAATGCATGACATTTAATAAGACAGTTTTCTGGAACGTTTGAAAAAGTCATTGTCATAAAAAAACTGTGTGTGTGTGTGTGTGTGAGAGAGAGAGAGAGAGAGAGAGAGAGAGAGAGAGAGAGAGTGAGTGAGTGTTTCTGGACTAAAGGAAACTGTAGAGACATAATTACCACTTGTGATGTATGAGTTTAGATTGGATCCAGGTTGAAGGGGGATGTGATAACAAACATTCTGTCACCGATTGGAGACATTTGAACACAGATTGCATAGTAAATAATATGTAATTACTATTTATTTTCTTGGGTGGGATAATAACATGTGATCGTATTAGAGATGCTATTCTTACAAATCCCATGCTGAAGGTTTTGGGCGTGGTTATCAGGATTTCTGCAGTTTTCAAATGGGTGAGCAAAAGAACATACACGTGTGTATGTTGGGGCGATGGAGCAGATGTGGCAAATTGTTAACAGATGTTGAATCTGGGGGAGGACATATTAGTGATCATTGTATTTTTTTCCCTTCAACTTTTTTATCTGAAGAAAGTGGGAGGAAAATAAGGAAAAAGGTTTTCTTAGAAGGCTGCATGTGAAAGAAGAGTGCTGAGCAATCCAAGTGGTGATTATGTGGCAGCTAATCCTCAGAGGAGGTGAGGCTGCCTTGGACTGGGGAAGAGTGTTGACTGAGGAATTGACTGAGCATGAAGCTGGTCTGTCCACCGTGATTTATGATGTGTGCCTGTCCTTCTAGCTCACAGATGGGGGTATTTCTGTAGACCATAAGCTTGAAAAAGAAATACTGGAAAGACCATCATCCTTGTATGGAGAGAATCAATCTTAAAGGACAGGTGAAACCACTTCAGGTTTGTGGCTGTGACTCAGTCTCTCTCCCTGTTTCTCTCTCTCTCAGATATTTGTGAAAGAAACTACAGGGGTTATGTTTGTTTGCAAATATGAAATATTTTTTGTTTTCTTTTTTTTTTTTAACCTATCATAAGCCTGATATTTTCCTCTGGCTTTTATAGTCAGTCGTCAGTTTCTCTGTTTTGAAGCAATCAGTTATGGTATTGATTTTACAAGTATTCTTTTCTCCTACTGCGTTTTGTTATTCAACATTAAGGAAGTTAATAGGACCAAAAAGGTCTGGTGCACGCTGTAATTCACTTATTTAATCACCTATCCGATTTCTCAGATACAGGCAAAACATCACAGATTACCTTACAGTTAATTCTAGTTTCCAGAGGAAATGATGTGATGATTATAATGCTTTTAACACTTCAATAAAATTTTTATTTGGAGGATTTGGTATTGCTTCTTGAAAACTATCTGGCTTAAGATCTAGAACTTGCTCTGAGTTATGGTATCATAACATTAGGATGCCATTTCTAAATTACTCTTACTGCACTAATAGGAAATTCCTTTTAATAATGCAGTGTCATCAGTGTCATCACATGCCTCAACTTTTCAGAAAAGTCTGTAAAATTTGTCCCCGTATGGTACCAGTCTAAATCATAGATACATTTTAATTGAAAATTTAGAAACGAAGCCTTTCATAGAGATCCCTTTGTAGACTCAAAGAACCAGCTTGAATGGGTTTAGAAAAGCAGTACCTGTTAGATCGTATCTCTAATGTGAAAATTACATTTACTACGATTAGCACATTTTTCTCTCCCAAATCACAGTTTATTGGATAATATATCTTTTTTTTACTTTTGATGTTCTTTGGAGGATTATGTTCACTTATATAGTAAATTGTTGCACCTTGTTAGAGAAATATAATTATTTCCAGAGTTGCCTCTAGGACCCAGGTGTAACACATTATCTTATGGGTGTAGCATTGTGATGTCTCGATTCTCTGCCTATTTGCTGTTTGCTCCATGTAGTGATACTGTGTAGTACTCCACGTAGTGTCATAGTTTGTTGAGTAGTAAAATAAGCCATGATTTTGGGTTGCCGAATCTTCTTCACCATTTAATTATTTGTTCTTTGTTTTTAGAGGCAATTGGTAGAATTGAGTCTTCTGATTTACCTTAGTAAATGAGGAGGTATAGATGAAAAAACAAACCAGTGGTAGCAAAGTTTGAAATGGAATGGAATTAACTGCTTATAATCTTGAGTGAACTTGATCTGTGGAGAAATTCATTGGTTATATGTTCATGTCATTCAGTCTTAACAGATGTCTAGTAATATCTTTTTTTATGACTTATTAAGGTACCTTCATTTCTAGAAATTTTTTGTTGATTTTTTTGGATGTCCTCTCAAAGGCAAAGCTCCAGGCACATTTCAGAAGTGAGAATGTTTGTGATATTAAGTCTGGGTCATTCAGGCAAATTAAGTTCTTATCTGCACTAAGCTGTCCCAGACAAATGACTGGAAGTCCCCTCCGTACTTCCGCAAATTAAATTCCTAATCTCTTGGTTTGCAAAAGACTATGTCTTAACACCTGTAGGGGTTTTCTAACTCAGCTCTCTTAAGTTCATTTTCTTTGTAGTTAACCATGTCATATGCTATTAGACTCTGGGCACCTTAAACAATTTGAAATTCAGATAAAGATTTCTGAGTGGCTTAAAATAGTAGAATCTTCTTAGTGCTATTTATTATCCCTCAGGTGACTAGTAAGAAGGGAAACTTTTTATGTTCTTCCTTAATTGTGGTCTGATTGGGGTTAGATTCATGGAAGGCAGTTGTAGAGACATAGGACAGACTTGTAATTGAAAACAGTATGTTTCCATTTTGTCTGCGTCGACTGTTAACAAGGTTTTTCTTACTCATAGCCCAAACTGCTGGCCATTAGTACTTACTGAGTGTCTACTACATGCTAGGTTTGGTGTTAAGTGCCTTATGTTATCTCATTCAATCCTCATAACATTTCAGTGAGCCACTAAAATAAGATCACTATGTCACCACTGCCACCATCATCGTCATGACATCATCACCATCACTTGTGTTTTATAGATGAGGAAGCTGAGCCTTAAGGAAATAAAGGGCTTGTCACACGTGCCCTTTATTTTGTTGAGGTATGATCCTTAGCCTAGTTTGTTGAGAGTTTTTTCAGGAGTGGATATTGAATTTTGTCAAATGATTTATCTACATCTGTTGAAATGATTGTATGATTTTTGTGTTTTTGAAATGGTGAAATGTTGAAAGCTTTTTCTCTAAAATGAGGAACAGGACAAGGAAATCTGATCTCTCCACTCCTAGTCAACGTAGAACCGTAAGTCTTAGAGCAGTCAGACAAGAACAAAAACTGAAGGCATCTGAATCGGAAAGGAAGAAATAAAATTATTTGTTTGTAGGTGACATGGACTCCACATGGACTCCACTGAATAACTGTTAGAATAAGTGAATTCAGTATAACTGAATAGTTACACTGAACTATACTGAACTATACAGTATAACTGTATAGTTAACAGGACTGTATTGTGTATTTGGAAGTTGCTAGGAGAATAGATCTCAAAGGTTCTCACCCCTGCAAAATACTGTAGCTATGTGAGGTGATGGATGTGTTAACCAACCTTATTGTGGTAATATTAAATAATTACGTTGTGTACCTTAAACTTACACAGTGTTATTTGTCAGTTATAGCTCAATAAAGCTGAAAACAAAGGCAGATAAAGGAATTTATTCAAAGTCACATGGCTCATAAGTGGTAGAGCTGGAATCCAGGCCCTGTGTTTGGTGATTCCAGTCTGAACTCTGCACCCTTATGTTGTACTTACATATTTAAAGCTTTCAGTCTTGTGTCGTAATTCTGCTTCTGTGCTTAGGACATTATGTTGGACAGTTTTCACAGTTCATTTCCTTGGCTTTCAATTTGAGTTCAGCTCTGGAGAAGTTTCTTAGATTAGTCTTTAAACCGGGGTATATGTGTGCCTGGGGTTTCATGGAAACTTTCCAGGGATTTTACATGCAAAAATAGTTTTAATGGTATTTAGATGCTCAATGTATGTATTTACTTTCCTAAAATTGGTTTCCTGAGAGCTCTTGTGGCTGGCTGATTCTCCTTTCCTACCTTTCCATTCACAAATTGCTTTTCTCCCACTTGACAGAGACGGTCATGCTTCTTACCCAGCATGAATCTTTCAATAGTTGATTGCCTCAGGGAGCAAAATCCTCTGGTTCTCCCAATAAAGGGACCATTTAAGAATTCTTAGCTCCTGAATGAGAATTTATAAATAGTAAAGCAGAGAGAGCTTTGGTCAGAATCATAGATGGGGCAGAGTCTTAATTTATCTTGGTGACAAATTCATGGCAGGATTGCATGCTTTATTTCTTTCTTTTAGAATTGGACTTGATTGTGTGTGTGTGTGTGTGTGTGTGTGTGTGTGTGTGTGTGTATAGGGGGTAGGGAAATTTGCAGAGAAGGCAGATTAGTACATTTATTTGAATTGAAAAATGAGGTCAGGCTTTTCTGAATGAAAGTAAGTTTGATTTGGTTTATTGATTTGACAATGAGGACAGACTTAGCAATTAGATTGTTTAGTGGACATATTTCATTAAATGAGTGAAATCTACAGCTCCCAGGGTTGCAACAATAATATGGTTAAAATACATATATTCCTTGGTATGTATATAATTATATTTATTATGTATATGTACATATATGTATGCCCATATATATGTATGTGTGTGTATATGTATGTAAATAAATACATATATAAATATATATATATAGTGAAATATTATTCACCCATAAAAAAGAATGAAATTCTGCCTTTTGAGATAACATGGATCAACCTGGAGGATGTTAAGTGAAATAAGCCAAATACAGAAAGATAAATACTGTATGATATCATTTATATGTGAAATCTAAAAAGGTTAAACTCATAGAACCAGTGAGTTCAATGGTGATTGCCAAGGGCAGGCTAAGGGATAGGGGAAATGGGGAGATGTTGGTCAGAGGGTACAAACTTTTATTTATAAGATGAATAGGTTCTGGGGTTCTAATGAATAGCATTGTAACTTTAGTTTATAGTAGTGTATTGTATACTTGAAATTTGCTAAGGTTGTAGGTCTTAAATGTTCTCATCACACACACACACACACACACACACACACACACACACACACACACCATGTGAAGTGATGGATGTGTCCATATGTCTTTTATGAATAGATGATTTTTGTCAGTTATACTGCAATAAAGCTGGAAAAATAAAATGAAATACATACATACTGTGATGGAAATTACATCCTCATTAAATTTATGATAAAAATTTAAGTTGTCAACCTTAAAAATATCAGAAGAGTACAAGATTCTCTCAGAGGGGCAAAAGCTGAGGACTTGAACCACATTAGACAACTGTGTCCTCTCATTTGCCCCCACATCAGCACATGGAGAAATGTCAAATTGGAGGATCAAACTAAAAATTATTAAGCAGAGCTTAGCATTTATTATAATCTTATTCCTTGCTGAAACCAGTGGAACTAATTAGCAAGAGGAAATTGAACACATTTTTTATGCCAGAATATGTGTAGGTGAACTCCAATGTTGATGCAGGAAGTAAGAGAGTAAAAAACAAAACAACTACAAGGAATACCCAAAATAGAGCTACCACAAGTTTTTCATTTAAATAAGAACATTGTCAATACAGTGGAACTTGAAGTGGAACTTCAAGCCTGGAGTTGGGTACATGGAACGCTTTTTATGGGGAGTGGGTAGGCAAGAATCCTAGGAAGTGCAGTGGGTGGCCTGAAGTTAGGGGGACACACCAGCATGTGCAGAGAGCGGGAAAGCTAACTTTCCTTCCCGGGGCATTAGATTCCTACCTGAGTTTATGTCCTGTGATCATCCACTCATTCCCTTTTTGCCCTGCTCATCTCACAGAAGCTTTGAGAGAGTGTTTGCCTTAATGATTGTGCTTCACCGATGACCTGTACAGCATGTGTTCGTTTGAAGCCGTAGACGTCTGGCCTAGTTGAATACCCAGTTCAAAGAAAGAGAGCGTTAACTTGACCTCCGACTGTTTTCCATGTCCACATCAGTACATTTCTTTATCTTAATATTGTCTTTCCTTTTCTCGTTTTTTTATGACTTTTACTTATTTTACCTCTTCTCACCAAACCTTTTCAATAGTCTTTTAATGGAAGATTTCCCTTAAGGGTCCATTTCTTTTGTCCCCTGTGCTCTAGTTCTAATGGATTATTACATCACCCCTTCTATGCTGCTATGACTCAGCAGCACCCCTGTGCTCTCATAGCACTCCTATATGATAGCGCTTGTCACATGACACAGTACGTGGGGGTGTGTGAACTGGATTCCTCAGCCACGCTGTGAGAACTCTGAAAGCATGTATTATCTGTGGTTCTTCAGTGCTTCCCGTAGAGGCTGTCACATGGGAGGAATTATATGCCTGTTGACTGAATGAATGGATATGCAAACATCAAAGACATCCGAGAGAAAGTAGTGAAAAAAAGAGACTAGAGATAGTATTAGTCAGTGTTTATAGTATGTTCATTATGTGCCGTAATAAGTGCTTTGTGTGTGCTAACTCATGGAATTCTCACAACCGTTCCGTGAGTTCTCAAATTCTATTTCATAGATTGAAGATAAGTGAGAGTGGCTTGGAAACTCAGCTTTAACTCATTATTAAATGGAAAATACAAAGGAAGCCTTTGGAGTCTAGGTGGCATGATAGCATGGGCATTTTGGCAGAAGACTGTGAGCCCTAGACAGGCTCTCTGGGTTCAGATCCTGGCTGTGACTTTCATTAGCTGTGTAACTTATTGGCCAAGTATGCCTTGATTTGCTCATCTGCAAAAAGGGGTTGACAGTAAAATGTAGCGTAGGCAATTGTTGTGGACACTAAATGAGTTAATGTGTGCAACATGCTGAGGTGGTACCTTGCAAAAGTAAACGGCCACTGAATGTTAAGCATTATTTCATCAATGACAATATTATTATTTTTACATAACAATATGTTTTGAATGTCATACTGCTGGCTATCTTCTTTGTTTGCTTTTTCAGACAAGAAGGCTTTAGGGGAGTGTATTTTCTATATGAATGTGAAGTTACTAGACCCTAAGATGTCCATATTGTTAATTTAGGGAAGATGAGAAGCCATTCTTTGTTTCAGTGCTTCTGGTGAGCCTCTAGGATGCTGTCCAATTACTTGCAGATTTTAAAGTTCCGATGAGCTCAGAAAAGGAGTGACCTGGCCAATTCTTGAATAAAGGTCATTAGTAACAAGTAATATCAACTTACTGTTTTAAAATTACCTCCATTTGCTCGTCAAGGTGGTGCACTGGTGGTACTTTTCACACAGGAATCTGGTGATAGTGAAATGGGATAACCCAGAGCCACTGTGATCATAAATTCTGCAGCTTTGTTACAGACCGTGACTTTGCTCTGGCGGTGAAGTGACCTTGAAACAAAGGTATTTTTTTTTACTTGAATAAGTTAGTATACGTGAATGAGATCTAAGAAAGGACCACTGTAGAATGAATTTTACTTCTGATAATTACTCTTTAGGGCTATTTCTCTGGGTATCCTAGTGAGCTCTTCCAGAGTCTTGGGGGAAGAAAAGTTCCTCCTCCTATGCATGTCTGCACATGAATGTGCTTGTTTGTGAAAGGCCAAGGGGAGGGGCACAGAACGGAGATTAAGGGTTACCTATAATTTGCTTCCGCATAATATGGCCAGATCGGAGGACCGTGTTCCTACCCCACCAACAGGCGTGCATCATTCTCAGTGGCCTTTAAACCAACCAACAGGCAGAGATAACCTTACGACACATGGCATCGAGGGTATTGTTCCATTCACGGAGGGATTTCTTCCTCTCTTAGGAAAGTACAAAGGAAGGGTATACCAGGACATTCAGAAAGGTGGTCACAGATGAGAAAGCGCCAACCCTATAATTATGAAGGGGATTTCGTGAACCTTTTCTCTGAAAGCTTTCGGTGCTGCTGCAGTCGTTTGAATTACCTTCTGTGTTCCAGTAAAGTAGTCAAACATGAGACTCTCCTTTCTTGTTGCATCAAAATCAAGATTTTCAGCCAGCTTCACCTTAAATATGTTTGCTTTATTTTAATTTAGTTGTTGGACCTCCAAAGTCTTTCTTTTTTTTCATAGACATGTACTTGTTGATTTGAGGAGAGGGTTCCTACATCAATAGGTTCTGCCTGAAAAGACTTCTATAAATTTGAGTTTGTAAATTAAAAAAAAGTATATTCTGATTATTTGCCCTGTGACTCTAAACATCATTAAATACTTGTATTCAGTTTGTTCATCAGTATAGTGAGCACAGAAACTCACAGGCATTCTTAAGAGAATGAAAGAACTAATGGCAAATGCTAAGTCTAGTGCTTGGCGTACGGTAGGTAGTCAATTTGAGGCAGGTATCTTTTATTATTCATTCTTTTGTTTTTGTGTTTTTTTAGACAGTGTGAACAGGAGAGGGGGCAGAGGGAGAGAGAGAGAGAGAATCAGGCTCCACGCTCAGCATGGAGCCCAATGTGGGTGGGGCTCGATCCCACAACCCTGGGATCATGACTTGAGCCAAAATCAAGTCAGTCGCTTAACCTACTGAGCCACCAAGGAGCCCCTATTATTGTTCATTTTTAATGATATTTAGTGACATAGGTAAATGATCATATTGAATGATAAAAGTAAATTACAAAATGGTATCCTAGGTCTTTTTTTAAAATTTTTAAATTTTATTTTGGAGGGAGTGAGAGAGAGTGTGGGGGAGAGGGGCAGTGGGAGGTGGGGGCAGAGGGAGAGAGAGCAAGAGAGAGAGATTGAAAATCTTAAGCAGGCTCCATGCTCAGCACGGAGCCCAACACGGGCTCAATCCCATGACCTTGGGATAATGACCTTAGCCGAAATCAAGAATCAGATGCATAGCTGACTGAGCCACCAAAATGGTATCCCAAAATGGTATCCTAGGTCTTGAAAAATAAATATATTTGTGTGTGTGTATGATTTATCAGTGGTTGTCTTTCTGGGTGATGGCATTATTTTCTTCTGTTTATTTTTCTTATTAGTTTACAGTGTAACACTTTCCGCATTCTCTCTAAACGTGACTATTTGAGTGAAAGGTTTTTTTTTTTCTTCTTTTTTTTAAAGAATGCTGTTGAAAACTCTCCTAACTTCCTTCAGAAATGTTTAACTTGTATGTTATTTATGCTGGAGTTAAAAAAAAAAAACAAACAGAAAAGGGGAAAAAAAAAGAAATAATGTTTAACCTTTTTTCAGCCAGAGGGTAAATTGAGGATTACCCCTCCTGTACTTTGAGGTAGTATTGCAACATATAGGGGTGGCATTTGGTGTTGAGATAGTTAAGTTATTGATGGAAAAAATGTAGAATTATAGGATGGCTGATCATCATAAACCTCTCCCAAAATCTATTTTGAAAAGTATCTGAATTAGGTTTTTAGCTGTCTGAGGTAATACTAGGCGATCTGCCAATCACATTTTTATTTCTCATGAATTATATTTGGGTTAAAGGATCAAAATCCTGGCTTATGCTATGGTGATAAAATTTCTGTCAGAACTTAAAATTCAAAATACAAAGTAGTAACTATTGTCTTCATGTTGAGATATTAAAAATCTTAGAATGCGGGGCGGCGCCTAGGTGGCTCAGTAGCTTGAGCATCCGACTTCGTCTCGGGTCATGATCTCATGGTTTTACTGCTGAAAAGTCTTAGACTTAGTAATTTACAGCCTTACTTAACATATTCAGGCCTGAAGTATCAATTCCCCATGTGAAAGAGGTCTCCTATTTTCTGTGTACATACAGCAGCCTGTTTGCCTATAATTAGTGGAGTGTTTTGGTGGTTTCTCTAGATTGTTTTAATTATTTTAGTCTTAAATTTATAGACTTATTAAATGCAGTCTTTTGATACTAATAAAACAGAAGGATGGTGTTCAAACGTGGGGAAGAAATATCCAGCGATCCTTGCTTCTTGTGACTGTAGTAGTCACTGTGAGTCAGGTACCTCAGAATGTTCTATGAGTAACAAAAATGAAGCATAGCTTGTTGTCTGCAAAGCAGAATATGCTAGGTGTTACCTAGAACTGCAGTGTCCAGTACAATAGCTAGTAGACACTTGTGGTTAAATTAATTTAAATATAAAAAGTGATATTTTAGTTACATATCTAAATGTTAAGTGTTTAGTAGCTACATATGGCTAGTGGCTTTTGTACTGGACAGTGAAGATATAGACCATTTCTACCGTTGCAGAGAGTTCTATTGGACACGGCCATCTAGAGGGTCCAAAACCCGGTTATGGTTTATGGTGTAACCCATGAAGTGTGTCAGAACTGCTGTATGTCATTTGTGGAGATGATTTGCTGAGTAAAACCATGGAGCCAGAGAAGTTTTCTTTATATCTGAAGAGAGAAATTTAGAATCAGAAAATAAACGTATCTAAAAAAACAAAACAAGGGGTGCCTGGCTGGCTCAGTTGGTGGAATGTGCGAATCTTGATCTTGGGGGTGTGAGTTTGAGCCCCACGTTGGGCATAAGATTACGTAAAAATAAAATCCTTAAAAAAAAAATAAAAAATAAAAACCAAAATAGAACAATAGCAACAATATCCTCTTCAAAACTCAAAACACGCACACAAGGGATTTGTTTATAAACACATCAATTTTTAAAAAAACCTTTTATTGAACCATCTTATATAGTATATAGCATCTATGTCTAATATATATACAGTCCCTGTAAGAGCATATGTTACAGGTTGATGCACTTTTACAAATTGAACACCACAGTGTCACTGGCATCCCATGTGCCTTCCTTTGTGTTGAAAGTGTTGCAGCTTGCTTATTAATTAAGGAATGTATTTTTACTTTTAAATATTAAATGACTTGAGATACTATGTCATAAGAAAACTCTTTAATATGAAATAAAAATTAAATTTTGAAATAAAATTTAATTGAGGTTGTATTTCCAATCCTCTGTAGTATGAATACTGTCTCTAATTTGTGAAACAAAATTAAACAGGAATGTAAGAAGCAACAAAAGCACTATTTGTGAACATTTGAGAGAAACTTTTCTTTTTTAATGTTTATTTATTTATTTTGAGAGAGAGAGCATGCATGAGTGGGAGAGGAGCAGAGAAAGAGGAAGAGAGAGAGAAACCCAAACAGCCTCCCTGCCCAGCATGGAGCTGGACGTGGGGCTTGATCCCACGACTGTGAGATCGTGACCTGAGCTTCAGTCAAGAGTCAGTCACCTGACTGAGCCACCCAGGTTCCCTGAGAGAAACTCTTGAATATTTAATCCCTCCTGCTCACTGGAGGAGCACTTGCACTTGGGACACATGGGAATCACCAGTTCTTCTGTGAATTGCCAGAATTCCATTTCATGTGCGCTGAAGAAGAGGAACCCACAGACTCACTTCAGATTTAGGATTAAAATGAATATTTAACCAATGAATGTAATAAGTTGGAGTGGTTAAACTGTCCCCAAAAGAATGCTTACTTCGGTAGCACATATACTAAACTGTTTCAAAAGGGGACAATAAAAATATTAGTTTTTTTCCAGTTGTAACATGCAAAGTTTGGGGCTTTGATGATGATGAAAAACCAAAGCATGGAAACTGATTGGTTTCTAGACTTTTTGTTTTGTACCTACATACTTAACTCCAAAAATGGGAAAGTTAGTAGGAAAATAATAGTCACATAAAAGTTTTTAATTTTAGCAATTTATTTTATAGATATTTCATGTAATAAATCTTTAGATGCAATTTCTTATGGGCTAATACATAATTTTTAAATCCTATTTACTGAAGAAGTTAATAGGTTGTTTTGTATCTGTGGGTTTTTTTTTTTCCTTTTCTAAATTTTTTTTTTCAACTTTTATTAATTTTTGGAACAGAGAGAGAGAGAGCATGAACGGGGGAGGGGCAGAGAGAGAGAGAGGGAGACACAGAATCGGAAACAGGCTCCAGGCTCTGAGCCATCAGCCCAGGGCCTGACGCCGGGGCTCGAACTCCCGGACCGCGAGATCGTGACCTGGCTGAAGTCGGACGCTTAACTGACTGCGCCACCCAGGCGCCCCTCCTTTTCTAAATTTTTAATTGCAGTATAGTTGACATAGTATTAAATTGGTTTCACATTTTTTTTTTTCAACGTTTATTTATTTTTGGGACAGAGAGAGACAGAGCATGAACGGGGGAGGGGCAGAGAGAGAGAGAGGGAGACACAGAATCGGAAACAGGCTCCAGGCTCTGAGCCATCAGCCCAGAGCCCGACGCGGGGCTCGAACTCACGGACCGCGAGATCGTGACCTGGCTGAAGTTGGACGCTTAACCGACTGCGCCACCCAGGCGCCCCCACATTTTTTTTTTTTAATGTTTATTTATTTTCGAGAGAGAGACAGAGCATGAGCCGGGGAGGGGCAGGGAGAGAGGGAGACACAGAATCTGAAGCAGGCTCCAGGCTCTGAGCTGTGTCAGCATAGAGCCTGACACGGGGCTCGAACTCACGAACCAGGAGATCATGACCTGAGCCGAAGTCAGACATGCAACATACTCTGGTTTCAGATGTACAACATAGTGATTCCACATTATGAAATGCTCACCATGATAAGTGTGTTATAATATTAGACTACATTCCCTATGCTATACTTCTTATCCTATGTATTGTTAATGGTCTGCAGCAAAGATTTTTACTATTTATTATAGACTTTCTTTTCAGATTTTTTTTGGACTAGAAATCATAAAAATGTATTTTATATCTTGAGTTAGTACAAACACACGTATGTTTATAACTGAAATCAGTAAATAACACCTTCATTGCTGTGATGTGGTATATATTTTATTCTATTCATCTTTAATCTCTTGTTTAGTTCCCTTAAAAAATGCCCTACAAAATTGATTTTACATCTCACTAATGGGTTGCAGTTGTCTATGTTGAAAATCCTATTCTAATCTTGTGCAGAAGCCAAAGTTTGGCAGTTGCTAATTATTAAGGAACCCTGCTTTCCAGCATCTACATGTGGGACTGCTGGTATAGTTGTTCCTCTTCAAGGCCACTGTTGACCATCCAAATTCAGATCTCCTGTCAGCAAACACATGAGCTCCTACTGCCTTTTACATCTTGTGGCCATTCTTCTCTAATCTTGCCTGACTCATGTCTGCTTAAAACTTTGACAGCACTATAAAGTGTGCCCACTTTATTGTGACTAGGTGTTTATTGTGGTCCAAGGGAAGGGCCACAGTTCTTCTCAGGGCGAGTCTGCAAACTGAGCCATCGCTCCTTCCTCCATTTTTTTTTTTTTTTACCCATTTTTACAAAAATTGAGATAAAATGCGTATAACATAAAATTCACGTTAGCCATTTTAAAGTGTACATTTTTTTCTTAAGCATATTCAATGTTGTGCAAGCACTGTCTAATCCCAGAACATTTATATCACTCCAAAAAGAAGTGCTGTACCTCCCAACTTTCCTCTCCCACACCCCCTAGCAACCTCTAGTCTATTTTCTGTCTTTGTGGATTTGCCTTTTCTGGACAATTCATATCTGAAATCATACAATGTGTGATCTTCTGGATTGATTTCTTTCACTTAGCATAATGTTTTCAAGGTTCATCCATGTTATAGTATGTGCTAGTACTTTAAAAAATTTTTATTTTTTATTAAAAATTTTTTTTATTTGTTTATTTTTGAGAGAGACAGAGAGAGAGAGAGACAGAGAGAGAAAGACAGAGTGTGGGCAGGGGAGGGGCAGAGAGGGAGGGAGATACAGAATCTGAAGGCTCCAGGCTCCAGGCTCTGAGCTGTCAGCTCGAACTCACAAACCGCGAGATCATGACCTGAGCCGAAGTCGGACGCTTAACCGACTGAGCCACCCAGGTGCCCCTATTTGATTTTATTTTTTATAGTAAGTAGGCTCCACGCCCAAAGTGGGGCTCGAACTCATGACCCTGAGATTGAGAGTTGTGCTCTACTGACTGAGCCAGCCAGCCACCCTGCATGTGTTAGGACTTAATTCCTCTCTCTCTCTCTTTTTTTTTTTTTTTTTTTTTTTGAAACTGAGCTATAGTTAACCTATAGCATTATATTAGTTTCAGGTATACAATAGTAATGATTTGATATTTTGTGTATATTGTGAATAAATTCCTTTTTATGGCTGAGTAATATTCCATTGTATGAATATACCACCACATTTTGTTTATCCACTCATCAGTTGATGGAGTTCTTTTTCCATTTTATATTATGAGTAATGCTGTTGGGAACATTTGTGAATAAGTTTTTATGTGAATATAATGCTTTTATTTCGTGTGTGTGTGTGTGTGTGTGTGTGTGTGTGTGTTTGGGAGTGGGTCATATCATATCATAACTGGGTCATATCATAACTCTGTCTTTGAGGACCTGCCAAACTTTTCCGTAATGGCTGCACCGTTGTACACAGCAGTGTGTGAGGGTTTCAGCTGTCTACATCCTCAACACTTATTTCCATTTTTTAAAAAGTTATTATAGCCATTCTAGTGGGTATTAAATGGTCTTTCATTGTGGTTTGATTTGCATTCCTCTACTGATAAATCATATTAAGCATCTTTTCATGTGCTTCTTGGGCATTTTATATCTTCTTTGAAGAAATGTTCAAATCCTTTGCCCATTTTTTAATTGAGTTATTGTCTCTTTATTGTTGACTTGAAAGAGTTCCTTATATAATCTGGATATTAGTTCTTTATCAGATATATGATTTTTCAAATATTTTCTCCCATTTTGTGGGTTGCCTTTTTATTTTCTTGATAGTGTCATTTGATGCACAAAAGTTTTTAATTTTGATGAAGTCCAGCTTATCTATTTTTTCCTTTTGTTATTTGCACATTTAGTGTCGTATTTAGGAAACTGTTTAATGCAAGGTCACTGAGATTTATACCTGCATTTCCTTCTAAGAGTCATAGTACTTCAATTTAGTTTTTGATTCATTTCGAGTTAATTTTCACTTATGGGGTGAAGGAGGAGTACATGTTCATTCTTTTGGTTGTGGAGATCCAGTTGTCCCAGTACCATTTATTGAAAAGACTTTTCTCCCCACCTACCTCATCTTTTTTTGAGACCTGTCTACACCTCTGTATATGGAAAGGAGAATGGGAATTATTTGTAGATTCACTCATTGATTCAGTAACATTGGATCCAGTAATATTTTTCTTTTTTTCTTAAGCAGCTTTATTACAGTATCATTTAAACACCATGAAATTCACGCCTTTTAAGTGTACAATTCCATGATTATGAGAGGAGACAGAAGGTAAAGTCACATTCAAAAAAAAAAGAACCAGACCCCATTGTAGAATGCTTTGATGGGTATCAAAGGCTGTAATTGTAGGTATGCCAATGAGCATTTGACTCAGGAGACAAAAAAGTGCTTCTTCTGTCCTAAAAGATTTGTTTTCTGGGAATTTTTTGATTGTTTCCAAGGTAAAGATACAGGACAGGGCTTCTAGGTTTTTACGTTAAGCAAAGTCTAGGGAAACTTGTGAATTGTTGGCCAATACTAGGAAAGTAATTTCTCTGGCCCTGAGTGAGCTACGTTTTTCATGTCTTGCTCCAGCTGTCTCTTATCGTTCACCCGTGAACTTGTGGCTTATGAAGTCCTCTTCATGGTTGAAAATTCATTTACTATGTGTAGTTTTGTAATAGAAATCTGATCATGTGTTTGCAGGAAGAAAGTTATAAATAAGAGACAGTAATTTACTGACTTGATTTTATTTTCCCATTGTTGACATCTTTTATATTTTGGCAAAAAGGAGTTGAATCTCATATAGAAAAATTTTCTTTGAACATTTGCCAGATTCAGTTTACTGTCATTTCTAGTTAAAAAGGTTTTCTTTTTTCAAACTTAACATATACCTCCTTTTTTGCACAGCAGATGGGAAAGATCTATGAGTTGCTACAGAGAATTATAGGGTTTTTTTCTCTATTTGATCTTTGATCTTAAGACAGCTTTTAACCCTGTAGTAATCTCCCGAGAGATTTGAGGAAATATTTTGTAAAACAAAATTATGGGGACTCTGAATACATAATTGTTATTCTCAAAGCATTGTGTCAAATGTAAAGTAAATGCTTTTAAGAAATCATTTCAGCTGTTATGTGTTTTTTATTAGGCTGAATTCTCAGTGTGGTTTATATCTAGCTGCATTATTGCAACTTAAGTTTTGAATTTATTGTTAGGGAAATAATGAGACTTTGCTTGATTATATCAGCAGTTGGAAAAAAAAAATCACATCACTGAACAGCCAAAACTCTTTAATTAGGTTTTAAGACTAAAAACTGTATTAGGGTATTTTAATTTGGAATTCGGAATGTTGCTTTTATGTTGACTTCTCAATAAACTTTAAATTTGGTTTCATACTCTTATCCTTTAGCAAAGAAGTTTAGACATTAATAACAACAGAATTGTGCTGCAGAAAAAGCATTGCTGTTATCCTTAAAATATGATGCAACAAAATAAAAAATGGCTGGACAACTGCAGGTTTATTACTTTTTTGGAACCCATCAGAGAGTGTAAGTTACAGGCAGCCAACTAGCTTGAAGTCTGAGGAGAAACAGATGCCTGCAGGGAGAGACATGAGCTCTTGCTTACCTGGGCACTGGCAAGAATTTAGCTAGAGCAGTTAAAGGAATGATGGATGGGTGCTGAACGAGGGCTGGCAAGAAAGTGTGAAGTCCCTGGAGGCTGCACCTAGAAGGAGAGTTTATATCCACCTCCAGGCTTTTTCTCTATGAACTCTACCGGCTATTCCCGAAAATGATAGTTGAGATTCCCGAGAAAGTGTCCTTTGGTAGTGCAGAGTTTGGGGAGAACAGCAGCTGCTACAGATGGAGCCAGAAATTCTGCTAGGACCCTCCTTCCTTATCTTCCCTTTCTCCTTTACCGAATGAATTTAGTGGGGAAAGCAAAAAAAAAAAAAAAAAAAAAAAAAAAAAAAAAAAAAAAAATCACTGTTGCCTTTAGGGCACTGGTAAAATCCCATTGCATCTGGGATTAGGGAATAGGATCAAACCTACCCATGGGTGGCGTGTTGGATCCAGAACCACAGCTGGGTGAGGGGAAGGTGCACTGAGGACATACCACTGAAACTTGAGAATTCAGTGACTAAGATTGATGCTTAATCAGAACAACAAAATCTCTATATTCCTACCTTCTGTTACCACTCTGGTCAGTGTCAAGTAACAACAGTGGAATACTGCTCTGCTGGAAGAGTGGTCAGACCGTGTGGACAGATCTTCTTCGAGGCACAGCACAAACAGAGGACCTAAAGCTGAGAGTATAGCAGACATTGAGAGAAACCTTGGCAAATGTACCCTCCCTCTAAACACAAGTTACCAGTAGATGCATTTGAAGACTGTGTGCTGAGGGCAACCATATCCGTAATAAACCTCAAACCCAGCCTGACTTCTGATGGGACTAACTCAAAACCCTACCCTAAAGGGATAGCAAAAGAAAAGACATGTCCATTCCTAGGCATAAAAATAATTATCTCAGGGCACCTGGGTGGTTCAGTTGGTTAAGCGTCCAACTCTTGATCTTGGCTCATGTCTTGATCTTGGGGTCATGGGTTCAAGCTCTACATTGGGAGCTCCCACGCCCAGAGCGGAGCCACTTGAAAAAAAAATATTACCTCCTTCCTCTTCTTCACAATATGTTCACCTTTCGCCAATCAGGAGGCCTACAAAAAGGCAACAGAAATACCCACAATACTGTCAAGAGATAAAGCAATCAACAGAATCAGATTCAGATATGACACAAATGCTGGGACTATCTGATAGAGAATTTAAAATAACTATAATTTCTATATTGAAAGCTCTACTGAAAAAGGTTAACAGCATGATAAATTAGATGGGTAGTTTTAGCAGAAAGATAGAAACTATAAGGAAGAATTAAATAAAAAGATTACAAGTGAGAAAAAACAGAAATGAAGAGTATCTTTGGTTTGCATATGAGTAGTTCTGACAGAACCAAGGAAAGAATCAGTCAGCTTGAGAGTAGGTGAATAGAAGTAACTGAAAAAGAGAAAAAAAGTCACTAAAGAAAAAAAGGGTAGGGAAAAAATGCAAAGCAGAACAGAGCGTCTCAGAGCTAGGGAACAATGCCAACATATCTAAACATAAGCACAGTTGGAGTACTGTAAACCACTGAAAAATTAAACTGGAAAAGGCAAAACCATAGGGAGGGAAACCAGATCAGCGGTTTCCAGGGTTGGAGATGGAGAAAGGGTTGATTGCAAGGGGCAAAATAAGGGATTTTATTTTGGGTAATGAAGCTATTCTGTAAGGTGAGGTAGGTAGGAGTGCTGACAATACTGACTCCATCTCTGGCCCTCTGTCTTGTTCACCTTCTCTCAGTGACTTGTCTTCGGGCTGTGTTCCAGGCCCCCTGGGAGATTAACGTACATACCTTAGAAATGCCCTCCAAGGGGGTACCTGGGTGGCTCAGTCAGTTGAGTGTCCAACTTTGGCTCAGGTCATGATCTCACAGTTTATGAGTTCGAGCCCCGCATCAGTCTCTGTGCTGACAGCTCAGAGCCTGGAGCTTGCTTCGGATCTGTGTCTCCCTCTCTCTCTGCCCCTCCCCCACTTGTGTGTGCGTGCTCTCTCTCTCTCTCTCTCTCTCTCTCTCTCAAAAACAAAAATAACATTAAAAAAAAAAAAAAAAGAAATGCCCGCCAAGGCTGGGATGGAGGGAGGGTTGTTTTTGCCTCCCAAAAATCAGTTAGAGATAGTCTTTCCCTTTCCTGATACACAGCTGGTGCCGTAAGATCTAATTAAAGGTTAGCTGTCAGGTGCGTGCAAGCCCTTTGATCTCATTACAGTGCCCTCCTGTATGTCCCCTAGCTCTGTAAAATCTGGGAACTAAGGTCTGGATTTTGCAAAGAATAATTGTGCAGCTGCTGTGGGTCATCCTGAGTCTGTTCCCCCGGTCAGGAAGTTACCCCCAAATAAAACTCTGTGTATCTGTATGGAGTGGCCTGTTTTATTTTCTGGTCTCAAAGTGCCTTCTCGGTTTGGTGGATACTTTACTGTCCCTACTTTGCCTTACAAGTCTAAACATGATTCTATTTGTCAAAACCTCCAAGAGTGAATTTTACTCTATGTACAGGGGGCACCTGGGTGGCTCAGTGGGTTGAGCATCTGACTCATGGTATTGGCTCAGGTCATGATCTCGTGGTTTGTGAGTTCGATACCCGCATCACGATTCATGAGTCTGAGCCCTGACTGGGGCTGTGTGCTGACAGTGTGGAGTCTGCTTGGGGTTCTGTCTCTCCCTTTCTCTCCACTCTTCCCCTGCTTGCACGCACACACTCTTTCAAAACAAAGAAATAAACTTAGAAAACCCAGGATGTGAAGGGAAACCCAAGTAAAATACAGACTATTAGTAATGAACCTGTGTTACAAATGACCAGCATAACTTCACTGAAGGGAGTGGGGGACTACTCCTAGAAAAGGATTAGCTTAATTAAGGTTGAGTATTGTTAGGCTAAAGACAAAAAAAGAGCTACATACAAGTACTGTTCTCTGTTTAGTAAATTTGTTTTTCACAGAAGTATAGATTAGCAATTCTGAAACTGTTTACTAGGGTTGAAAAAATAGATACAGTAGTTAAAGAGAGCTGGAGAAATTAGAGAAAATCAGAGAAATTACAAATAAGGAAAGGTGATAGGTTAGAATGAACCCTGTGGTGTCAGATTGCAATCAGAGATATCGGTATGAATTCATTCTGAATATTTTAACTATATATGTACATAGATACAGAAATAAATTATTCTCTATAAATAAAAAGTATAGTGTATGCATAGGTTAGTATACATACATATACTTCTGATCTCTGCTGACAGGCCCTAGAAGCAGAGATAGCCCAGGAAGCACACCTGGTCCCTATATCTTTTCTAAATACCATTCTCCAGTTAAAGGAACCAGGGTTCCTTGGAGAAAGTGGTCGATTCCATGGCTAGGTTAGACATACACAAAATAGGGCTGCGGCATCTCGTTTTGCTACAACTAAGGAAGGTCTTAAAAAAAGAATGGGACAGGGGCATCTGGGTGGCTCAGTCAGTCGGTTAAGTGTCCAACTTTGGCACAGGTCATGATCTCACAGTTAATGAGTTTGAGCTCCTCATCAGGCTCTGAGCTGACAGTACAGAACCTGCTTGGGATTCTCTGAATTTGAGTAGAAACAGGATATTTGCAGAATCTCAGAGTATCTCTTCCAAGATCTTAATTACAAGTGAGAGTAACTTAATAGTGGATAAATCTGGTACATACCAAGAGATGAGAACATCACTTTTATGGTTTCTTGCCAAAATGCATAACCTCAATTAATTGTGAGAAAACATCAGATAGACCCCAAATATTTGATTATTAGTCCTCAAAGGTATCAAGTCTCAAAGACAAGGACAGATTTAGGGATTGTCACAGATTGGAGAGACTAATGCATGTCCAAATGCATTGTAGAAGTTTGGTCAGAACAAGGATGTTAGTGGGAAAATTCACTTGGGTGAAATCTGAGTAGATTGCATCAGTGTTTATTTCTTAGTTTTGATAAGTTTTGATGGTTAAGTAAGATGTTAATATTAGGGAAAGTGAAGAGCATAGGGAATTCTCTCTAGTATGCTTGTAACTTTTCTGTGTTTTCTGTCAGTTTACAATTATTTTATTTTAAAATTAAAAAGTTAAAGGGAAAACTTTTAAAAACTTTTTTTTTTTACTTTTTTCTCTTCCTTTCCTCCTCTTCCTCCTCCTCCTCCTCCTCCTCCTCCTCCTCTTCCTCTTCCTCCTCCTCCTCCTCCTCCTCCTCCTCCTCCTGTGCTGCCTGCTGTTGGAGATAGTCTATAAAAACAAAGCTCCTACCCTCAGTTAATGGAAATTTAAACTTGTAAGTTTTAGTTCACTTTAGGAAGATTAAATTCCTTTTTTTAAAGATTTTATTTTTTAAATATTTTTAATGGCTACACCCAATGTGGGGCCTGAACCTACACCCCCAAGATCAAAAGTCGCATGTTCTACCAGCTGAGCCAGCCCTGTGCCCCAAGGATGGTTAAACTCTTTTCCAATCCCCTACTATTAAATAGTTTCACTAAAACAAGGAAAAAGATTTCATAGATTTCTCCTGAAATACTTTACTGCCTTCGCATTATCTTGCAAGTTGTGTGAAGGAAATTTGAACATGTAACTATTACTACAGGCTTCAAGTCTAAAAATTTTTAAAAACTTGATAGCTACTTCCAATTCTTAATTGCATTATTGATTCATGAAATGTTGGGTGACAACTGGTGACAGGTGCTGAGCTGGGACCTATGTTACAAAGATAATTAAGGTAGGTCTCTTCCCTGGACAAATTTGCAGTTATTTGGAGGTTGTTAGGAAAACAAACAAACCAAAAAACAAACTATAGTGAAGTTTACTAATCAGTGTGGTTTTACTGAGCATGTTTTCTTCAGTTTCCTTGTACCTTCTGCTTGAAATTCTTCTGTCATTTAGAATCTCAATTCCATTACTGCCCCCAAACCCCCATGATTAAAGCCACTTTGGAATTCTCAGTAGTTCTGAAGTTTCCTAACACAGAGAAGGACACTAGTTCTTGTCCTGGCTGTAACTTACCTAGTATTCCAGTTACTCAGAATACTTCCTTGCTTAACACACTGCTTTTACCAAAGAAACTTTGGAGTATAAATAAAATGCCTTTACTTAAAATTCTGCTTCTCTGGGGTGCCTGGGTGGCTCAGTAGGTTGAGTGTCTTGATTTAGCTCAGGTCATGATACCAGAGTTGTAGGATTGAGCCCCCTGTCGGGCTCTGCACTGAGCATGGAGCCTGCTTAAGATTCTCTCTCTCCCTCTCTCTCTTTGCCCCTCTCTCCTGTTCATGCTTTCTCTCTTTCTTAAAAAAAAAAAAAGCAGGGGGCACCTTGGTGGCTCAGTCAGTTGAGCATCCGACTCTTGATATCAGCTCAGGTTGTGAGCTCAAGGTTGTGAGATAAAGCCCCTACATCGGGCTCCATGCTGTGTGTGGAGCCTGCTTGGGGTTCGCTCTCTTTCTCCCTCTGCCCCTCTCCCCTGCTTGCACACACTCTCTCTCTAAAAATAAATAAACAATTTAAAAAATTCTGCTTCTCTGTTTTGTTTATCCCAAGGTCTATTCATGGAACAATAAAATAACTTAGGAAATCTTGGAACTTTCTTTGTAGAAAAAAGTATATATACACCTTTGCAATAATGTCAGATAATTAGATCTCATTGGAGCTTATCAGTTGACCCTAGGTTAAGAACCATGTTTTGGGGCAAAAGTGAAGTATCATTTTATCTTGCTACTTGGTTTGGTACTTATGCATTAGTAAATAATTTTGGTGGGGTGGTGACTATGATAACTCGAACAGTGAAAAGTTATATAAAAAAGCCCATGTTATGTTTTGTAATGGTGACTCTGAGGACATACAGCAGGATCATCTAACAGTAGCAGGCTGCCTTCAGAGTAGGAATGTGATTTAGAAAAGAGTCTGCCATCCAGTAAGCAGCCAAGAGCAAGCAAGTGATGCCCTTCTCTTTTTCCCCAGTGGGAGGAGCAAGGAGTAAAATTGAAGGGTGATAGCCTTGGAGTCTTTCGCATCACTCTTGTGTCTCCCCATTCCATTCCTGACGTGTTCCATTTGCCCTACTGCTGTTGCTGTGATATTGGTCTCATTTGATGTTAAAGGCGAACCTTTTAGTTTTTAATGTTTCAGTGTCACGTTGTGCTGAATTCAGATTCCAGTTGCTTATGAAATAAATGGCTGCCATGTGGTGTTCTGCACAATCCATTTTCATATGTCTTATTTCATTCGATCTTATTTAAGTAAATGAGGTTTTGAAATATAACTGGGGCACACTGACATTTTATGGCATGGCTGAATTGTCTTGAGAGAAGAAGTATGTGTGAAACCTGAATTGGTATTTTTTTTTAATGTTTATTTATTTTTGAGAAAGAGTGCATGTGAGTGGAGGAGGGGCAGAGAGAGAAGGAGACAGAAGAACTGAAGTGGGATCTGTGCTGACAGCAGAGAGCCCGATGCAGGGCTTGAACTCAGGAACTGTGAGATCAGGACCTGAGCCAAAGTCGGACGCTTAACCGGCTGAGCCACCCAGGCACCCCTGAATTGGTATTTTATGAGTTGCTAATGGGATTATGGAAGAATGGTGTGAAATTTGTATAAAGTAACCTATGGAAAAGCCAGTAGGACTGTGGAAGATAAGGTTGTATGTTTTGGCAGTCATCTCTAATGCTAAATGCTAGTGATTACACCTTTGCCTATATAAAACCATAATGATTTACATTTTAAGATGGAGTTTTCATTTGTAGAAATAAATTACTTTATTATTAATGAATCCAGGACGAGAGAAATGTATGCTACAGTTGTAGCACATACGTGATTTACTTAATGATCAATAATGTCTTAGGTTCTATTATATGAAACTTTTTTTATTTAGACTTGAACTTGTAACATATTTGAGCTAATTTGGAGCTTTGTTAAGCATAGATTGTGATTTTTTTTTTGCCTTTAGAGATGTTCTAAGAAAAATTATGGAATAGTTGTTTCATTTTGTAGTGAAGTCTTACAGCATACTGAAAACTAAACCTGATGCAAGGAAGTGGTTTTTATTCTCAAGCGAACATGAATAGACTCATTAAAGAGAATCTCTTACTGTTTTTTGACTCTATGCAGAGTACATATTTTGAGTTTTTGATAAACTTTATTTCCTGGATGATCTCTCTTGCTGAGTGCCCTCTAATTAACTTTTTAAAAAGCGCCAAACAGTGCCCCCTCCCCACCGCTTTAAAATCTTTTCGTGAGAACAAGGAGAATGATTAACTTTCTAATTGATGTATGGTGGCATAGCTATCTAAAATACTTTCATTAAAGCGACTTAATGTTTTAAAGATAGCCAAGTTAAACATGTAATCACTCTCCAGAGTAATTAAAATGAAAGAATGAATATAATTAGAAATTGTCTGTCTTTTTATAGGGTGTCACGTAACTGATAGTTCTGCTATGAATATGCAGTTGCTAATAAACGGTTCTGGTAGTTTCCTTGGAGAAACTGGTAGAGGAGTAGTATTGCAATACTTTTAGTCCAGTCTGAGTTCAGCAGAACTTTTACATCACTCTGTGTGGCATCTGCGGTTACTCAGTGAGGTCAAAACATACGTGCTGATTGTACTGGCTTTTTTCCCCCACAGTAGAGCCAGAAATATGGGTTTTTAGGAACTGATTGATTTTCTTAAGTCAATTTTTGAGTTTCGTAATGGCTCCTATTATAAAAAATTAAGTTCTTTTTAAGAAAAGAGGGACTGAATAAAAATAAAGATTAAGACTGAAGTTTGGTTGCCTACAGTCAGCTAGAACAGACGGGCAGAATTGGTGAGTCATTTGTGTAGCAGATACACATAAATTTGCTCCTTTTAGCGGCCATGTGAAAAGCATAGCCCTTTGTACACACCTTTTTGTCAAATTTTTCTTAAAAAAATTTTTTTTTCAACATTTATTTATTTTTGGGACAGAGAGAGACAGAGCGTGAACAGGGGAGGGGCAGAGAGAGAGGGAGACACAGAATCGGAAACAGGCTCCAGGCTCTGAGCCATCAGCCCAGAGCCCGACGCGGGGCTCGAACTCCCGGACCGCGAGATCGTGACCTGGCTGAAGTCGGACGCTTAACCGACTGCACCACCCAGGCACCCCTTTGTCAAATTTTTCTGAGCAGCCTTTGCCAGATTTTTGATTGGTTTCTTTTTCAAAATTTAGCATTGTGATTAAAATAAAAGGTTAGTTTGATCAAAATAACAAGTTAGTTATGCTTGTTAAATTTGAAGGTCTTTTTATGTGTACTTTACAGCTTTTTTTCCCCTTTAGGATTAACATCTTGGAATTGGACCCAGCCCATCCTTTTCAGATACTGTTTTCCTTTCCTTCCATCTGATGACTTTCCCTGTCCATCTGGGTAACTTCAGCTCAGCTCAAGGCTAGTTTTTTCTGACCTCCCTGTGTGTACTCCACCCCTTTTCCCGCCACTCTGCTTAAACCGCTTGCAGCCTGGTCTTCAGCAACCAAAATCCCACGGGATAGGTTTTGCTTCTTACCTTTTTTCATCCTGCTGTAAAATTTGTCAGTATTGGCTTCTCTCTTTCTTAAAACACTTTTTCTGCTCTCCTGATTTTCTTTCTCCTAATGTGGCTGCTGCTGCTGCTTATTCTTTGTGAGCTCCTCTTCTGCTCAGTCCACTAATGTTAAGTTCTTTAGGTTGTTTCTCTGGGCTCCTTTCTTAATTTTCTTTCTTTTTTTTTTAACGTTTTATTTATTTATTCATTTTGAGAGAGAGAGAGCGCACAAGCGCACAGTTACACTCATAGGGGAGGAACAGAGAGAGAGAGAGGGAGAGAGAGAATAAACAGGGGAGGGGCAGAGAAAGAGGGAGAGAGCCAATCCCAAGCAGGCTCCACACTGTTAGTGCAGAGCCTGAGGTGGGGCTCAAACTCACAAACTGTGAGATCAAGACCTGAAATGAAACCAAGAGTCGGATGCTTAACTGACTGAGCCACCGGCGCCCCTCCTTTCTTTTCTTATGTGTCAGATCTTCTCAGGAAGATGTCTTTTATTCTGGAGCTTCAAATTCATGTGGGCCAGATGACTCCCAAATAAAAATTCTCAGCCCAGATCTTTCTGACTTTTATCTAGCTGGCTTCTGGGTAGTTCAGTGAGTGAGAAAAATCGCTAAGATGCCACATAAACCCTTGAAACCCAGTGTTTCCAAATAACTCTTTAGTAGGGATTCCCTACCCCCTACCTCCTTTTCTGGTCCTATCATTCTTTTTTTTTTTTTTTTTTTAATTTTTTTTTTCAACATTTATTTATTTTTGGGACAGAGAGAGACAGAGCATGAACGGGGGAGGGGCAGAGAGAGAGGGAGACACAGAATCGGAAACAGGCTCCAGGCTCTGAGCCATCAGCCCAGAGCCCGACGCGGGGCTCGAACTCCCGGACCGCGAGATCGTGACCTGGCTGAAGTCGGACGCTTAACCTACTGCGCCACCCTGGCGCCCCTCTGGTCCTATCATTCTTCTGCTTGAAAATGTTCCGTACCTCTTCATGCTGTCCACATGCTGTGGCCCTAACTGTATTTCCCGCTTCATTTCCCATTGTGCCATATTTAACCTTGGCTTTAGTGAATCTGAAATACTTGATTTGCTACCAGTGCGTCCTGAACCTGCCTATGTCCGTGTTATTTTGCTTGCCTCGTGCCTTTCTCTCTGAAACAGATTCTCATCTCTTACAGATGCTCAGACAGTTCATTGCCAGCTTGCTACCGGAACTCTCCCCGATCTAGGGAAGCTGCATTCCTCTTTCTCTATATTTCTCTGTCCTTTTTGAAAACTCCTATGTTCCACTGAAACCCATTTAATGACATTACCTCATTCTGCTACTTGTATAATTTTGCACTTTCCTTATCTCTCCCGCTAGTCTGCCAGATCCTTGAGGCTGGAGTTAAGACATCTTCCCTCATAGGACCCAAACATTGGGCCTGATGTAGGGTGGGCATTGCCCGACCTGATGTGGTAATTTGATTGAGGGATTGGGGAGTGATACTTCTGACCACTCTTTCAGCCAGTGTTCATATTAAATTCTGGGCACACAGCAGGATTAGGTTCTGTACTACTTAGCCTGCATGTAGAGTCAGACTAGACTCGTGCCGGCTGTATGCGGGGAAGTGGTTGTGGGGCTTTAGAGCTCTGGCTGATAGCATTTACCATATTAACTGACTCTAAGATGAACATTTCCCCCCACACATCAACATGCCTGAAATTACAATGCATTTTAACGGCGGATGGTCTCTTACAGTGATAACTGACAATGTTGTATATACTATTTATGTTAGTATCTTTAGTAACATGTCATATGATCCATGGCATCTTAGATTTGATGAACTTTAGTAACTTAGTGTATGAGGTGACTTCCATTCATGGGGTTGTGTCACCCAAGAGTGTGATTGGTTGTAGTGGCCATTGTGGTTCTAGTCAACACTCTTTCCGGCCCTGACACATAACACAATGGTTGTGCAGAGTGGGTACACTGGGCTCCCCTCACTCCGTGGTCCATGGTGGGTTCCTACTGGTAGAGGTAACTTAGGGCAGCCTCACCTCTTATCTACAGTGTTTGGTTCTGTGCTGAACAGTGCCTGTGTGTGTCTGATTAGAGTGGGACCAGGGCTTTTGTTCGGTGGGAAGAAGTACTTTCTCTCCTTTTCCATAAGAACAGGTGGTAGTGTATAGCCCATGGAGCTGCTGGCAGCCATAATACCAGAAGGGAGTGAGCCTGAGCTTCTGGCTGGCTGTGGAAGAGGGCGGCACCAGCAGAAGCGGAGAGAACTGAGCTGCGGCCTGAAAGTCCGAGAAGAGGCAGCAGAGCGTTGGCATTAGAAGCCCAGCTCTGGACTGTTCTGCAAGTAACACCAACTTCTCTCAGTTTCCTGGTCTGGAAAAAGTATGGCCGGTGGGATATATGGAAATATGATTGCACTGTCAGAGTTAAGCTGTCAAATAATCATTATCTTACACTTCTAAAAGAAGTTTATTTATTTAAGTAATCTCTACACCCTACATAGGGCTCGAACTCACAACCCTGAGATCAAGAGTTGCATATGCTCCTCTTACTGAGCCAGCCAGGTGCCCCCAGCATCTTACTTTAATAGGAAAATACTAGTGGTGTTCCCACAAAGGTCAGAAACATTGTACTGGAGGTATTAACAAATGCAGTTGACGAGAAAACAAGCGGAGGCGTCATCATTGGAACACTATTTCCTGTTTGCGGTTGACGTGGCATTTTACTTGGAAAACTCTAGTGAATCACTGGTAAAACTGACTGAAAACAGTGACCTTAACGAGCATCATGCTCAGTGAAATAAGCCAGACATAAAAGACCATGTAATTGTATGATTCCATTTGTATGAAATGTTCACAGTAGGCAAATCTATAGAGAGAAAGTAGATCTGTGGTTGTCCAGGACTGGGAGGTGGGGATGGGGAGTGACTTTGTATGGGCACAAGGTTTCTTTTTGGGATGAGGAAACTGTTCTACAATTAGATGGTAGTGAATTGTTGAATCACTGTATGGTGCACCTGAAACTGTATGTTAACTATACTGGAATTAAAATTTAAAAAGTTAGATTGTGGTGTTGGTTATACAACTCTATAAATAAACTGAGACCTGTTGAACTTACACTTAAAAGGAGTGAATTTTATGGTATGTAAATGATTTCTTATAAGGTGTTTTTTTTTTTTTTTTTCAGTTTACTTATTTTGAGAGAGACAGAGAGGGTGCATACACGAGCAGGGGAGGGTCAGAGAGAGAGATAGAGGGAGAGAATCCCAAGCAGGCTTTGCACTGTAAGCGAGGAACCTGACGTGGGGTTCGATCCCACAAACGATGAGATCATAACCTGAACTGAAATCAAGAGTCAGATGCTTAACCAACTGAGTCACCCAGAAGCCCCTATAAAGTGTATTTTTTTTTAATTTTTTTTTCAACGTTTATTTATTTTTGGGACAGAGAGAGACAGAGCATGAACGGGGGAGGGGCAGAGAGAGAGGGAGACACAGAATCGGAAACAGGCTCCAGGCTCTGAGCCATCAGCCCAGAGCCTGACGCGGGGCTCGAACCCACGGACCGTGAGATCGTGACCTGGCCGAAGTCGGACGCTTAACCGACTGCGCCACCCAGGCGCCCCAAAAGTGTATTTTTTTAAGAAACTAACTCAAACAGTAAAACAATTCAATAGGGTATTAGGATATAAAATTAACATACAAAAACTGTAACCAGTTAGAACATAAAATGGAAGAGAAAACCCCATTTACAATTAAGGAACAAAAAAGGTAAGATACTTAGGAATTAAACTTCAAAAATGTGCAAAACTTGTTTGAAGAAAACATTAAAACACTCCTGAAAGGCTTAATGGTAAAACTGAACAGAACTAGAGTCCTTCCTTGTTCCAGGATACGACGACAACATCTGAGGTTGTAATCAAGGGCTTGGGTTCAGGGAGTCCATCCTCGGAAGCACCTGCGGGAGAGTGGGCTGCGGGCAAGGTGGGGGTAGTGAGACGGGACAGAATGACGCCCACACAAGGTGTGTTAATGAGCGGGCTGCCGCCTTGGCGGCTGGAGCTCGGTCCCACTGGGGACTTTTGTAAAGCTGCATAGAACCCACCTTAGAATTCTTTCATGAGGGCAAAGAAGCTGGGGTTTTATTCACCAACTCCTGTCCAGCTATGGTGGCTGGTTTCCCCCTGAGGTATAGTAGAAAGCCGTAAGCATGTAAGATTTGGCGAGTGTTCAGCAGATCGTCAGTTTATGTGACTGATCCAGGCCAGACTGAGGCGATGGACGCACCAGGTGGCCTTTGTAGTCTCTTCAGCGTCATATCTCCAGAACCTGCAGAGCTGTGGTCTTCTCTGAATGGGACCGGAAAGGAGTCAGGGAGCAGTTTTGCATTTTTTTGTGCTTGCAAGAGGCAGTGGGCTTCTCCACACCTGCTCTGTCCTTGCCTGCTCGGAAGTCTAGACCAGCTCTTCGAAAAGGAGCTGGGCCGGGTTTTATGTGGGGTCTGGAGTTCTTGCTGATTAAATTTAGTCAAATAGGGTACATTGTAACATTGACAAGCCAATTACTGATTTTTAAAAAGCAAGAAAATGTTTTTGTTTCATTAGGCTCTGCCAACATGAATTCTAATATATTTGGTACTCGATTGTTACTGTTACTGTCTAAAATAAGGAAAGCATACTTGCATCTTTGTGAACAATATTAATGTGGCAACTTTTTTTAAAATTTGGTGTTTGATTTTAATTCCAGTATAGTCAACATACAATGTTATGTTAGTTTCAGGTGTACAATATAGTGATTCAACAGCTTTGCAGTTTGCTCAGTGCTCATCATGGTAAGTGTACTGATATGGCAACTTTTTGAATGTTGATCAAGAAATGATACGGTGTATAGGATATACATAATGGTTCTATGAATCAAAGATTCAGGACTTTGCAAATAACTATTTTAATTCATTATTTTACTTGGTTTTCTTCTTACTGATCCCCAACTACTATTTTTATTTGATGATGCCTAGTATTTCTTTTTTAAGTTTCTTTCGTTCTTTCATTCGTTCTTTCTTTTCCTTCCTTCCTTCCTTCCTTCCTCCCTCCCTCCCTTCCTTCCTTCCTTCCTTCCTTCACAGATCCCGAGTGGGGCAGGGGCAGAGAGGGAGGGAGAGAGAACCTCAAGAAGGCTTCATGCTGTCGGTGCTGAGTCTGATGCAGGGCTCGAACTGAAAAGTCATGATTTGAGCTGAAACCAAGACTCCGATGCTTAACTGACTGAACTACCCAGGTGTCCCCTTCCCTACCTCATTTAAATAACCTAAGTGTGTACCTGCTCCAGGTTTTTGAATTTATTGTTCCATCTTTGGGGATGTTGGTTTGCAACCCTCACGGGAACTTCCCAGGTGAAATCTGAAATGAAATTGGCCCCTGCATGCCGAGGGCAGGGAGAGGTGGAGGAGAGAGGAAGGCCACTCCAGGTTTGTAGGTGGTGGTTTTAGTAAGCAAAGGGAGCTTATATAAAAGGCTTGTCTTTAGTGGCAGGCAGCAAGATGAATGGATCTCCCCAACCTCCTATTAAATCTTAAAAGTTAAAATTTTTTTTATTTTTTAATTAGAGAGAGTACGAGCAGAGGAGAGGGGCACAGGGAGTGACAGAATCTTAAGCAGGCTCCATGCTAAGTGTGGAGTGTGACATGGGGCTTGATTCCGTGACCCTGGGATCGTGACCTGAGCCAAAATCAAAAGTCGGATGTTCAACCAACTGAACTACCCAGGTGCCCCACATCTTAAAAGTTTAAAAGGCGGCCTTGACTGGGTTCAGTCACATATATTGTGCAGGTGTTCTCAACACCATATCACCATCTCAAGGCCGTGTCCTTGAAGCATCCTCTAAGAGAGGAACCCACGTTCCAAGAACAGGGGATGGGGGTAAGGAGCCTCCGAGTTCCTAGGTTCAGCTCATGGTTCAGTTGGAGGTCACATCTTTTTGATGATGTTCCTCAATGGGGACCACTCTTCTTTTCAGATATTCTTATGACTCAGGTTCTCACCTCAGATAGGTCACCTTATGCAAAAGGCATTCCAAGGCTACTCTGTATATAATATCTTCCACTCTGAACTCATTGTCCCTGTGACCCTACTTTTTTAATGCTGACTACTGTGGGACATATTTTGTGTTGATTTGTTCATTGTTTCTTCTGTTGCATTTTAGATACAACAGGGAGGGAGTTAATTTTGTCCTTATCTTCTAGAACAGTACCTGTCCCACAATATGGATTCAGTAATATTTGTTGAATGAATGAGTGAATGAATGAATGAAAGACTTCAGTTCATTAAGGAAGTGATTGATGGTATAAATTTTAGGATTAAAAAAAGCTACTTCTATTCTTAAAATTACATTAAATATAAGGTACTTATGAGTTCATTGCATGGAAATCTTATAGCCTGTGTTACTCATTCTACAGCTGACCATGAACAGATTAAACTCTAACCCTGATAAATAAAGAAAAGGGTTGAAGGGAGTCCCTTCCAACTGTCTTATGTGTATGTGTGTGTGTGTGTGTGTGTGCGTGCGTGCGCGCGCGTGTGTGTGTGTGCCCACTTATTTATTCTAAACAGGTTTTTAATGAGGTCTTCTTTAGTCTTCTCTGCAAAAGTCCATTATAATCAGGTTAAATATCCAGTAGGGAGATTAATCCTGCCATTTTCCTGTGCAGATAACCTTTGCTGGTTTTCGGTTGCCCTAGAATTCTTTGATCTTTGGTCTGTCATCAAAAGGCCTTCACAGCATCATTCCGTCTTATCTCCAGTATTCTTTATTGCCATCCCTTCATGTGTTTCCTACTCTCTATCCCATATATTCTACATTTTTTTCCTTTAGTTCCTTCTATTAGGAATTCCTGCCTCCTTTTCCTGTTTATCAAAATCTTACCTGTCTTTCATGTCTCATATCAAATGCTATCTTCTTCAGGACATCTTTCCCAATGCTCAGAATTAAATGACACTGTTTCTCAATCTCCTCCTTTTTCCTTTGGAGGAGCATTGGCCGCTCTTCCAGTGTTGTGTTCTGTTTCTCGCCTTGCACCTGATCACTGAGGCTTTGCATTTGACCTTTCCTTTTCCTGAGTGGCTGCCCTGGCTGTAGGCCTTTACGAGCTCCTTTTTAGGCTTAAAAATCTCTTTTCTGTATTATTCCTTTTAATCATCCTCTGTTATTTTCAGATACCTCTACGATTTTTTACGATTGTTTTTACTTTTTTTTTTTTTTGTTTAGCATTTTAAGTCCTGTACGATTGCCTTTAATACAGACCTTGCAGCTGTAGGACTTTCAGTAAAATAGAATCACATTGGGACTTCAGTTTTAAGGTCATCTTGGTTTTTTCTCCCATTTCTCTCATGGATTTGAAGGTTGCCTTTTCGATTTTATCACTTTATGACATTTTATCGCCTTTAGTGTTTTTATACAAAGGGCCTCTCTTGATATCCTTTTGTTCAAGTTCTTTTGATAACTTTTACTGGTTTTCAGCTGTCAGTAAAGGAATCTTTCAGTAAGAAAAGGAATTCATCAAGCCGTTTACTATTCTTCATCGTAAGGTAAATAAAAATGTACGTCTATTTTAGCTTTGTTAGTTTTGTTTGCTTAATAAAGTAAAATATTGAATATAATCTGGATGTAAAGAAGCTTTTTATTATAAATAGTAATTTAGATTACTCCTCGTCAGGTAATGATGCAGAGTTGACCCTTGTCTGTCACATATAACAGTGTAAACATTGGAGAAGAATGGATATTTGAATTTAGAGTTTATTTCAGTGTAGGATATTATACTTTTGCAAGACTGTGTCTTTTTTTTTTTAAGTTTATTTATTTAATTTTGAGAGAGCAAGAGTGGGGGAGGGGCTGAGAGAGAGGCGGAGAGAGATAATCCCAAGCAGGCTCCGCATCGTCAGTGCAGAGTCTGATGCGGGGCTCAAACCCAGAAACCGTGAGATCATGACCTGAGCTGAAATCAAGAGTTGGACACAACTGACTGAGCCACCCAGGTGCCCCAAGACCATGTCTTAATAAGTAATAACTGGACTGTCTTTAAAAAAAAAAAAATCTGCCATATAAAAATAGGCATACTCCAAAACCTAGACAAAGAAAATGATAAAGTTTATCAATTTCTGCATTCCTACCAAATATGGCTTTTTGTCTTTCCAGTTAATCATTTTTCTTGTTCTCCATGACAGCTTATCTTACCTAATGTATGCTACAATTTCAGTGGGTTCTACCTTTCCTGTTAATATTTCCATTTCAGTACTCTTTCTGGAGACTTATTACATGGAAAGCTTTCTGTTAGTGGGAATTTGATACGTCAGAGTAAATTGATGGATCGGATATTTTTGAGCTGCTGAGACTTTTAGCTCCCCGGGAAATACTGCCACGTATGTGAGTATCTCCTCTGCCCATTCATAAGACCAGCTTGGATTGGGTCATGGATTCTTGGAAATAAAACTATAATTCTTCACATATCCTTTCCAACCTGTTAAATTATTTATAAATGAACCTTAGATGATGGTGATTCCAAATTGACTGTAGTCTGAATGATCACTGACCACAGTGCACTGTAGGAAGTAGGTGCTTAGTACACATTTATTGCATGTTCACTGTGCCTGTGATGGTTTTGTTCATTTCTGGTCCCAAACTTAAAGAGCAGTATCTTGCATTCTGGAGTCAGAGTTTCTGTTTGTTGTACTTTCTGAGAAATTTCTTCAACTTTATCTTCTAACCTTTTTATTGAGTAGTTCATATGTTAGTTTCTTATTGCTGTTACAACAAATTTCCACAGATTTGTGAGCTTAAGCCACCATACATCTATTAATTGACCCTCTGGGGGTTCAGCAGTGGCACTCACTGAGCTGAAATCAGTTGTCAGCAGATTGCATTCATTCTCGAGGTTCTAAGGAGAACCTGCTTCCTTGCCCTTTGTACCTTTTCGAGGCTGCTTGCATTTCTTGGCTTGAAGTCCTTTCCCCCATCTTCAAAGTTAACCGAGTAGGATCTTGAAATCTCTGACACTGGTCTTCTTCCTCCTTCACTCTTTGAACGACCCTTGTGATTACAGTAGGCCCATGGGGGTAATCCAGGAACAATCTCCTTATTTTAAGGTCAGGTGATTAGTAAACTTAATTCCATCTTCATTTTTCATTCCTTTTGCCATGTGGCATATTCAAAGGTTCCAGGACTGGGATGTGGAGGGCATCTTTGGGTGGCTGCTTTTCCGCCTCCTACAGTTCATTTCTGCTCTTGGGCTTTAATTTCCCAGAATCTTGGTTTTTTCAATTTTTTAAAACTGAGATTGCAGTAACTTTTCCCTAAGGATAATGACAGGGTGGTTTTTTCTTGTTTTGTTTTTAGTCGTCTTCTTGCAACAAAGACTGTTGAGTGGAGGGCTTTACTCAATAGAAGTACATTATTTTAAGGTTTTTTTGGTAGCAACATTTGAAAGAAATAGGTTAAATTAATTTTAGTAAAATACTTTAACCTAAAATATCAAAGATATTATTTCCAACTTATAATCAACATAACAATTATTGAGATGTTTTACCTTTTTTTCTTACTAAGTTTAAACACTGCCCATCAGAGAGCAACAGTATGCAGACACAGCAGCCAAAAAAAAATGAGCCTTTTCCAAATCTTCTAAACATAACTGAATATATTATGATTTAGTAACTTTAACACATAATCTGATTTTTTTGAAGCTTGTTTATTTTGAAAGAAAGATAGAAAGCACGAGCTAGAGAGGGGCAGAGAGAGAGGGAGACAAGAGAATCCTAAGCAGGTTCCACACTGTCAGCACAGAGCCTGATGCAGGGCTTGATATCATGAACCATGAGCCGAAATCAAGAGTCAGATGGCCAACTGACTGAACCACCCAGGTACCCTCATGATCTGAATTTTTGTATGGGATGCTTATACAACTACAAGATAGCCTTGACTTTGAACTTTGTTTTAAAATGATTAAAAAATGCTTTACTCTTATTCGCATATGGATTTGGTTTATAATATTACAAATTGTTTATGAGAAGAGCAGTATTAATGACTAACAGCAATATGTTTTCTATAATAAGTGATTTCTGTTTAAATCCTTATTGACTACTACTATTATTACTATGTGTTAAAATATAAGTAGCTGGTGATATGACAGGATTCGTGGGAGAAAAACATGGTTTAAGTTTTGGAGGCCTGGTATCAGGCCATGGAATAAGCCGTGAATAAATATTTTTCAAGTGAATGAACCCTAAAATGTAAACACATATCTTTTTATCCTTACAGACCATCTTAACTCAAACTGTCTATCTTTTAACGCTGAGGAGCCACAGTCTGCTGTGTGGCTGCCATATTGGACG
Organism: Felis catus; assembly: GCF_018350175.1. NCBI lineage: Eukaryota > Metazoa > Chordata > Mammalia > Carnivora > Felidae > Felis > Felis catus. The sequence goes on from NC_058384.1 coordinate 3,723,796, forward strand.
ATGCAGGGCGAGGTTGATCTGGGGCAAGCCTGGCTGGTGGATCTGGGGCTGGTCAGCTGCCCCAGAAGGGCACAAAAGTGCCTTCCCGTCTTGTCTTCTGCTGTGGGAGTGCAGGCCTGTCTGCTATGGTTGTGGGATTCAGGTGCAGGGAGGGTGGGAGCTCAGGATGGACTCTCACTTACTCTCCCTGTTTTCAGCCTGCCCCCTGCCTGATGCCCCTCTCCCCTCAATGTTTGGGTTGAGGGTCAGTTCTGCCTCTGCAGCCTCAGGGTTGCTCTGGGGCCCAGTTCTTTGTTCTTCCTCCAGCAGCTCTTCAGCCTTCTTTGAAGGTTCTTTTAACATTCCTCCCCAACCCCCCTCACTTTAATAGATTCCGGGTGCTTTCCTTCGCAGTTTCTGTTTAGATTTCAGCATTTGCCGCCCCCCTTCTAAATGAGTCTTTTAAACTCAGCTTCCACAATTATTATCTGTTAATCTTGCCCATTTTTTAAGTTGTCTGTTTATGCACATTTTCCCTCCTTCCCTTAAAATTTTTTTTTTTTTTTTTTTTTTTGGTTATTTTATCAGAACTGTGACAGAGATGAAGTAGATGCAGGTATTCACTGGGCCACTTTCCCTGGAAACTGCTGTGCGTGTCTCTCCTTGCAGTCTGTGCCAAGCAGAACTCCTCTAGAACTTGGGGGTCAACGTTTTCTCAGCCCCGGGCCCTGACCCCTTATCTTCTTACTGAGTCCCTCTTGTGTCCAGACTCTGCTGGTTCAGGGATGGATGTGTTTCAGGTTTCTGAGGTGACAGCAAGAGGAGGAAGCTCTGGCCTTTTCCCCCTGTGCGTTTGGTCCTGGTTCCTCAGCATCACGGGTCCCATTTTCTTTTTCTTCCCCTTTTCGTTCTTTTAAGACTTCAATTCGCAAAGCTTCATTTAAGTCTCCTGCTCTGGGTGAGCCACCTCCTCTCCTAAGTCACAGTGTCTCCAAAGCTGTTCGCTTTTAGATTCCTCTGTCCCTTTGACCTGCGCCCTTGGTCTCCCCCACCACGCACACCCCTGAGGCATGCTACGCACAGCTCACTTGTGGGCAGAAGGTATATCTTGGGTTAGGAAAGACCTGGTCCTCTGTCTGTGAAATCAGTTACTGTGTTCATTCCAGCATTGAAGAAAACTTGTAAATTTTCATCCCAACATCTTGTTTTTTTAAATTGAGGTAAAATACACATAACAGAGTTTGCCATTTCAAGCGTTTTAAAGTCCAAATTCACTGGCTTTAATCACATTCAAGTGTTGTGCAATCATCACCACTATCTATTTTCACAATTTTTTATCCCCCCAAACAAAAATTCTGTAACCATTAAGCAGTGGGTCCCCATTTCCTTAACCCCACTGGCCCCTGGTAACCTGTAAATCTACTTTCTGTTATTTCTGAATTTGCCTGGTCTAGATTTCCTATAAGTGGAATCATACCATATTTGTCCTTTTGTGCCTGACTCATTTCACTTAATCTGATGTTTTCAAGCTTCACCCATGTTGTGGATTGTATCAGAACTTCATTTATTAGTTTTTGATTTTGGATGGCCATACTCATTTTCTCTTGAAACGTTTGTGTGGTTTCAATGCAAAGATAAATTTTTTAATTTTTCTCTTTTCTTTCATATCATATGACCTTAGTAGCAACAGCTTTTTAATTTTTTTTTTTTTTTTTTTTTTACTTCTCCCAGTGGATACTATTATAATTGTGGGCTTGTTGATTCATGCTGATGAATAGTAATTTCTTGCAAGTTATCCTGGCATATAGGATTCATTTTTCATGTGATCTGCATAAAAATAGTGGTGATGAATATTAATCAAGTGAGAATGCAGATTTGAACGCTAAGCTTCAAAAAAAGCTTAATTAGAATACACAAGTCACATTAGCCATCCTTCAGTAGGGAAAGTATGTTCTACTCATTTTGTTGCTTGAAACTTTTTTCCTGTTTGAACCTATAAACTGATAGGTGTCACTGTATGGGTAAGAAATTGGGGGGGGTGGCATACAGTTGCTGTGCTCAAATGAAGTTCTCAGGGTGGCTTATTATTATCAGTAACTTATTTTGTACCAAAATTAAAATTGTTTTTCCCAGGGCCAGAAATATGGATTTATTCAGCCAGTCAAACCGGGTTTCCTTGTTGAAAAGCGTGTCTGTGAAGGTGCTGTGCTGGATGCCACAGAGGACCCACAAGTAGTACAAGTCCCAGGAACTTGGCTCTAGTGAACTGACCTGTGGGGAGCTTTGACCTGAATGGATGCCATTCAAGACATAAATCTATTTATCATAAACATGTAGAGAGTTAAAGAACAGCACAGAATTAAACAGTTCATCCAGATCACAGTAAAAGTGATATCAAAGGATGAGTAATAATAACTAAGTGAACTGTGTAGACCAGTCTTGTTCAATAATTTTATTTTAAGTAGAGGAATGCAACCCCCACTTTCTTCCGAATGAAATCGTAAACTAAACCCAAATATGTAAGGGGGGGGGGAAACGACTTTATTGCTAGAAGGTAGGGTTCCAGACCAGTTCTACCAACAGCTAATAACCTGGGACTTCTTAGCCTAATTCTAGTTCAATTTCCTTATTCGCAAATGGCATTCATACTGGGATTGTTGTAAGGACTAAAAATGGAGCATGGAAAGCATTTAAAACTGGAACATTCTGAGTACGTAGTACACGTAGTACATTACACCTGTTAATATCATTGCATTCTAAGAGGAGAAGTGGATGTCAAAAACCTGACTCCAGTATTTCAGGTATGGTTTGCCTAATCCAGATGTATTTTTTCATTTATACAGGTGTATATATCTGCGAATATATATGTATGAATATGTGTGAGACTAGGTATGTATGTGTTCTGTCTACATGTATATTATGGAGGTAAAATATGAAATAGACACCTTCAGAATGGTGGCAGTGGTAACTACATTATAAATCTCCCTGTTTTTCTAGCAAACTTGTACTAAACTTGAACCCGTGTGGAGAAGAGAATCGTTTTCTTCTTATCTGGATTGTTCTCTGTGTCCCACATGGCTGAGTTAGAATAGCTGATTCTTGCTTCAGGGTTTTGTTCACTTATCAGAGAACATTTTTAATGTCATTTAAAAATTGATTTATTTAGAATCTTTTGCTTTTCTCTGATACATTAATATATCCTTCACATTTCTCACTGCTGCCTTTGCTTGTTAATAACTGTATGATACCTCAGCCTGTCTGCCTCTCTATTTTGTATTTTCTAGCCCCTTCTCTCTGCCTGCTCTAGGGAGAGGAGGGGCCTGGAGTCCCAGGAGAAAAGTGGATTTCCAACTGGGCAGATATAGGGAGACGTTACTGTGTTGCAACATTAACTATCACCCCTCCCCTCCTACCCCAAAATAGCAATTATAGGCAATTATTCTGAAATCACTTCATGTTCAGTATTTACATTAGCACATCAAAAGAGGATATTTAAGTCTTAAGGTTAATGGCTATGTTTTTTAAGAGTTTTAATCATTTGTGGACTAAAAAAAAAAATCCTACTTTGATTTGCTAATACATCCTTATGAAGACAGCTACTATTAAATAAACAAGCCATTGTGCTGGGAGTGGAACTCTTTACTGATGAAAATTAGCTATTTACTAGATTTTGCCTAGTGAGTTTTAGTCATGGCAGAGTATGGCCCAGTGATTTGGAGTATAGATTCTGGAATCTGACTGCCTGGTTTTGAATATAAGCTGCAGTATTTACTGTGTGTGTTTGGGCAACCTAATTTATTTTCTCTAATCTTAGTTTTCTCATTTGTAAAATGGGGTAAATTTGGTACCTACCTCATTGGGTGAGGATGAAGAGTAAATGAGATACTTAACACAGCTCCTGGTATGTTGCTGTCACAACTTACAACAGTCATTGTCGAGAGGCAGCGTGGTGTCGTAGAGTTACACATACATGGTTTACCATTCTAGTGCGGGTGGATGGCATGGAAGTGTCTTTATTCATGACCTTGAGCAAACTGTCCAGCCTCTCTGTATTGCTATCTTCCGTCTTTCAGTAGTTGGTAACCTTTCTTATCAGGTAATTGGGAAGATGCCATACGAAGCAAAATTTAAAAATGGCCAGTGTAGTATTCTCTTGTTCCTTTCTTTCTAGTTCTTAGTCCAGTTTAGGAATGCTGCAAATTCAGAAAACCTTTCAATTCCCTGGGGGGTGGGGGGCAATTAGCTAATATTCTTTTGTAACAATTGGTAAGTGGTTGTCATTCAGTGTGTTTGGTTTAATTTTATTGGACTCTGTTCTTTTAAACCCTGCCGTACTTTTTGGCTGAATTACAGGAAACAAATAGAAGGCATTGAGAAGAGATCAAGTCTTTCAGAACTTTAAGGTTTGATAGCTGAAGAAGAGTTAGCAAATAAAAGAATAGGTAGTTGCCCCCAATGTTTATAGCAGCACTATCAACAATAGCCAAAGTATGGAAAGAGCCCAAATGTCTATCGATGGATGAATGGATAAAGAAGATGTGGTATATATGTATACAGTGGAGTATTACTCAGCAATCAGAAAGAATGAAATCTTGCCATTCGCAACTACGTGGATGGAACTAGAGGGTATTATGCTAAGCGAAATTAGTCAGAGAAAGACAAATATCATATGACCTCACTCATATGAAAACTTTAAGATACAAAACAGATGAGCATAAGGGAAGGGAAAAGAATAATATAAAAACAGGGAGGGGGACAAAACAGAAGAGACTCATAAATATGGAGAACAAACTGAGGGTTGCTGGAGGGGTGGTGGGAGGGGGGATGGGCTAAATGGGTAAGGGGCATTAAGGAATCTACTCCTGAAATCATTGTTTCACTATATGCTAGCTAACTTGGATATAAATTAAAAAAAAAATAGGCAGTTGCAGTTTTATTGTCACTGGAGGCTAAGAGGGTAAGAAATGGGAGATAGGCACCCAGTTCAGGGAAGTGAGTTTGGCAATCCCGTGTTCTGACTTGGATTCACTAATGGAAATGTGAGCAACATTAGGAAACTATCTTCAAGCTGGGAGAGTGCTGTAGGAACTACCCAAGGGGTTGTGAAAGCCCTTGTTACTTACTGGATGGGTAGAGGTGCCAGCAGTTCAGGCTGATCCGATGATGGTCAGTTGAAGGTCATGGGCCTACCCTGCCGCCTCTTGGAGGGCTGTACTGTGAATGGTAGTTAACTCAAACCAGTCTGACTCAGCCAGTGGGCCAGTGATAATAGAAAGAGCAGAGATGGTAGCGTGTGTTCCTCAAAAGATTTGCTTCAAGGGAGAGATTAGAATAAGGAGGGGCCAGAACTCTACTATGGAGAACTCAGGAGTTTCATTGCCACTCTTTAAAAAAAAATTTTTTTTCATGTTTTTATTTATTTTTGAGAGAGAGAGTGTGAAAGTGTGTGTGTGTGTGTGTGTGTGTGTGTGTGTGTGTGTGTGAGCGAGCGAGCAGAGGAGGGGCAGAGGGAGAAGGAGACACAGCATCCGAAGCAGGCTCCGGCCTCCGAGCTGTCAGCACAGAGCCCGACGCGGGGCTCGAACCCAGGAACCATGAGATCATGACCTGAGCCGATGTCAGAAGCTTAACTGACTGAGCCACCCAGGCACCCCTCATTGCCACTCTTTTTATCAATACTCCCGGGCAGTCAGAAAGCTGGTGTTGGGGACATGAAGCTCTGTTTTTACTGTATAGTAAAATATTGATAGGAAATAGCAAGGTATCACATGCTTTCATTCTGTGGACCACAGAGCATCAACCCTGGCAGGCACAGTGTCCCCCTTTCATAAACATGTATTTTGTTTTTGTTTTTGTCCTCCCTCCTCCCACTACTTCTCAGAGTTCTTCCTGACCGTGAAGTTCAGGACAGAAAATCACAATTACCTTCAAGTCATAGGGACAGTTCTTGACCAGGGCTTAGCTTCATGGGCATGTGAAGGGCCCCAGGCTTACAGAATCCCACACTTGCTTTAATGCTCTACACTTTTCGAGCAAGGCACTTTATTTCTGCATATACAGATCTTGTATACAAAGCTGTGAAGCATTTTTAACATAAGAAAACAACAAGTTCCTCATCTTACTGCACTCTTACCAGTGATAAATGAATCAAAGGAATTTAGGGCTGGAAACAGTAGGCTGAGGTTAAATGAGCCCAGCGTTTAATAGAAGTTTTAAGTGTTTAGTGTCACTACATATCAGGGGTACCTTCTCTAGGATATCATATTCTTCTTTCTGTTTGCATTGATCAGAGTATTTTGAGATAGTAAAATGTGGGTGGCAAGGTATTTCAAACCAAGTAAACGTGGAGATACATAGAGGTTGCTACAGAGTGTTTGATTTTTTGCTGTTGTTGCATTGAGAAGGTCACGTGCAAACCAGGATGTTGGATGACAGCGTATCTGTTCATACTGGGGCCGGTGCCAGCCCTACACACGGTGTGAAGACCACGAGGTTCACAGAATCACTGCCTCTTTCAATATCCCTTTGTCCTTTTCTCTCTTTTTTTTTTAAGTTTATTCATTTATTTTGCGAGAGAGAGTGAGAGAAAGTGAGCATGAGCAGGGAACCAGAGCATAGAGAGAGGGAGAGGGAGAGAATTCCAAGCAGGCTCTGCATTGTTAGCATGGAGCCTAATGTGGGGCTCGAACTCATGAACTGTGAGATCACGACCTGAGCTGAAGTGAAGAGGCGCGTGCTTAAACGACTGAGCCACCCAGGCGCCCCTCTCCCTTTATCCTGTTTGTAAACATGTGTTTTGAGACAGACAGACAGACGCACGCACACACACACACACACACACACACACACACACACACACAATCCTAAAGAAAACATCTTAGCTAATAGAACTACTTACTTATGCACACAATTTCAAAATATCAATATGATGCCCTAATGGTAACATAAAGAAGAAATAAATGGAAAGTTATCATAAAATAGTATATGCTACCACATATAAATGTTTAGGCACTAATAGAATTCATGCTGAATTACTGAAACTACAGCTCTTATGGGCACTGATAGAAGTGAGCTGTTGGTGATTCAAATAGCATGACATTATCATCTGAAATGGTGAACAACTCTTGGTAAAGTTTTGGACCAAAAAAAGTACCAGTTTCCTTCCGGTTACCTAAATAGATGCAGCAGTAGAAAATGTACCATCTATTAACTATACTAAACCAATATAAGGATTACTTCTGCCTGTACATAAAAAGGGATTTGGTTTTAGACTTCAATGTCCTAGTTGGATCTTTGAAAGCTATGTGGGACTGTGGCGTATATTGTGGGATGTAAACACCCTCGTCTGTTCCAGAGTGCGTGCCTGTGGTGCCACCCCGTCAGTGGGAAAAGCAGACTACGCTCACCACCCTCACAAGTTTCTACCAACTCTGGGGGGCCAGATGAGAAGCAGGGCTTGATTCCATCTACATTTGCCAGGGGATTTAGAAAACAGGACAGTGGTTACTGCTGTGCTCACATCCTCTTCTCAGTCGCTGCCAACCCTGTTGCATAAACTGTTTCTGATACTCTTACATAACAAATAGCTTGGAAATGTTTTGTTTGCTTTGGAAGGGAGAGTCCTCATGTAGAGACAATAGTGCCTAATGGCAACGAGCCACCACTCTGGATCCAGCCGGCCTGCATTCCAGTCCAGTCGCTGCCACCTGCTAGCTGTAGGATCTCCCACGAGTTACTTAACCTCTCAGTGTCTCAGTTTTTCTCACCTGAAAATGGGTACGTACATCATTACCTACCTTGTGGAATCATCGTGAGGATTTTAGTAAGTTGCTTCGTGTCATGTGCTTTGAATAGTTCTTGACACAGCACTGTGCACACAGTGTGTAGAAGAGAGACTTGTATAGTAAAAAGACAAGGACAAGGTTTTTAAAAATTTTTTTTTTTTTTTTTTTTTTTTTAAGTAGGCTTCATGCCCCGTTCAAGCCTAGTGCAGGGCTTGGACTCATGACCCCAAGATCAAGACTTCAACTGAGATCAAGGGAAGTACACTTAACTGACTAAGCCACCCAGGTGGCCCTTAAGATTTTTTTTTTAATTAAAAAAATTTTTTTTAGAGTAACCTCTATACCCAGTGTGGAGCCTGAACTCATAACCCTGAGATCAAGAGTCGCACACTCCACTGACTGAGCCAGCCAGGAGTCCCAGGGAGGACAGGATTTTTTTTTTTTTTTTTTTTTTTTAATAAGGAAAAATTAAAAATCATTTTATTTTTTGTAACTATTGAATTGCTAATTGGAAAAACTAATCACTTGTCCATTGATTTGCAGTGATTCTTCTTCGCAACTAAGCAAAGCCAGTAATATTTAAGTTCTCAGAGAATAATAACAAAATGAATTTTAAAAGAACACTTAATGAACTCTTTTTTTTAAATTTATTTAGTTTTTATTTTTTTTTATGAAATTTATTGACAAATTGGTTTCCATACAACACCCAGTGCTCATCCCAAAAGGTGCCCTCCTCAATACCCATCACCCACCCTCTCCTCCCTCCCACCCCCCATCAACCCTCAGTTTGTTCTCAGTTTTTAAGAGTCTCTTATGCTTTGGCTCTCTCCCACTCTAATCTGTTTTTTTTCTTTCCTTCCCCTCCCCCATGGGTTCCTGTTAAGTTTCTCAGGGTCCACATAAGAGTGAAACCATATGGTATCTGTCTTTCTCTGTATGGCTTATTTCACTTAGCATCACACTCTCCAGTTCCATCCACGTTGCTACAAAAGGCCATATTTCATTTTTTCTCATTGCCACGTAATATTCCATTGTGTATATAAACCACAATTTCTTTATCCATTCATCAGTTGATGGACATTTAGGCTCTTTCCATAATTTGGCTATTGTTGAGAGTGCTGCTATGAACATTGGGGTACAAGTGGCCCTATGCATCAGTACTCCTGTATCCCTTGGATAAATTCCTAGCAGTGCTATTGCTGGGTCATAGGGTAGGTCTATTTTTAATTTTCTGAGGAACCTCCACACTGCTTTCCAGAGCGGCTGCACCAATTTGCATTCCCACCAACAGTGCAAGAGGGTTCCCGTTTCTCCACATCCTCTCCAGCATCTGTAGTCTCCTGATTTGTTCATTTTGGCCACTCTGACTGGCGTGAGGTGATATCTGAGTATGGTTTTGATTTGTATTTCCCTGATAAGGAGCGACGTTGAGCATCTTTTCATGTGCCTGTTGGCCATCCGGATGTCTTCTTTAGAGAAGTGTCTATTCATGTTTTCTGCCCATTTCTTCACTGGGTTATTTGTTTTTCGGGTGTGGAGTTTGGTGAGCTCTTTATAGATTTTGGATACTAGCCCTTTGTCCGATATGTCATTTGCAAATATCTTTTCCCATTCCGTTGGTTGCCTTTTAGTTTTGTTGGTTGTTTCCTTTGCTGTGCAGAAGCTTTTTATCTTCATAAGGTCCCAGTAATTCACTTTTGCTTTTAATTCCCTTGCCTTTGGGGATGTGTCGAGTAAGAGATTGCTACGGCTGAGGTCAGAGAGGTCTTTTCCTGCTTTCTCCTCTAAGGTTTTGATGGTTTCCTGTCTCACATTCAGGTCCTTTATCCATTTTGAGTTTATTTTTGTGAACGGTGTGAGAAAGTGGTCTAGTTTCAACCTTCTGCATGTTGCTGTCCAGTTCTCCCAGCACCATTTGTTAAAGAGGCTGTCTTTTTTCCATTGGATGTTCTTTCCTGCTTTGTCAAAGATGAGTTGGCCATACGTTTGTGGGTCTAGTTCTGGGGTTTCTATTCTATTCCATTGGCCTATGTGTCTGTTTTTGTGCCAAGGACAGGATTTTTAAAACAGAAAGGGTATTATTAAATTATAAACATACAGGGCAGAAAATGAAAAAAAGTCACTTATTTTGATTTTTTTCTGATAATGAATCTTTACCAGAGCTCTATGTAGATTTCAGTGAATAAAATTCATCATCATTTTTTCCTTTTCTCCCTCTTGGCAAAGGTAATAACTATTAATAGCTGACAGTTATTGAGCTCTTACCATGGCACTAATAGGTTTGCAAGTATTGTATCATTTAATTTTTAAACCTGTGAAGTTGCTACCATTATTATCCCCATTTTTATATAGAGAAAATGGGACAGGTTGAGTAATTCGGAGTGTCATGCTTTACAGTCAGACTCAAATCATCTGACTCCAGAGCCCCTTCTTTTAATCACTGGGGATCAGCAAACAATGCAGTGGGCAAATAAAGACGCCACTCAAGGGAAGCCTGGAGCATCCAAGCCTGTGAATTAGTCTCAGATTAGTTGTGGTGGGTGACTAATTTCTGACATTTTCTGGTTGACCCTGGGATCTTTATGTACAGCACGCAGGTGGAGGTTTTGGTTTTGTTTTACAAGTGGATTAGCGTCTAGATCAGGACTGTCCAAAAGTACTTCCCGCAATGATGGAAATATTACCTATTTGCTGCGTCCAGCAGTCATTAACCATAGCCATATGTAGCTGTTGAGCACTTGAAATGTGGCTAGTGTGTCCAAGGGCGTTAATTTTGAAACTTTATGGGATTTTAATTACTTTAAATATAAATAGCACACTTGGCTGGTAATGGACAGTGCAGGTCTAGATACGTAAGGGGGATGCAAGAGAAAATGCTTGCGGTAACATTCTAAATGCTGTTGTTGTGTTACCTTTTTTTGTCTCCTGGACCTGCAGCACCACCACTTTGCATAGGATTGGGAGCCAGTGCCTGCTCTAAGGTGTACAAATAATATGTACAGGTAGTGCGACTTCTGCTTTAGACACGGCGGCCTTATTGCACGTCTCCAAAGCCTCGTGTCCAGTGGGCGGGGGCCCTGGGTGATGTCCTCCGGTGTGCTCAAAGGTACTCGTGGGACTGCTGGACTGGCTTTAAGAAGTGTTTAGTTGTTGCGGCATATGTTTTGGTTTTCGGGCTGCAAGAAATTTATTCCCTTCAGCCTGATGTCAGCACAGATGGGATCTTGAGCCAAGGCCTCAACACGAAAGACTAAATTGCTAACCCTTCATTCCTGCCGCGATGCTGCTGACCTCAACAGCTGTGGTTGCCACGGTGTATAGAGAGCTTTCAGAATAAACAGCAAAAAACCTCCATTTATAGCCATTATTATGATTTGAATTTGAGGTAGGTAAGCGAAGGGTAGCATATGTTACTAGCTTTATTTATTTATTAAAAAAAATCAACAGCCTTAAAACAGAAGTAGGTCGTTTGTGTTCGTTGTGTCCATGTATATTGTAATATACATTCCAATTAGGGTCCATATCCAAACACAAATCTCTGTGAAAATGTTAGCTTTGAATCAGGGTATCTGAGATGGTCCTGTGCTTAGTTTTATCACAGATGTGTGTATGTTTAAACATACATATTCATTTCTTGTTACTTTTTGAGCTTCATAAAATGGTATCATTGCTGAATGCAATCTTCTGGGAGGTTTTTTTTTTTTTTTTTTCACCCAACATTTTCAAGATGCGTCTGTATTATTGCACGTAGCTCTAGTTCATCCATTTTCTCTGCTCTGTGATATTCAGTTGTTTGGAATATACCACACTCTGTCCATTCTCCTGAAAGTGGACTTTGGGGTTTTTTCACAGTTAAATGTCCTTTCAGTTGTTTATGTTTTCTCTTGCATTATTGTTGGAGTGTAGCGAGGCTAGGGCGTAGGTTATTCACATCTCAGAAGGAGGGACCAGTGGGAAGAGCGATCAGGAATATAGGATGTATTTAAAATAGGGAGAAGAGAAGGGAACTGACATACTATCTTTGGGTTGTCTGGAGCTTCACATACGCCACCTCATTTAATTCTCCTGACAGTCATGTGAGAGCTTTTATTTTCACTTAACAGGCGGAGAAATGGACATAAAGGGAAAGTAAAACTTCTCCATGATCATGCAGCTGGTAAGAAAGAGGTAGACCCGAATGTTCAACCTGAGTTTTCCTGACCCCAGTCTTTTCAGCTGACTGACACAGTCAGGGTTAAATAGGGGAGACAGGGTGTGAATGGAAAAAGGTTACTGTCATGGGCTCTGTCACTTAAAACAGCAAAGTAAGCATAGCACTGGGGAAATTTGAATTCAAGGTAGACAAATGAAGGAAAACAAACAAAAGAAATTTCATGTTCAGGGCCTCTGCGTACTGCTGTCCAGCACAAATCATTCTGACGTGGCTGTCACCTGCCCAGCTAGCTCTGTAGTCCTTATTCTTCTAGTAATATTCCTTCTGCCAGGGATGAACTGAGAAGCCATGTAGTCCCAGGCTTACCATTAATCAGCTACAAATAGAATAAGTTGACCCCAATTTATCAGCAGTCCACCATGTGAAGGTGTTTGTTTTGTTTTGTGTTGTTTTAAGGTGCATCTTTATGGAGAATTAGGATAGAATGGGGCACCAGCGTAGCTTATTAGAGAACTTTGTTTTTTTCAGTCTGTGACGTATTTGGCTGTCATGAGTGCATGCCATAATAGAACATAAGTGCAGATTCAAAATTTATTTCCATGATTTTAAATTATTGACTGCTGCTGCTAGCCCAGAGCTCATACAGCCTGAGTGATTGTGCAACTAAATAGAGAAAAATCTTCTTTGGTAAACAGAGGCTGGAAATTGGCATGGCTCTTTGCAGGGAGCTATTTATTGTACTTGCTCATGTTTTATTTAGGTGTTTAGCAGTGCCATTTGAGTTTCTAATTAAAGTTGTGCCTGCACTTCAATTGTTTATGAAGCCTCATATAGATTTAATCATAAGATCAGCTTGATGAGGATTTGCAAAGGTAAGCTTTATTGCTTCACACAGTGGCTTCTAGCCTCTATTCTTGAATGTAAAGGGAACATTGATTCATAAGAACATTACAAATAGCTCAGTGATCATTGGAGTATATTGAGTGGAGAATGAAATGCAGAAGTCTATTACAGATGCTCTGTCTCTATTAACCTCTCTAACCCTTCCATTTAGTTTGATGGATAGAAGGATTTGTGCCCTGGAATCACAGAGGCACCACGTGCTCACACTTGGGATCATCTTTAGGCTGATGTTATTAATCATTTTAGCAGATAAATACTCAATTTAAGTGGTTTTGAACAGTTTTGCTTCATATTTTATGGTATTTCATAAATTTAGAAAATAAGTAATCAACAAATCGAATCTTCAGTTTACTTACTAACATGAATAAACTCCTGTTATTTACCGTATTACTTTGATATGATACGTATGTGTTGAATTAGTGTTCTTATGACTACAATAAAAATATTGCAATTCTGTTTTTTGCCATTCTCTTGGAAAAGGAAATGATGAAGGTGGCATGTACTGTTAGGAGATTTTATTCTGATCTTGGGCTAGAATGCCCTGTGATAGTAATCTTAATACAGCATTTGGGTTACTGGCTGTAAAAACACTGTTACTGGGGTGTTTTAAAACTGTGTATAATTACTTTATACCTTATTTTTAGAGTTAAATATTATCAGTGTTTTCCATTGTAATGACTCTCCTTGGTTGTTACTTCAAATATTCTTTTATCTTTCAAGGAAAGCTTTGCTTTGAAACGATCATTAATTTAATCTAGGGAAATATGAGTCTTAAGGTGCTGTGATGATGTTCACCTGCCTGAAGCACTTTTTAAAAAAAAGTTAATGTATTTATTGAGTATGACCAGTTTCCTTTGATTTGTAAACTTCAGATATTACGATTTTATGAATGTCAGGTGTTTATGGAAAAAGACAGTGGCAGAAATAAAGTAATTTCTTTCCACATGAATGTATTTGTTTTTCAGTGTTTCTCAAAGAATACATGCCCAGATACCATGTAATTCGTAGTTCTCTTCTTGTGACTAGAATAATTTAAAGTTGAGTGCGTTGGGTCTAGTATCAATGGCTAATACTGTTTCCCATGGCTGTTTTGTTTGTTTTGTTTTTAAAAATGTCTTGTTTTCCATCTCAACTGCAGAAGCCTGAAAGGGGCAAGAATTAATCTTTTGGAAATGGCAGGGCAGGTATACTGCATCAAAATGTTAAAAGTCGTAAAATAGCACAATTAATGATTGGTTCCAGTCATGTTATTGTTTCTTAAAGTTGTCTGAATATCTCAAGTACTTTTTAAAAATAGATTTGAAGTGAGATGTTGAAACAAAACATTGGTTGCATTGGTGTAATGTAATGTTGCAGTGTAATTGTTGTAATGGTGTAATGGTCTCTGGTGTAGCTACAAAGATTATTGGTAGAAAGTACTTACTATACTATGTTCTGTTCCTTGTAAATTATTTTCCTGCGAGACTAAGCTTTGTAAAGGTGGGTACTGTTTCTTCTTGTTCTGTGCTTATTCCTCACCGCTTATCATGGTATCTGGCTTAGTAAATAACCGTCAGGTGAATACATGAATGAATGAATGACTTCTTAAACTGATAGCAGCATCCTCAAATTAGTCCCCTAGGATTTGAGCATTTTTTAGGATATTTCTTAACTATGTAACATTTGATCCTAGAGAGGTTTCTTTGCCTTTTATTTCTTTTGAAAAGTACTCTAAGAAAAAAAAAACTGGTGAATATAAAGAAGCATAAAAATATGTCTGTAATCTCAGTGGTCTTGTTGAATGGCTTATTAATATAAGAGTTTTGATTATTTGGAGGCCATGAGATCATTGCATAAATTTGTAATGACAGCGTATTGATTTTTAGATAAGAATTATTAATTTCCATGTTTGAATTTTATGTTGTTCACACAAATAATTTTAAAATTGATGTTAATGCAGATCTTATTTTATGGACATTGAATGTGTCTTTGTAATAGAGTTTACAGGATGACATAGTGGTATAAATCCATAAATGACTTTATAGCCTTAGGATACAGGATCGTTAAGAGTAGGCATGTGTCTTACTCATCTTTGTTTCTCTTTCTAGTACCATTTTCAGTAGTAGTTATTTAAAATATGTTAAAAATATGTGTATAATTAAAATCTTAAGAGAAAATCTACAGCAATCTCAAGCTTACTCCTTTACAGTGTGTGGTTTTGCTAGGCATCTGGTCATGTGAGTCAGTGTTTTCTCCACTAGTAGAAAGAAGGCTGGGTCTTAGATCCAGTTTGTCATTCCATTTATTTTAAGCAGCTGTGTTCAGACTGAAGGCTCTATTTCCTTGGCTTCCACGAGAGATCTCTCTGCTTTTCTTCCTCTCTCGTGCATATCGCCTTTTTACTTTTTCTTGGCTGGTCTCCTCCTCCATTATGGCTCCTGCTTATCTTCTTAACCTTAGCCCCCAGTGTTCTCCTATTCATGCTCTTTCATTCATTCTTTTTTTTTTTTTTGTAATGTTTATTTATTTGAGAGAGCGTGCACACATGTGAGCAAGAGAGGGGCAGAGAGAGAGGGAGAGAGAATCCCAAGCAGGCACTGTGCTGTCAGTGCGGAGCCTGACACAGGTCTCTACCTGACGACCACAAGATCATGGCCTGAGCTGAAATCGAGTCAGACGCTTAACTGACTGAGCCACCCAGGTGCCCTGCCCCTCGGTCGTTCTGAATGACTCAGTTTCCTGAACGGACTGTGCTTTTTCAAACCTCTGCACCTCTGCACATGCTTTTCCTTCTGCCTAGAATGGCCTTCTTCTCCTTGTCAGCTTGGTGGAGAACTCTTACTTACCCTTTAAGAACTACTCAAGTATTTTCTTTGTGAAACTTTCCTTAAGTAGAGTTCATCACCAGTGCATCTTATACATATCTCTATTACAGCTTTTACCACACTCTATTATAGTGGTTTATATTTAGTTATATTTTCCCTATTAGACAATGGGCTTCTTGGGGACCTGGCAACAATAAGCTTTCATTATTTTTTACAATGAATGAGTGAAGGATTCATGGCTTGTCTAGAATGGGTTCTATCTCCACAGACAGTTTTCCAACTTAGACCGTAAAAAGGATCATCTGAGGTGGTTAAGAAGACCACAGGGCTAGTATATGCTGTGGACTATGTCCTAAAAATTCACAGTCCAACAGGCAGATAAGAAATTGAATAGTTTCCCCAAGACAGTGTAAATTGTAAGGATTCCTCAAAATCTCTGGAAGATTGGGATCACAGTAACACACTTGTTACTTATCTTCAGTCCCATTTGGTCAGTAAATATTGTTGCTGTCTGTTCACTTGGTTAAGTGCAGTTTTTATCCTTGATGAGTGTATGAAAGTGCTGGTTATCTTATAAGTATCAAAATAAACTAAGATTGCATGATAGTTTATTCTTTGGCTTTATGAAGATTATCCTGAATTAGTCGAATATACAGAAAATGGAGTGTTTATATACCTTAATGACATTTATCCAATTCTGATTCAGAACCTCTCCAATGATCCAAATAGGGTGATAAAGAGAACGGAAACTCACAGAGCTTTATGGTTTGAGGTGTAAGTAGTAATATGGGAACAGTCAGCTTTAAGTAATAATTTTGCTAGGTGAGAAGGTAAAACTGTAGTCCTGAAGACTGTAGGATCAAGAAAAATGGAGACATGTTGTGGCAGTGAGATATAGATGTTTTTACATGTAAAGGCTGATTTGTAAAAGCTATATATCTGTATCAGTTAGGTATACTTTCATCCCAGTCTCAAATAGTATTTGCCCAAAGGCTCCTGTATGTGGGGATGTGTTCCTAATGCCCTCTATATGATGCAGTACAGTAATCGTCACTCCACAAGGAATCTTCACCAGGTTCTTACTTGCAACAAACATCTTCCTTTTATCTTCCTTTTATATACTCAGCTATTACGTTTTACATTTTACTTACCTTGTATGTTTAAAATCAGGTGTTTAAAAGCTAATTCTGCCTCTCATGTAACTGACATATGTGTCTTGACATCTGCAGGCTCTTGATGTGTAATGTCCTTGTTCATATTCTTTAGGTGATGGCAGAGCATAGAGCCAGTGATTGGGGTCCCCTTCCCTGTCTTGCAGTGATGGTCCCCACGAAGTAGTGGTGCACATAGCCCATTTGAGAAAACGGGGGAACTTTTCAAAGGCACACTAGCAGCCAGTGATTTGGCCCTGTCTGCTTTTAGAGGACCCCTTAGGGCAATTCACAGGACTCTGAAAAGAGTCCGTTTGTCTCAGGCTGAGGGGAAATAGAAAAAATACTTTCGATTAGGACTGTATGAGTGGTGTTGGTACTGAGGTTGCTGTTTGGCTGATGTTGAACATTTCAGGAATGGGAAAAAATGATATTATTTCTGTTCTTTGTACTTTGCTTGTATGTGTGGATTTGTATATTAATATTTACTTAAACTGACTAATTCCAAACATTTATGTTTTGAGATCCATGCTATTCAGTTATAGATTTTTGCTTGGGATTAGTGGTAGAAATGCAGTGCTCTGTTTTGTTTTAAAATGGGGGGAATTTCTAGTTTTAATTTTTTTTTTCAACGTTTATTTATTTTTGGGACAGAGAGAGACAGAGCATGAGCGGGGGAGGGGCAGAGAGAGAGGGAGACACAGAATCGGAAACAGGCTCCAGGCTCTGAGCCATCAGCCCAGAGCCCGACGCGGGGCTCGAACTCACGGACCGCGAGATCGTGACCTGGCTGAAGTCGGATGCTTAACCGACTGCGCCACCCAGGCACCCCTCTAGTTTTAATTTTTTGAGGAAACTCCATTCTATTTTTCTCAGTGGCTGCACCAGTTTGCATTCCTACCAACAGTGGATGAGGGTTCCTTTTTCTACACATCCTTGCCAACACTTGTTATTTCTTGTTATTTTGATTTTAGCCATTTTGATAGGTAAAAGGAGATATTTTGTAATGGTTTTGATTTGTGTTTCCCTGATGATGAGTGAAGTTGAGTATCATTTCATGTGTCATTTGGCCATCTGTATGTCTTCTTAGGAAAAATGTCTTTTCAGGTCCTTTGACCATTTTGTAATTGGATTATTTGGGGTTTTTTTTTTTTTTTTTTGGTACTGAATTGTTTAATTCTTAATGTATTTTTTTCAACATTTTTATTTATTTTTTTTGAGACAGAGAGAGACAGAGCATGAATGGGGGAGGGGCAGAGAGAGAGGGAGACACAGAATCGGAAACAGACTCCAGGCTCTGAGCCATCAGCCCAGAGCCTGACGCGGGGCTCGAACTCCCGGACCGCGAGATCGTGACCTGGCTGAAGTCGGACGCTTAACCGACTGTGCCACCCAGGCGCCCCAGTGTATTTTAGATATTAACTCCTTATTGGATATATCATTTGCAAATATCTTCTCCCATTCGGTTGATTGCCTTTTTGTTTTATTTGCGTCTTCCTTAGCTGTGCAGAAGCTTTTCATTTTGATGTAGTCCCAATAGTTCATTTTTGCATTTGTCACCATTGCCTGAGGAGACATACCAGGATCATATGATCCACTAATTGCACTACTAGATATTTATCCAAAGAAAGTGAAAACCCTAACTCGAAAAGATACATGCACCCCTGTGTTTATTGCATCATTATTTACAGTAGCCAAGATATGGAAGCAGTGCAAGTGTCCATCGATAGATGAACGGACAAAGAAGTGGTATATACTCAGCTATAACAAAGAATGAGATCTTGCTATTTGCAGCAACATGGGTGGACCTAGAGGGTATAATTTTTTAAAAATGTTTATTTATTTTTGGTAGAAAGAGTGAGTGAGAGGGAGGGGAAGAGAGACAGGGACACAGAGAATCCCAAGCAGGTTCCACAATGTCTGTGTAGAACTCGATGCAGGGCTTGAACCAGTGAACCATGAGATCATAACCTGAGCCACAGTCGAGTCCAATGCGTAACCAACTGTGCTACCCAGTGCCCCTAGAGGATATGATGTTAAGTGAAATAAGTCAGAGAAAGATAAATACTGTATGATTTCACTGATACATAGAATTTAAGAAACAAATGAATAAATAAATGAAAAAGAGAGAAAGGAATAGATTCTTAAATACATAGAACAAACCGGTGGTTCCCAGAGGGAGGTGGGTTAGGGGGATGGGTGAAACAGATGAAAGGGATTAAGAGTACATTTTATCTTGATGAGTAAGCACTGAGCAATGTATAGAATTGTTGAATCTTTATTTGTACACCTGAAAGTAATGTAACACTGTATATTAATAGCTTATGCAGATTAACATCCACAGCGGTAAGTTCTGTTGACGGTGTGTACCCTTGATATGATGTGATGAGAATTGTCCTGTACACCTGTTGCTTTTCATCCCCAGAACCCATAACTCTTGTGTAACCATTGAAAAAAAATGAAAACAAACCCACATTGAAGGACATTCTGTAAAATACTTTATCAGAACTCCTTAAAACTGTCAAGGAAATAAAAAACAAAGAAAGTCTGAGAAACCGTCAGAGCCAAGGGTCGCCTAGGCTGATCTGACAAATAAATGTAATATGATAGTCTGTGTGGATGGAATCCTGGAACAGAGGAAGAGAATCAAGTAAAAACTAGGGGAATCTGAATAAAGTATGAATTTTAGTTAATAATAATGTATCATTGTTGGCTTGTTAGTTGTGACCATAGCACCACACAAATGTAAAATGTTAACAGGAGGGGGAACTGGGAATGGAGTACACGCAGCTTCTGCACTGTCTTTGAACTGTTCTAGAAATCTAAAACTAGGTGGGGGGATGGGCAAAACAGGTGAAGGGGATTAAGGGATTCAAACGTCCAGTTACAAAGTAAATAAATCGCAGGGATGAAAAGTACAGCATAGGGAATATAGTTAATAGTATTTTTAAAAAAAAAATTTTTTTTTTCAACGTTTTATTTATTTTTGGGACAGAGAGAGACAGAGCATGAACGGGGGAGGAGCAGAGAGAGAGGGAGACACAGAATCGGAAACAGGCTCCAGGCTCTGAGCCATCAGCCCAGAGCCTGACGCGGGGCTCAAACTCCCGGACCGCGAGATCGTGACCCGGCTGAAGTCGGACGCTTAACCGACTGCGCCACCCAGGCGCCCCTAGTTAATAGTATTGTAGAAAAATAAAAAGGAAAGGATTTCAACCCCTTTCTTGGTGTTAAATGCTTGTCCTGGTGGTTCTACCTAACAAGCAACCAAATTGTCACTTTCACATAATAAAGCAGAGCTAAAATCATGATTTGATTGCTGCTGTTTATGGTTCAGTCTCTTTAGAGCAGTGGGACTTAGGCCAGAGTATCTGATTTTGGTATTTTCTTGTTCTGATACATTCTGACTTCTGTATCAAAAGCCTGTGTTCCTGCAAAGTTCAAAGCAGGATCCCAAAGGCTGGTGGAAAGATTAAGGCTCTGCCTCTGTCAGATAGTAATTACTCAGGTGATGTATGGCCTTGCTGTATGTTTATATTGTAAGGTGCTCTGTTTTGGTGTGCTGACATCAGGGTCTTGTCTGTGTTGACAGGTTTGTGCACAGTGGGGTCAGACTTCTTTCATTATGAGGAGGAGATGCATGGGAGGTCTCTCAGCAGCGTGTTTTGCCCGGAACTAGCTGTTTGGATTTCATTCCTCAAGGAAATTATTACCTAACTCAGTTTCAGATGTGTTAGAGATCGTTGGTTTTATCAGTTTCACACCTGTGTTGTGTGAGTTAGTTTGTCTAATATTTTAGGTAAAGACTGGTTAGAGGAATCAAAAAACATGTATCATTTGCCTACTAGTATAACCCTCTTCCTGAAGGACATAGGGTAACAGTTATTTATTACGATGTGACATTGGAGAGGAGTACCGTAGCTGATTCGATTTTCCTTACTTTCTGTTTCTGTGAAATAAATAAAAATAAAAGTAAGAAAAACTGAAGCCATATTGAGAAATAATCTGCTGTCAATAGACAATGATAGTTTTCAGTTTTAGCAGAGGATGTCACCAAAGTACAAAGGTTGTTAGCTCAAAAATAAAGTAACTGTTTCCTTTAGAAATTTCTTAACATCATAAATTGTGTTCTCATACTAGTTAGCTGTTTCAAACAAGTTACATCAGTAGAAAAATGCTTATATTAAAAATATTGTTTTGGTTTAGATATTTAGATGAAGTTCTGTTTGAAGATGAGTTAATTACAACATTTCTCTTATTAATTTGGTGAAGCATTTCATTGTTACACAGTTTACACCCTGTGCAATTCACCCACTTAAATTGTACAGTTGAGTGTTCAGTGTGTTCTCAGAGATGTTCAGCCATCACAAATTTTAGAACATTTTTCTCCTCCCTAAAAGAAAACCTGTTAACATTATCTGTCTTTCCACAATCTGGGATATCAATGGTAACTGGATGTTTAATATTTTGAGGAATTGCCAAATTGTTTCTAAACTGATAGACCATTTTACATTTCACCAGTAATGCTCCAGGGTTTCAATTTCTCTTCATCCTTGTTGACCCTGTTAACCCTCTTTTACCATAACCTTCTACTGAGTCTGAAGCGGTGTATTGTTGTGATTTGTAGTTGTATTTCCCTCCCTAATGATTAATGATGTTGAGCATCTCTTCATATGCTTACTGGCCATTTGTATCTCTTCTTTGGAGAAATGTCATTTATTTTAATTGACTCTTTGTTGCTCTTGACCCGTATCTAAGTGGCAATAAAACTAGTACCTTTCTAATGGAGTTATTTTGAGGATGAAAAGAATTAATATATGCAAAATGCTTAGGGCAGTGCTTGACACATGGTAAATGCTCCTTTGTTGGTTACTTTTTTTGTTTTTAACACTTACCATGGTTTCTTCATGTGCTTAATGCTTCCTAGTGACTCTATTCTATATTTGCCAATGGGAGCTGTGAAAAATAAGCTTGCTTTTTATTTTTAGCGCCCAGTTCTGCTAGCCCTGGTGTTTGCTACATATGTTCAGTTGTTCATTTATTCCTTCATTCAGCAAGCATTTACTGAACACCTATTATGAGTATGAAAGAGCCTGAAAATGCAAACCAAAAAAAAAAATGATGGTTTTTTTTTCAGGAGAGAGATACAAAGAGAGAGAGAGATACAAAGTGATCATTGTAGAGCAGCCAGTGCTTTGATACAGGGATGCACCAGCCCAGGTGAAGCATTCAGGGAATTCAGGTGGGCTAGCTGACACCTGACCTGTGACTGGGAGTATCTCCTGCAGGATGTTGGGGTCAGTGTCGTGGGCGGGACAAGGGCATGTTGAAATGTACAAGAATGTGGAAGCCCTGAATGTTCAGCCCCATGAGAAGGACAGATCTTGCTGGCCTGTGCAGTGCTGAGAGGGCTCTGGGGCTCTGGGGCTCGAGGGTTCGGGTTTGTACTATCAGCTGGGGAGAGGGCAGCAACACCAGGAAAGCACTCTCCTGCTTATGAACCTTCAACGCTGAGAACATTCTTCTTTCTCCTTAACATGTTCTGTTGTTCATCATGAAATGTCTTTTCATCATCAACTGTCCTCATTTCTACGATTACTCCCGTTTTAAAATTTTTTTTTTCAACGTTTTTTATTTATTTTTGGGACAGAGAGAGACAGAGCATGAACGGGGGAGGGGCAGAGAGAGAGGGAGACACAGAATCCGAAACAGGCTCCAGGCTCTGGGCCATCAGCCCAGAGTCCGACGTGGGGCTCGAACTCACCGACCGCGAGATCGTGACCTGGCTGAAGTCGGACGCTTAACCGACTGCGCCACCCAGGCGCCCCTACGATTACTCCCGTTTTAAAGATTGTTCTCCACTGGTTTGTGTCTTTGAGTCGAGAGTATATGTCCTGTGCACAGCATATAGTTGGATTGTGCTTTTTTTTTGAAAATGTAGTCTGACATTATCTCCCCTTTGATTTGAATGTTTTTTAGTCCATTCACATTAATTTTTGATGTAGTTGGATTTTTTTGGATTTATTTTGCTGTTCTAATGTTTTTTATTTTTTAGTTTCTTTGTTACTGCCTTTTTTTGTGTTAAATGCATATTTTTTGAGTGTACCATTTTAATTTGTTGATTTTTTAAAGGCATCTTTTTTTGAATTGTTTCTCCTAGTGATTGTTCTAGGGCTGTGCTGTCCAGTGCAATAACTACTAGCCATGTGTGGCTTTGTGCACGTGATTTGTGGCTAGTCTGAATTGATATGTGCTACAGTAAAATAGAAACCAGACTTCAGTGACTTATTATGAAATGCAAAATATAAAATATTTCATTAGTAATTTATATATTGATTATGTAGTAGTAATATTTTGGATATTAGGGTTAAATCAAACATAGAAATTTAAAACCTTTAAAAAATTTGAGTAGAAAATTTTAAATTACATACGTGACTTACATTTGTGGCTCTCCTATTTCTGTCGGACAGCACTGCTTTAAGGGTTACAACATACGTCTTTAATGTACCACAATCTACTTCCATTAATATTGATGTAATTCCAGCAGAGTACAGCAACTTCCCCCAGTATAGCTCTATGTTCTCACCCTTTCTTTATGCTTTTTTTGGTCATATATAGAACATTTGTATGTTGTAAGCCAAACAATACATAAGTTTTATATTAAACCATCAGTTTTCTTAAAGAAATTAAGAATAAAATGATGTGTGCGTGTACAGTCTTACATTTACCTATGTATTAACCATTTCCGATTCTTTCTTTCCTATGGAGTTGAGTTTCCATCTGAACTATACTCTTTGGCTTCCTACGGCATTTTATATCATTCAGGTCTGCTTGCAAGAAATTCTCTCACTTTTTTTTGCTTATCTGCGAATGTCTTTATTTCTTCTTTATTTTTGAAGGAAAGTTTCTCTGAATACAGAATTATAGGTTGAGAGTTTTTTTTTCTTTCAGTACTTTGAATATGTCATTTCATTTCTGTTTAGCCTTCGTTGTTTCTGATGAGAAGCCAACCATTAATTGTATTGGTGTTACTCTGTACAGGAAGTAGTTTTTCTCTTGTAGCTCTTGAGATTTACTCTTTGTCTTTGAATATCAACAGTTTGACTATGATAGACCTAGGTATGGTTCTTTGTGTTTATCTTATTTGGGGACTCATTAATCTTCTCTGATGTGTTGATTAATAGTTTTCAACAGATTTGGAAACTTTGAGATCATTTTTTAAATTGATGTATAGTTAACATACAATATTATGTTATTTTCAGATTACAATATAGTGGTTCAACATTTATATACATTACTTTGTATACATTGCAAGTGACCCCCATGATAAATCTAGCCACAACCTGTCATCATACAAGGTTGTTACATGCTATTAACTATATTCCCTATGCCATACATTGCATTCCCATGTCTTATTTATTTTATAACTGGAAATTTGTACCTTTTAATTCTTTTCACCCATTTCATCCTTCCTCTGCACCTGCTTCCTGTCTGGCAACCACCAGATTGTTCTCTATGAGTCTGTTTCTGTTTTGTTTTGTTTGTTTGTTTTGTTTTTTGGTTCCACATATATAAGTGAGATCAAAAGATGTTTGTCTGACTTATTTCACTTTGCATAATATTGTCTAAGTACATCCATGTTGTCAAAAATGCCATGATTTCATTCTTTTTTTATGGCTAAATAATATTCCTGCGTGTGTGTGTGTGTGAGTGTGAGTGTGTGTGTCCAGGCACGTGCTTATCTTCTTCATCCATTCACCTATTGATGGATATAAAGTTGCTTCTATATCTTGGCTGTTGTAAATAATGCTGCAGTGAACATAGGGGTGCACATAACTTTTCAAATTAGTGTTTTGATTTTCTGTGGATAAATTTCCAGAAGTGAAATTGCTGGATTGTATGGTATTTCTATTTTTAATTTTTTGAGGAATCTCCCTACTGTTTTCCATAATGGCTGCACCAAATTATCTTTGGTTCTTGACAAATGCAGAACAGATTTCCATGTCCTTAACTCTCTCATTTCCTTAGCCCTCTCACGCTGCGCAAGCCCAAACTCTGTAGTGAGTTTGTTCCAACTCACAGAAGTGGTGTGCATGCTCCCTGATTGCAGCATGCCAGTAAACCTAACTGGTCATCTTTGGGCATGATTTTAGCACCCTCGAATAATACGTGGATACCCTGATTCCTTACTGCTTGAAGTGTGTGTGATCCATGGAAACGAGCATCCGTAGCACGTGGAACTTTGTTAGAAATGGATAAAAGCCCCACTCCAGACCTGTGGAATTAGAATCTACATTTTAAAGAAGACTCCCAGGTGATTTGTTTGAAAAGTAGTTGGTCTACTGGACTCCTATTTCTGCTGGTCCATTTCTATTTCATTTCTTGTGTGCAGATGATAGTGTACGCAGTGTGGAGAGGGAGTGCTATTTGTACAGGTTTTTGTTGGTTTTTTTTTTAAGGTTTATATATTTTTGAGAGAGAGACAGAGAACGAGTCGGGGAGGAGCAGAGAGAGAGGGAGACACAGAATCCGAAGCAGGCTCCAGGCTCTGAGCTGTCAGCACAGAGCCCGACGCGGGGCTTGAACTCACAGACCACGAGATCATGACCTGAGCCCAAGTTGGATGCTCAACCGATGGAGCCACCCTGGCGCCCTGTGTACAGGGTTTTTAATTGAATCTTTTCATTCAGGTTATTTATTTCTTGTTTTGTTTCTTTTTGGGGAAACATTCTAGTGTTTATTTTAAGTAGTGTAGGCTGGCTCCTTTTCTCTCCCAAGGAACATGACTTAATTCAGTTATGTCAGGGTTTGATAAGGAAGTAGCAGTGTAATAAGGCATTTACTCTTAATGTAAGCTTCTATAAAGCTTATAGAGTCATGTGAGTTTTAAATTTTTTTTTTCAACGTTTATTTATTTTTGGGACAGAGAGAGACAGAGCATGAACGGGGGAGGGGCAGAGAGAGAGAGGGAGACACAGAATCGGAAACAGGCTCCAGGCTCTGAGCCATCAGCCCAGAGCCTGACGCGGGGCTCGAACTCACGGAGCGTGAGATTGTGACCTGGCTGAAGTCGGACGCTTAACTGACTGCGCCACCCAGGCGCCCCGAGTCATGTGAGTTTTAAGTGGTAAGGATAAATTGAAATACTTAGGAAATATGCATATTTTGTTGATCTCTGTCAAATGTTTTATGCTTATTATTTACTCAGATCAATTTGCACATCTTAAGTATTGTGTTATATACATAGAATTTAAATAGTTGAGCTGTTAAGTTCAGTTTGAAAGACATTTTGGAGACAAAAGACAAATTTTCAATATTTCAGCACATGAGAAAAACCTGGTGTTGGAAGATTTTATTCAATAAAATAACCATACAGAAAACGCCTAAACTTTGCCCTCCACAACTTAACCAATTTATTTTCTATTTTTTTTTAATGTGTGAATGAAAGATTTCTTGATTAGAAATTTGGTCAGGTTTTTGTCATCCTGTAAGTCCTGGGTAGTAGTATTTAATGTCCCATTGGTACAGTATTTCTAAGGTAGGAAGAAAATTCTCTGTATTCAGCTACTACAAATAATGTCGTTAGACAGCTAATAAATAGGTAGGTCAGTTAACTACCTTTGTCTTTTATTACTGAGCTGTTTAAGTACGTCTTTCATTATAATTTCTTTAACAAACCAAGGATTTTTAAGGACAGTGACTAGTGATACTTCTTTTGCTGAACACACACTTATGTTATATACAAAGTTCCTATCCTTAAATACAGTCTTATCTTGTTCATCAGTTACATTTTATTCCTTTTATATTCATCTATGTTTTGAAACATTATGGGAATTAATTTTTCTAAGTTTAGTCTCACTAAATGGAATGGGAATCTGGAAGGTTTTTGAAACCTGACCTTAGAGAAAGACGAACACATTATACTCCTGGTTTCTGGTTTTGCATGTGAGGAGCTTAGAAGTTATCACTATATTCTAACAAATACAAGGCTGAAAAGACTGACGAATCATTACATCTTCTTGGATCTGTAAGGAAGGGGAGGACACAGGGCAAACTACTGTCCCCCAGATGGAAGAGAGACAGGTGAATCAAGGGGGTGAGTCACGGCTCACCAGAGCACAGACTCATGGGTGGGAAGCAGTGCTGTAGTAGGAAAACTTGAGCTAGGATTGACGAATTGCTGGAGGCTCTGTGTGGACCAAGCTGAGTAAAAAACTCTAGGGGGATCCTGTTATAGAGGGGCCCCTCCTCCACCCCAATTTTGTGAATTTTACCTCCAGGAGCTTGAACAGGTTCTCACGGTAAGTATTAGAGAAAAACCCTTTTGTGCTTTTGCCAGGGTGGGGTGGCAGGGGGGGAGGAGGAATCATTTTAAAATATGCCAGAGCCCTCTGCCCTTCCTGACAAGGCCTTCCCTCAGAAGAACCTAGTTAACCATCTTCCAACCTGCTGCGGTAGTTTTGGAGACTGACTGCCGTGGGAGAAGGGAAACATCCAACTCCAGTAAGCTCTAGCTATCTTCTTGCACCTAAGGGGGCAGAAAGCACCTCTGAGAAAGCCTTGTGAAGTTCACAGTCCAGAGGCGTAGCCTCACTAAAATATTGATGCATAATCATAAGAGTACAGAACACTTCTCCTCTTCCCATACTTTACTGCCACATTACCAAAGTCCGATTTGTAGCTGTGGGAATTTAAAACAACTCTGATTAATATGATTAATATGCTAAAGTAGGCAGGATGTAAGAGTAGATGTACAGTGTAAGTAGAAAGATGGAAATCCTAAGAAAGTACCAAAAAGAAATTCCAGAAGAGAAAACCACTAATAGAGGGGCACCTGGGTGGCTCAGTCGGCCGGCTAGGTGTGTGACTCTTGGTTTCAGCTCAAGTCATGATCTCACGGGTCATGAGATTGAGCCCCACGGTGGGCTCTGCACTGATGGTGGTGAGTCTGCTTGGGCTTCTCCCTGTCACCCTATCTCTGCCCCTCCCTTGTTTGCGTTCTCTCTCTCTCTGGAAGCAAACAAGCGGACCAACGAATCCACAACACTGTAGCAGAAATACACAGTGTCTTTAGTAGGAGTATTAGTAGACTGGACATGGCTGAAGAAGAAATCTGAGCTTGGGGACTTGTCATCAGTAATCTCCAATACTAACGAGCAAAGGAGGAGAAAGACTGAAACACAAAAGAAGAAAAACCAAACCAGAATATTCAAATATTGTGGGACATCTACAGAAGGAGTTACATGTACGTGATGGGAATACCAGAGAAGAGAGAAAGGAGCAGAAAAAATATTTGAAACGGTAGCAGCTGAGAATTTCCTTAAAATAATATCAGACACCAAATGTTAGGAAGCTCAGAAAATAATAAGCAGGATAAATGCCAGAAACTATGACTAGGCGTATCATTTTCCTAATCTGCCTGTTTTTTTTTTTTTTTTACATTAAGTACTTTCTTTTTTTTTTTTAATGTTTGTTTATTTTTGAGAGAGAGAGAGAGAGTGCACAAGTTGGGGAGGGGCAGAGAGAGAGAATGAGAGAGAATCCCAAGCAGGCTCTGTAGAGTGTGACGCGGGACTCAAACTTACGAACTGTGAGATCATGACCTGAGCTGAAGGCGAATGCTTAACTGACTGAGCCACCCAGACACCCCTAGCCATATCACTTTCAAACTACAGAGAATCAGAGGGAAAGAAAAAATCTTGAAAGAAGCAAGAGCATCAAACCCTTCACCTATCAAGGAACCAAGATAAGCATTTG
Organism: Felis catus; assembly: GCF_018350175.1. NCBI lineage: Eukaryota > Metazoa > Chordata > Mammalia > Carnivora > Felidae > Felis > Felis catus. The sequence continues at coordinate 3,752,327 of NC_058384.1, forward strand.
CATCTGAATTCTTAGACATCATGCAAAGGAGAAGTGAGGGGAGAGAAATATTTAGTGTTGAAGGAAAAAAATTCCCACTAACTTCGAATTCTGTAGCCTGTGAAATTATCCTTCAAAAATGAAGGAGAAATACTTTCTCAAACAAACAACAACTGCAAGAGTTTGTTGCCAGTAGACCTGCCTTGCAAGAAATGTTAAAAGAAGTTCTTTAGAAAGAAGAAAAATCGCTTTGTGCCCATGGATGCTGCCAAGGAAGCATCGTTAAAGTCTCTCCTCCCACCACCATCATGTCTAAGTCAGAGTCTCTTAGAGAGCCTGAACAGCTGTGGAAGCTGTCCGTCAGAGGTTTGAGCTTTGAAACAACTGACGAGAGTCTGAGGAGCCATTGTGAGCAATGGGGGTGCTTACAGACTGTGGTAATGAGCAATCCAAACACCAAGTGCTCCAGGGGCTTTGGATTTTTCACAAATGCCACCGTGGAGGAGGTGGATGCAGCCGTGAATGCAGGGCCACACAAGGTGGGTGGAAGGGTGTAAAACCAAAGAGGGCTGTCTCGAGAGAAGATGCCCAAAGGCTTGGTGTGCCCACTTAATTGTGAAAAGATCTTCGTTGGTAGCATGAAAGAAGGCCCTGAAGAACGTCATCTTAAGAGATTGTTCAGTTTGGGAAAACTGAAGCGATTGCAGTCATGACTGACTGAGGCAATGGTAAAAAGAGAGGCTTTGCTTTTGGAACATTTGATGATCCTGACTCTGTAGAGAAGGTTGTTCTTCAAAAATACCATGCTGTGAATGGCCACAGCGGTGAAGTAACAAAGGCTCCATCTAACTAGCAGATGGCTAGCGCTTCCTCCTGCCAAAGAGGGTGAAGTGGTTCTGGAAACTTCGATGGTGGTCGTGGAGGTGCTTTTGGTGGGAATGACAACTTTGGTCGTGGAGAAAACTTCAGTGGGTGAGGAGGCTTTGGTGGCAGTCGAGGTGGTGGTGGATATGGTGGCAGTGGGGATGGCTGTAGCAGATTTGATGATGATGGAAGCAACTTTGGAGGTGGTGGAAGCTATAATGGCTTTGGCAGTTGCAACAGTCTTCAAATTTTGGACCCATGAAAGGAAGAAATTTTGGAGGCAGAAGCTCTGGCCCCTGTAGCGGTAGAGGCCAGTACTTTGCCAAACCGTGAAACCAAGGTGGCTGTGGTGGTTCCAGCAGCAGCAGTAGCTGTGGCAGGGGCAGAAGGTTTTAATTACTGCCAGGAAACAACACTTAGCAGGAGAGGGGAGCCAGAGACGTGACAGGGAAGTACAGGTTACAACAGATTTGTGAACTCAGTCAAGCTACAGAGGACAATACTCCATGCATGGACAAAAAACTCAAGGACTGTATTTGTGACTGACTGTAGAACAGGTGTTTTTAGTTTCTGTCTGTGGAAAGTGTAAAGCATCCCAACAAAGGGTTTTAATGTAGATTTTTTTTTTTTTGCACCTATGCTGTTGATTGCTAAATGCAGTAGTCTGATCATGACACTGAATAAATGTGTCTTAAAAAAAAAAAGAAAGAAGAAAAATAATATAGGTCAGCTACTTGTCTCTACATAGAGGAAGAATATTGAAGGAATAAGTGAAGGTAAAATAAAAATTAATTTCTTCTTAGTTGATCTAACAGGTAACAGATTTTCAAAATGATAATATCAACAATGTAATTGTGTACACTTATATTTGTATGTATATATTTTTACACACATTTATATATAAGTGACATAAGAGAGAGAAACGATACAAGGAACAGGAAGGAAGAATTAGGATTATGTTGTTATAAGGTACTCACACTACCCATCAAGTGGTATAATGTTATTTGAAAGTGGGTTAAGATTAGTTGTAAATGTATGTGGCAAAATACAGGGCAACCATTATAAAAAGTAAAAACCAGAAGTATAACTTACATGCTAAGAAAGAAGAAACAATGGAATCACATAAAATGCTCATGGAAACCACAAAAGGCAGAAAAAGTAGAAGACAAAAATAGGAAAAAGGAACAAGGGTACCAAACAGAAAAAGTATCAAATATGGTAGATACTAATCTATAACTGTATCCGTAATCATGAGGATTATTAGTAGTCTGATACAGATCAGTTAAAAGATAGAGGGTTTGTGCCTGAGAATTTCCAGCCTATTCTTCCTGATGGCCCACTCTCCAGATTTCAGAGCTGCCCAACCAGCTGTCACAAGCATCCTGAAGGGAACCAGGTGACCAGATCATTCATATAATATCACATTGGGCCAGGGTCTAAGATGGTGGCATAGGAACACCCTGAACTCATGTCCTTGATGGACACAGTAAATCTACACCTGTATATAGAGCAATTTCTTTTGAAGAGGAATTGCTGACTTAGTGAACAGCTTTGCACAACAAAGGATACAGGGACCACATAGAGAATAGTGACTGAGATGGATATGTGGTAATGATGAGAACACCAACCCCTTCAGTGGGAAGGGATAGTATGTTGAGGGACCCATGTGCAGATTTCCCTACCTCGGGGCATAAAAGTAAAGCTGTAGTTTAAAGGGCAAATAGACTAGAAGTTAAGAAAACTTACTCACTGGCCCTGGCATGTCTGAAATGATAAGGGACCTACTTGAACTCTTCAGGGGATAGAGGTGCTGATGAGTGCCATTGTTCATGTTTCCTTCTACTTTGATAGTGTAGGCAGGAGCAGGGTCTGGGCACTCTAGCTGGCCTGCTGCTTCAGCAAACCCCAGGATCCTAGCCCACACCAACTCCAGCTGTCTCCCTAAGGAGGTATCCCCACCCACACCCACATGAGCTGAAGTGTCCCACTAAGGTAGCCCCAGCATGGTGCACGCAAAGATACCTTCTGGCCTGTGTTCACTACAGTTTGAGGTTTCTCACCAAGGTGGCCTATGAGTAGAGGGTCCTGGGACCCCCAAATTGTACTTCCTACAGTTTCAGCCAGCCAGCCAAAGCTGCCAGGCACGTCTACACAGAGGATGTTCTTACCAAGGCCACTCCTTCAAGATTGAGAGAAGTAGCTGTTTCACCTAATTCATAGAAATAAACATAGAAATTCAAGCAAATGAGGAAACAAGGAATACACTCCAAATGAAAGTACAAGACAAAACATCCGGAGAAAAAAGAAAATAATACTAGACGAAAAGAAGGTAAATAGTTTATATGATAAACAGTCCAAAGGGGGCATCTGGGTGGCTCAGTTGGTTAAGTGTCTGACTTTGGCTCAGGTCATGATCTCGTGTCAGGCTCTGTGCAGACAGCTCAGATCCTGGAGTCTGCATCGGATTCTGTGTCTCCCTCTTTCTCTGTCCTTGCCCCACTCACACTATCTCAAAAATAAATAAAATGTTAAAAAAATAACAAAAAAGAGTTCAAAGTGATAGTTATAAAGATATTCACTGGACATGAGAGAAGAGTGGAGGAACTCACAATTTCAACAAAGAGATAGAAAATATAAAAAAGAACCAGGATTGAAGAACACAGTAACTGAAATGAAAAATATAGTAGGGGAAGTCAGCAGCAGATTAGAAGATGCGCATGGATGGATAAGTGATCTAAAAGACAGGATAATGGGAAGCACCCAAGCTGCAAAGCAAAAATTAAAAAGAATTTAAAAAGTTGACGATAGGTTGTGGGACCTCTGGGAAAACATCAACTGTACTAACATTTGCAATATAGGGGTCCCTGAAGGAGAAGAGATAGAGAAAGGGGCAGAAAACTTACTTGAAGTAATAATTGCTGAAAATTTCCCTAACCTGGGGCAAGGAAACAGATATCCAAGTCCAGGAAGCACAGAAACTCAAAACAAGGTAAATCTGAGAAGGTCTACATCAAGACAGAAAATAAGACATATGATAACTAAAATGTTTAGAATTAAACCTAGAGAGAATTTTAAAAGCAGCAAGAAAAAAATCAACTAGTTACATACATACGTAACTCCATAGAGTTATGCTTATTTTTCAGCAGGAACTTTTTGGCCGCAGGGGAGTGGTATGATAAATTCAAAGTTCTGAAAGGAAAAAAGCTACAACCAAGAATTGTCTACTTAGCAAGGTTGTCACTCAGAGTTTAGTTATAAAGAGTTTCCTAGACAAAAGTTAGAGGAGTTCATCACCACTAAATTGGACTTAGAAGAAATGGTGAAGGGTCTTCTTTAAGTGTAAAAGAAAAGGCCATAACTAGAATTAAGAAAATCATGAAAGGAAAAAATTTCATTGATAAAAGCAAACATATAGTAAAGGTAGTAGATCTATCATAAAACTAGATGAAGATAAAAGACAAAAGCAGTAAAAATCATATCTAAAAAATTAGTTTGGGAATTCACAAAATAAAAAGATGCAAAATATATAAAATGTGGAGGAAGGGAGTAAAACTGGTGTCTTTAGAATATGTTTGAATTTAAGTGACCATGAGCTTAATATAGATTGCTATATACTGAGGGTGTTATATGTGAACCTTCTGGTAAGCACAAACCAAAAACCTATAATAGATACACAGAAAATAAAGAGAAAGGAATCCAAGTATTACACTAAAGTCATCAAATCACAAGGGAAGAGAGGAAGAAAGGAACAGAGAAGAACTACAAAAACAACCACGAAACAAGTAACAAATGGAAATAAGTACATACCTACCAATTATTACTTTAAAAGTATACAAGTAAGTTCTCCAATAAAAAAACATGGGGGGGGGGGTTGCTGAGTGAAGAAAAAAAAATGACCCATATATATTCTGCCTGCAAGAGACTGACTCACTTCAGACCTAAAGACATAAGCAGACTGAAAATGAATGGATGGAAAAGGATATACTATGAAAATGGAAGCAAATAAAAAGCCAGGGTAGCAGTACTTGTATCAGACAAAATAGACTTTAAAACAAAAATTGTAACAAGAGACCAAGGCCTGGGGCACCTGGGTGGCTCAGTTGGTTAAGCGTTCGACTTTGGTTTACGTCATGATCTTGTGGTTTGTGAGTTTGAGCCCCGCGTCGGGCTCTGTGCTGACAGCTCAGGACCTAGACCCTGCTTCGGATTCTGTGTCTCCCTGTCTCTCTGCCCCTCCCTGGGTTGTGCTCTGTCTCTGTCTCTCAAAAATGAATAAATGTAAAAAAAAAAAATTAAAATTAAAAAAAAGAGACCAAGGCCTTACAAAATGATAAAAGGGTCAATCCAACAAGAAGATATAACAATTATAAATATCTATGCACCTAACACAGGAGCACCTAAATACATAAAGCAAGTATTAACAGATGTAAAGGAAAAAACTGACAGTAATACAATAATGGTAGAGGACTTTAATACCCCACTTACATCAATGGATATATCATCCAGACATAAAATCAATAAACAGTGACTTTGAAAGACAGATGAGACCAGATTGACTTAACAGAAGCATACAGAACATTTCATCCAAAACCAGCAGAATTCACATTTTTTTTTCAAGTGCACATGGAACATTCTCCAAGATCAATCACATGTTAGGCTATAAAACAAGTCTCAATAAATTCAAGAAGATTGAAATCTTATCAAACACCTTTTCCAACCACAAGAGTATAAAACTAGAAATCAATAAAAAAAAAAAACTCGAAAAACACAAACATCGTGGCTAAACAACATCCTACCAGTGAGTCAATGAAAAATCAAAGAGGAAATAAAAGAAATACCTGGAGATACATGAAAATGGAAGTACCATGGATCCAAATCTTTGTGACAGAGCAAAAACAGTTCCAAGAGGGAAGTTTAGTTTTAAAAATATTTGTTTGTTTATTTATTCATTTATTTATTTTTAGGGGGGAAGAGAGAGAGAGAAAGAAAGAAGGAGTGGGGGAGGGGCAGGGAGAAAGGGAGAGAGAGAATCTTAAGCACTGAGCATGGAGCCCAACACGGGGCTCAATCTCATGACCCAGTAATTATGACCTGAGCCAAAATCAAAAGTCAGACAATGAACTGACTGAGCCCCCAAAGAGCCTCCAGGTGCCCCCAAAGAGGGAAGTTTATAGTGATGCAGTGATGCAAGAAACAAGAAAAATCTCAAACAATCTAACTTTATATCTAAAGGGACTAAAAAAAGAAGAGCAAACAAAGGCCACATTTAGAAAGGAAGGAAATAATAAAGATCAGAGTGCAAAGAAATGAAGTGGAAACTAAAAAATAATAGAAAAGATTAATGAAACGAAGAGCTGGTTTTTTGAATAGCCAGACTCATCTTGTAAAAAGGATGTCTTATAAGTGAAATTTAAAAATGAAAGAATGGTAACAACCAGCATCATAGAAATACAAAAGATTATGAGACTACCATGAAAAATTATATGCCAACAAGTAAGACAGCTGAAATGAAATGGAGAAATTCCTAAAAACATACAATATTTAAAACCTGTATCAGGAAGAAATAGAAAACCTGAGCAGACTGATTACTAGTGACTAAATTGAATTGGTAATCATAGACGTCTCAGCAGACAAAGTCTGGGACCTGATGGCTTCACAGGTGAATTCTACCAAATATTTAAAGAAGAGTGAATACCTATCCTTTTCAAACTATTCCAAAAATCAAGAGAAAGAGAAGCTTTCAAATTCATTCTAAAAGGTCAGCATTACCCTGATAGCAAAACCAGAGAAGGACACTACAAAGGAAGAAAATTACAGCCCAGTATACCTTGATGAACGTTGATACAAAAATCCTCAACAAAATATTAGGAAATAAAATTTAGCAGTACATCAAATGAATCATTCACTGGGTCAGCTGGGTGGCTTAGTTAAGAGACCGACTCTTGATCTCTGCTCAGGTCATGGTCTTATGGTTTGTGAGATTGAATTCTGCGTTGGGCTTTGTGCTGTCAGAACTTGGGATTCTTTCTCTGCACTCCCCCCACCCTGCTCCCCCAGGCCCTCAAAATTATTAAATAAACTTAAAAAAAAAAAAAAAGGAATCACTCACCCTGATCAAGTTGGGAGTTGTGTGGCTGCAAGGATGGTTCATTATCCCCAAGTTAAATCCGTGTGATAAACCACATTTACAAAATGAAGGGTAAAAAATCAGTTGATCATCTGAATAGATACAGAAAAAGCTTTTGACAGAATCTCACAATTGTTCATGATAAAAATTCTCAACAAAATGAGTTTAGAGGGAACAAATCTCAATGTAATAAAGCCTATATATAAAAACCCATAGCTAACATCATACTGAACGATGAATAACTGAAAGCTTTTCCCTTAAGGTCAGGAACAAGACAAGGATGTACACTCTTGCCACTTTCATGTAACATTATCTTGGATGTCCTAGCTGCAGCAATCAGAAATAAAGCAGAAGGAAATAAAATTTCCCCAAATTTGTAAGGAAAAAATAAAACTTACTATTTGTAGATAACATGATACCACATATAGAAAATTTTAAAGACTACACCAAAAAATTACCAGTTCTAGGAAGTGAATTCTGTAAAATGGAAGGATACAAAATTAATAGGAATCTGTTGTGTTTATATACATTAATAATGAAGTAGAAGAAAAAATAATTTCATTTGTAATTACATCAAAAAGAATAAAATACCTAGGAAGGTGAAAGACCTATAATCTGAAAACCATAAGACATTGATGATGAAGATGACACAAACAAATGAAAAGATGTATACTATGTTCATGGATTGGAAGAATTAATATTGTTAAAATGTGCATGCACCCAAAGCAATCTACAGATTGAATGCAATCTCTGTTGAAATACCAAGAGTAGTTTTCACAGAACTGGAACAAATAATCCTAAAACTTTTTTAGAACCACAAAAGGTCTTGAGTGTTGAAAGCGATTTTGAGAAAGAAAAACAAATCTGGAGGTATCACAATCCCAGATTTCAAGCTATACTACAGAACTATAGTAATCAAAACAGTATGGTGCTGGCACAAAAAATTGACACACCAATGGAACAGAAAAGAGAGCCCAGAAATAAACCCATGCTTATATGGTCAATTAATCTATGAAAAAAGAGGCAAGAATATATACAATGGGGAAAAGATAGTCTTTTTAATAAGTGGTGCTGAGAAATCTGGACAGCTACATGCTAAAGAATGAAATTGGATCAGTTTCTAACATCATACATAAAAATAAACTCAAAATGGATTAAAGTTCCAAATGTGCTACATGAGACTGTAAAACCCCTTAAAGAAAACACAGGCAATAATGTTTTGGACACTGGCCTTAGAAACATCTGTTGGATAATTCTCCTCAGGCAAGGGTAACAAAAGCAAAAATAAACTATTTGGACTACATCAATACAAAAATATTTTATTTTATTTTATTTTATTTTATTTTATTTTATTTTATTTTATTTTATTTTATTTTATTTTATTTTATTTTTTTAGCAAAAGAAATCATTAACAAAATGAAAGGTGTTGTACTGAATGGGGGAAGATATTTGCAAATGATGTAGCTGAAAAGGGATTAGTATCCAAAATAGGTGAGGGACTCCTACAGCTCACTACTGCAAGCTGATTAAAAATGGATAGAGGACCTGAATAGACTTTTTTTTTGAAGAAGACATACAGATGGCTAACAGTCACATGAAAAGATGCCCAATATCACCAATCATCAGGGAAATGCAAATCAAAACCACAGTGAGATATCACTTCACAGCAGTCAGAACGGCTATTATCAAACAGAGAAAAAATTAAATGTTGGCAGTGGTGTGGATAAAAGGGAAATTAAGTGCATTATTAGTGCGAATATAAATTGGTGCAGGCACTGTGGAAAAGAAAATTAAATTCACACAATTAAAAATAGAAATATCCGAGGAGCCTGTGTGGCTCAGTCGGTTAGGCGTCTGACTCTTCATTTTGGCTCAGGTCATGATCTCACTATTTGTGAGTTCAGGCTCTGTGCTGACAGTGCAGATCCTGCTTGGGATTCCCTCCCTCTCCTCTCTCTCTGCCCCTCCCTCATCTCTCTGTTAAAATAAAAATAAATTAAAAAAATAGAACTATCATATGATACAGTAATTCCACTTCTGGATATTTACCTAAATAACAAAATATCTAACTGAAAAGATATATGCACTTCTATGTTTATTTCAGCATTATTTATAATAGCCAAGATATGGAATGAATGTAAATGTTCATTGGTAGGTGAATGGATAAAGAAAATGTGATACATATCTGTGCATATGCGTCTAAAGGAATTTCACTCAGCTGTAATAGTGAGTGATTTCTTGTCATTCATGACAGAGTGGATGGATCTAGAGGGTATTATGCTTCAGTGAAATAAGTTAGAGAAATGCCACATGATTTCACTTATATGTGGAATTTAAATACCAAAACAAATGAACAAAAAACAGAAACAGACTCATAAATACAGAGAGCAAACTGGTAGTTGCCAGAGGGGATGGGGTTGGGAGATGTCTGAAATAGATGAAGGGGATTAAGAGATACAATCCTCTAGTTATAAAATAAACATATAACAAGGATTAAAAATACAATATAGGGAATATAGTCAATAATATTGTAATAACATTATATGGTGACAGGTGTAACTTCATTTATTGTGGTGAGCATTGTGTGACGTACAGAATTGTCAGATCACTTGAAATTAATATAACATTGTATGTCAATTAGTTTCTTCAGTAAAAAAAAAAAAGATTGTCAGGATGGGTCAAAAACCAAGATCCAAGTATATATGTTCTATAAGAAACCCATTTTAAACATAAAGACCCATACTTATTAAAAGTAAATGGATGGGAGAGCACAGGGAGTAATTTTTTTTTACATTGGCCATACCAACATTTTTCTAGATCGGTCTCCTGAGGCAAGGGAAACAAAAGCAGAAATAAACTATTGGTACTACATTAAGATAAAAAGCTTCTGCACAGCAAAGGAAGCAGTCAACAGAATTAAAAGACAACCTACTGAATGGGAGAAGATATATGCCAATGACATATCTGAGAAAGGGTTAGTATCCAAAATATATATAGAACTTAACACCCAGAAAACGAATACTCCAGTTTAAAAATGGGCAGAAGATATGAATAGACATTTCTCTAAGGAAAGCATACAGATGACCAACAGACACATGAAGAGATGCTCAGGTTCACTAATATTCGGGAAACTGCAAATTAAAACCACATTGAGATACCACTCACAGCTGTCAGAATGGCTAAAATCAGGGTCACATGGGTACTCAGTCATTTGAGTGTCTGACTTTGGCTCAGGTCATGATTTTGTGGTTCATGATTTTGGACCCCATGTCGGGTTTGCTATTCTCAGCACAGAACCTGCTTCAGATTTTCTGTCCCCTCTCTCTCCCTTCCTCTCCCCCCCCCACCCTCTTTCTCTAAAATAAATAAACATTGAAAAAAATGGCTAAAATAAAAAACGCAAGCAACAAATGTTGGTGAGGTTTTGGAGAAAAAGGAACCCTTGTACACTGTTGTTGGGAATGCAGACTAAAGAATCCACTGTTAAAAACAGTATGGAGGTACTTGAAAAAGTTAAAAATAGATTTATCATATGATCCAGTAATTGTGCTCCTGGATATTGTCCAAAGAATATGAAAACACCAATACGAAAATATACGTGCACCCTTATGTTTATTACAGCATTATTTACAATGGCCAAATTATGGAAGCCACCCAAGTTTCCATTGATAAATGAATGGATAAAGAAGAAGTGGTATATATATACATATACATATACATATACATATACATATACATATACAATAATGTAGTATTACCCAGTCTTAAAAAAAAATAATAATGTGGTAATAATGGAGTATTACCCAGTCATAAAAAAGAATGAAACCTTGCCATTTGCAACAACATGGATGAATCTAGAGGGTTTAATACTAAGTGAAATAAGTCAGTAAGAAGAAAACAAATGCCATATGATTTCATTCATATGTGGAATTTAAGAAAAAATGAACAAAGGAAAATGAGACAAACCAAAAAACAGACTCTTAAATATAGAGAACAAATTGCTGGTTATCAGAGGGGAAGTGGGTGAGGGAATGAGTGAAATAGGTGAAGAGGATTAAGACTACACTTATTATGATGAGCCCTGAGTAATGTATAGAATTGTTGAATCACTATATTGCATACCTGAAACTAATATAACATTGTATGTTTGTCATACTGAAATTTAAAAGTGAATAAATAAATTATATTTAATTAAAATAAGTAAAATGGATGGAGTAAAATATACCACACGGATACTAATCAAAAAAAGGAGTAGTTGTATTAATTTCAGACAGAGTAGACTTCAAAACAAGGAATGGTAGCAGGGATAAAGAAGGGTGTTACTCAAGTTCAGAAGCGTTACTTCCCCAAGAAGATAGAACATTTCTTAACAGGTATTTGCCCGACAAAAGAGCGCTCATCTATGTGGTGCAAAAGCTCATACTACTGCAAGGAGGAATAGATTAATCTATTTTTAGAGTTGGAGAAATATACAGATCCATCAAAGGAAATCAGGACATAACGGAACTTAACAACACCATCAATCAACTGAATATAATTGACCTTCATAGACTGCCTCATCCAACAACAGCAAAATACACGTTCTTCTCAAGTTCTCTTGGAATATTCACCAACAGGGGTCCCATATTACGATATAAAACAAGCCTGAACAAATTTAAAAGTAGTAATCTGACAGTGTTTATTGTAAGAACACATTGGAATTAAACTCAAAATCGATGAAAAATAATCTTAAAATATGTGGAGATTAAACCACACACTTCTAAGTAACTCATCAGTCAAAGAAGAAATCTCAATAGACATTTAAAAATATTTTGAATTAGGGGTGACTGGGGGGTGCAGTTGGTTAAGGGTCTGATTCTTGATCTTGGCTCAGGTCACGATCTCATGGTTTTTGAGTTCAAGCCCTACATTGGGCTCTGTGCTGATGGTGTAGATCCTGCTTGGAATTCTGTCTCTCCTCTCTGCCCCTCCCCTGCTTGTGTGTTCTTGCTCGCTCTCTGTCTAAAATAAATAAATATTAAAAATATTTTGAATAAAAATGAAAACAGAAGTTTCAAAATTTTTGCAGTGCAGCAAAAGCCTACGTACAGGGAAACTTATAGCATTGAATGCATACATTAAAAAAGAAGAAAGATATTAAATCAATTATATGAGTTTCTGTGTTGAAAAAGAAGAGCAAATTAATTGCACAGTTAGCAGAGGAAAAGCAATAATAAGAAACCAGTGGAATTCTAAACAAGGAATTAATAGCGCAAATCATTGAAACCAAAAGCTGTTTCTTTAAAAAGATCAATAAAATCCCAAGAGCCCAACCAGGCCAACTGAGAAAAAAATGAGTGAAAACACAAATTACTAATAACAGAAATGAAAGAGGGGACATCACTACAGATCCCACGAACATTAAAAGGATAATAAAGGAACACTATGAACAACGCTATGCCCATTAATTTTATAATCTAGATGAAATGGACCAATTTCTTGAAAGACAGAAGCTGCCAAAGCACACAAAATGCACATGAATAGGCTTGTATCTATTAAAGAAATTGAATCAATAGTTGATATTGCTCTAAAAAAGAAACAGCCAGGCCCAGATCATTTCTCTGGTGAATTCTATTGTGCATTTAAGGAAGAAATTATCCCCCCACCTTTTTTTTTTTTTTTTTTTTTTTTTTTTTTTTTTTTACAATCTCTAATAGGATGGAAGCAGAGGGAATACTTTTTAAGAGGTCAGCATTGCCGTGATAACTAAAATCAAAGACATTATGAGAGAAGAAAATTACAGACCAGTATCTGTCATGAACATAGATGCAGATATTCTCAATAAAATACAAACCAAATCCATCAATATGTATAAAGAATTATACAGCACAGTCAAGTGAGATACGTCTCAGGTTTGCAATGTTGGTCCACAATACAAAAAATAATGGGCTAAAAAAGAAAAATTACATCTGCACTAGCATGTCAGTAAATGCAGAAAAAGCATTTGACAAAATCTAACATTCATGATAAAAATTGTCAGTAAACTAGAAATTTCCTCAGCTTGAAAAAGAATATCTATAAAAAACCTACAGCTAACATACTCAATTGTGAGTAACTGGAGGTCTTGCAGTAAGTGCAGGACAAATCAAGGATGTTACCCTTTCATTGCTTCTTTACAACATCCTTCTGGAAATTCCTAGTCAATGAAATAAGACAAATAAAGAAATAAAAAGGATGCACATTTGGAAGAGAGAAATAAAGCTCTTTGTTCACAGATGACATGATCCACTCTGTAGGAAATCTGAAAGAAGTGACAAAAACCTCTTGGAACTAATAGGCAACTATAGCAAGGTTGTAGGATACAAAGTTGATATAGAAAAGTCCATTGCTTTTTTACATATCAGCAATTAGTAAGTGGAATTTGAAATTAAAAACACAATACTGGGGTGCCTGGGTGGCTCAGTCAGTTAAGTGTGCAACTCTTGGTTTTGGCTCAGGTCGTGATCTCACAGTTTGTGGGTTCAGGTCCCACATTGGGCTGACAGTGTGGAGCCTCCTTGGAACTCTCTCTCTCTCTCTTTTCCTCTCTCTCTGCTTCTCCCCTGCTTGCTCTCTCTTAAAATAAGTAAGTAAACAAAAAATACAATACCATACCATTTATATTGGTACTCACTCCCAAAATTGTTAGGTATAAATCAAACAAAATATGTGTATCTGTATGGAGAAAACTACAAAACTTTGTTTAGTGAAATGAAAAGAAACAAAATAGGGGTGCCTGGGTGGCTCAGTCGGTTAAGCATCCGACTTCGGCTCAGGTCATGATCTCACAGTTTGTGAGTTCGAGCCCCACGTCAGGCTCTGTGCTGACAGCTCAGAGCCCGGAGCCTGTTTCAGATTCTGTGTCTCCCTCTCTGTCTCTCGCCCTCCCCCACTCATGCTCTGTCTCTCTCGCTCAAAAATAAACATAAAAAAAAAAGAAAATAAGTGGAGAAATATTCCACATTGTAAGGATAAGAAGACTCAATATTGTGAAGATGTCAGTTCTTTCAGGTTGATCTATAAATTCAATGCAATATCAGTCAAAACTCCAGCAAGTTATTTTGTGGATATCAATAAACTGATTCTAAAGTTTAGAGATATAAAAGATTCAGAATAGCCAGTGCCTTATTGCGGAATTACAAAGTTGGAGGACTGATGCTACCCCCCCTTCAAGACTTATAAAGCTATAGCAATTAAGTCAATGTATTACTGGCAAAATAATAGATGAATATATCAGTGGAAACAGACTGGGGAGCCCTGAAATAGACTTGCATAAAAACAGTCAACTGCTCTTTGACAGAGGAGCAAAGGCAATACAATGGAACAAAGACAGTCTTTTCAACCGGTGGTGCTGTAGCAGTTGGACTTCAGAGGAAAAAGGGAATGGTCTAGACACAGTCCTTACACATGCTACAAAAATTAGCTCAAAATGGTCAATAGACGTAAGTGTAAAACACAAGACTGTAGGACTCCTAGAAGATCGCACAGGAGTAAATCTACAATACAGTGGTACGATTCATGAAGCAAATACTTGATAAACTGGACTTCATTAAAATTTTAAGCATCTGGTTTGCAAAAGACAATGTCAAGAGAACGAACTGACAAAATACTAGGAGAAAATATTTGCATAATTACAGACTGGGAGAAAATATCTGCAAAAGATCATATTTACATATGATAAAAGACTGCTACCCAAAATATTCAAAGAACTCTTAAAATTTAACAATAAGAACACAACCTGATTAAAAAATAGGCAAAGATCTTGACAGGCATCTCACCAAAGAAGATACTCAGATGTCAAATACGCATGCAGGAAGATACCCCACCATCATATGCTATCCCAGAAGCACAAATTAAAATAACAGATATTATGAGATAACAAACAGTGAAATAAAATAACACTATGTCTCTATTAGAAAGGCCAAGATCCAGAACATTGAAAACACCATACTCTGGTGAGGATGTGGGGCAACAGAAACTTATTTACTGCTGGTGGGAGTGCAACATGAAACAGCCAGTTTGGAAGACAGTTTGACAGTTTCTTACAAAACTTATCATACTCTTACCATATCATCCAGTAATCATACTGCTTTCTGTTTACCCAAGGGAGTTAGAAACTTAGGTTCACAGAAATATCTGCTGTGGATGTTTATAGCAGCTTTGTTCATAATTGCCAAAAGTTAGAGGAAACCACAATGTCCTTCAGTAGGTGAACAGAGAAATAAATTCTAGTAGTGCCGGACAGTGGAGTATTATTCAGCACTGAAAAGAAATTAGGTACCAAGCCATCACAAAGATATGGAGGTAATGTACATGCATATCACGAAATGAGAGAAGACCGCCTGAAAGGCTACATAGTATAATTCTAACCATATCACCTTCTGGAAAAGACAAAACTTTTCAGGCAGAGTAAAAAGCAGTGGTTACCAGGGGTTGGATTGTGGAGAGGGATGAATAGTCAGAGCAGAAGTCTTCTAGGGCAGTGAAAAATATTCTGTATGATACTATAATGTTGGATACATAATTAGTATACATTTGTTCAGACCCATAGTATGTACAACATCAAGAGTGAACTCTAATGTAAACTATGGACTTTGGATGATTATGATGTATTAGTGTAGGTTCATCAATTTTGACAGAAATCACTGGAGAGGGGGATGTTGATAATGAGAAGGCTCTGAATGTGGTGTGGTGGGGAGGATATGGGCATTCCTTCTGTCTTCCTCTCGGTTTTGCCGTGAGCTGCAAGCTGCTCTAAAAATCAGTTATAGAATATAATATAAAAATAGAATATAATATAAAAATCATTATAGCATCATTATAGAAAATAATACAAAAGTCAAAACAATCCGAAAAAAAATCCAAAAAAAAAAAATCCAAAAGGTAATTATCTCTCAGGATATTTTTCCTGAATATTTCCATATTATAATATTGCTCCAAAATAGATATATGTTATTTTCCAGTTTACCCAGAAGAAAGTATATGTGATGGATGTATAGTGAAAGCAAGCCATACGTTTTCCACCCTCCCTCCTTCCTTTTGACCTGATAAACCAGGTTTAGCAAGGTTCTCCTCTGAAACGGCTACGGGCACCTCTAAGTGTTTACTTTCTCTCACCAGTCACACCCATTGTTCCAGATGGCTTAATTTTGTTTAATGCCTTCATCTTCTCCTTAACCATAGATCTTTTTCTCATATCTTTCACATTCCTCTCTATATATTGTGTATATCAACATACAAGAGCACTTGGGTGGCTCAGTCAGTTAAGCGTCTGACTTGAGCTCAGGTCATGATCTCATGGTTTGTGGGTTTGAGCCCCGTGTCGGGTTCTGTGCGGACAGCTCAGAGCCTGGAGCCTGCTTCCGATTCTGTGTCTCCCTCTCTCTGCCCCTCCCTGGCTTGTGCTCTCTCTCTGTCTCTCAAAAATGAATAAATGTTAAAGAAAGAATAAAAGCTGTCATGCTTGCCATGTGCATGTCAGGGCAGTAGAAACAGAGTTGTTGGTATTTAGTGTGGTTTAAGAAGAGGAGCAGGGTTTTGGTGATAAGAGGTTTTTTTTTTTTTTTGGTCAATTCTGGTGGATGAAGTTATCAGGGATACGTGGGCAGAGATGCAGGAGGAAAAATGAGGGGAATCAGATGCTTATCCATGCTGGGTGTGGATCAGCAGCTGGTGTTTATGTCCAGAGGTCCGTCTTGGATGATCTTTCATGTGCCCTTCCCTTGAATGATTTGTCTTTGAGGAGACAAAATGCATTTTGATAATGCTGTTTTATGTATGAAGGTGACAGTACTAGGCCTTAAGGTTTGTTACTTCTTACAGTCATGTCCCCCATGACTAGCGATACGTGTTTGCAAGGTACTCAGTGCTAAATGAGGGCTGGCTGTGGACTAGCAGATTTTTCTATGTATATGGTCTTTGTTATAAACATTATCATTGGACTAAGCTATCTGAGCCATTCATCCAGTTACTAAATATTGAGCACCTGTTGTTACGTGCTTTGTCCTGTGTGATGAAATACACACAGGGATGTGGATGGGGTAAGAGCACACGAGTACTGCACTAAATATAGCTCAGTGACACAGTCACCTTGTGAGTGGAGGACTCCAGCATGTCTTTCTTTAGTTTATCTTTGAAGTTTAAATATTTAGGGTTGTCAGACTTTATGGCAGGTGCATCTTGGGGAAGACTGATGTACTTTGGAAAATTTATTGTAGGGTGCATTTTAAAAGCCTTTCCTATTTTTACTTGTCTCTTCATCTCAGAATTGCTCCGCTGAGGGGAAAACATGACCGTAAACATCAGTTTAAAGTTTTTAGGAGTAATACATTATTAAGTACACGCTAATCATTTTGCTTGCTGTCTGTAATCTTCGCAGCACAATTGTACTGCTTTGATAAGTTTGTAACTCACTTTCGTTTCTGTTTTTGCTTGCCTTTCTCCACATCATGAATCTTTCTCCTATACCTGATAGCATCTTTGTTACTTCTTTTTTTTTTCGTCTGGGTATGTTTAATGCCTTCTATTCTTGGGCTATATTTATCACCTTTTATTAGTAATTGTTTTCCTATATCACATGCTTCATTAAAACCTTAGGTGTTTTATACATGGATCTCCATGTTGCTGAAATAAATTAGACCTTCCTTTATCACTATTTTTTCAAACAAATTTATGTAAAACAAGAACTACCAACTTTTTCTTTGAATTTTTATTTATTTTTTTGTGCTATACATTTTTTTAATATGAAATTTATTGTCAAATTGGTTTCCATGCAACACCCAGTGCTCATCCCAAAAGGTGCCTTCCTCAATACCCATCACCCACCCTCTCCTCCCTCCCACCCCCCATCAACCCTCAGTTTGTTCTCAGTATTTAAGAGTCTCTTCTGCTTTGAACTACCAACTTTTAAATTAAATAATTTGGTGGATTACAGTTCTGCACTTTTGACTCAGTTTGTTGTAACATAATACTGTATGTGTGTAAATATGTGTGTGTATGTGTATTTTGTCCTAACTTTTACGGATCATGGATAAATCATCTTGGTATTTTGACCATGTTCTAAAACGCAGCATCATGACAGCATTTATTTCATGTGATACGTTAGATTTTGCTGCCTACCATTTCAAGGATAAAATATTTTTATTTTTTTAATTTTTAAAATGTTTTATTGTTGAGAGAGAGAGAGAGAATGAGCATGAGCGGGGGAGGAGGGGCAGAGAGAGAGAGACACACACACACACAGACACACAGAATCTGAAGCAGGCTTCAGGCTCCCAGCTGTCAGCACAGAGCCCAACGTGGGGCTAGAAAACTCACAAACTATGAGATCAAGCAAGACCTGAGCCAAAGTCAGATGCTCAACCGACTGAGCCACCCAGGCACCCCAAGGAGAATATATTTTTAAACCAAAGAGGCTTCCTATCCAAAATATTTGCCTGTAATTCAGTTTCAGGTATGGCTACGTTTTGTACTTTTTAATGAAATGAGAATCACTGAGATGCTCATTCTGGATTCAGTAGGTCTGATGTGTTGTCAAGCACCCAAATGAAGCCAGGCTGCTGGTACCAGTTGTTGTTGCCTTCTGTCATTTTGGGAGGAGGATATTCTCAGGAGGGCTCCTTTCAGTGATTCCTGGGATCTTCTTGCTTGCTCAGATGCCCACCCAGCTGGTCGAACTTGCTGTGAAGAGAGATCACGTTGGTGATTGCTTTGGTATCTTTCATGCCTGTGAGGCTCCTTTGCCTTCCTGTGCATTGCCATCTTTCCTGGGGAAAGGGGAGGAGGGCAGGGCCCCTCGCTTGGGAAGAGGACCCATAGCCTGGAGTTGTTTATTGAGCTGACTTGTGGTCTAAGAATGCTAGGAACTTTATTTGTAGTTATGATCTATATAGAAGCAGATTTTTATTTTAGCTGGGAGACATAGTCTTAGCGTGATAAGTGCAAATAAAATTTAATCAGTCTAGTAATGTTAAGTGTACTAGAAGCAGTTTCACTGAAAAGAATACTTCAGTAAAGTTTTTGAAAAGTGAGTATGAGGAATTTCTTTTTCTAAAACGACGACAGTTACTCCCTAGCCATTGTTGGCAGCTAATATTTCTGAGTATTGGATTTTTTTTTAAAGGATGTTTATTCTGTGTGTGCACATATTTTCACTTATGAACTTTTATAAACTTTAAAATCTGTATAAATAAGCAGATGGGAAAAACGTGGTGGTGCATACTTTTTTTCCCCCTAGCACACTCAGTCAGTAAGTAGTATGCATGATTACCAGGTTAGAATTTTGAGGTTGCCCTTAAACCAAGGATTTTTAACATAAAATTTTGAAAACTGTATTCTGTTCGTTGGGGTATTTACCTGAATGAAGGTAGAGACTATTTTACTTTTATCTTTGAGACAGTACTAAGTTTGAGAGGCACGAAGGGCTAACTTTAGACTATTCTAGCAGTTGCCTCTTGACATTTAGGAGAACCATTTTGGAAGAATTTGCTGTGATTCTCTTTTAAAGGTCTCACGCATTACTGGTCTTGGAGGTCTAGTCGAAAGTGCTTATATATGTAAATGCATTTATTCATTTTGCAGGCATTTACTCATTGTGTAAAGTATGCAAGGCAGTGTGAGAGATACTGCTGGCCAGGTGCAGCTCCCTTTCCAGGAAGTCCTCATTGCCTTTGGTACATGTCTCAGTGAGTTCACTGGTCTTCTTCATGGTGGGACAGAATCTTTAAGTCTTCTGATTTAACTTGATTGCAGTTTGTGTATGATACTCCACAAAAGCATTGGTAAACTTAGGTCTCTTCCCCGCTTTTTGTCACCAGGCAGTGTCTTTAGTCTCTTCAGTGCTATCCTTGGTTTATTTTGTCATCTGTATCTGCTAAGTTGTTAAAACAGTTTAAATGAGTTATATATCTTCATTTGCATATTAGCATATCCTAGGTTCACAATCTCTTCCAAGGCTTTCATCCTTAACAAAGTTAAGAAATCTATTGGTTCAGATTGCATTGAAACCTTTATTTTAAAAGGAAAGCCTTTCCTGGGACTCCCTAAACTAGTGACTATTTTGTGAATATTCCTATTCATGTGAGATAAGGTTGACTCAGTTCTCTAGCAGCTGTGTAGGGAGAAGGCGAGACAACTGTCTCAGGAAGTGTGAAGGGTGGAACAGGCTTTATCTCCATTTCTAGAACAGACTGTGAGCCCTGAGGGGTGGGAGTTTGGAATCCGTCCAGGGGGGACCTAGCCATTGTGTGGAAGTCTCATTGCTCTCCCTTTCTGATGGAAGCAAAGGGCTGTATTCACCTTAGAAGTAAAGAATTTTCCTTGTCCAACATTCTCTGTTCTTCTCAGACATTAGAATAGAACTGAACTAATCAGAAGAATGTAGCTAATTACGCCATCTCTTGGTTGTCTTGTTTTTGTTGGCTACAGCTTTGTTGAGATACAAATCATATACCATATAGTTTACCTATTTTTTTTAATGTTTTTTATTTTTGAAAGGCGGGGAGGGGTAGAAAGAGAGGGAGACACAGAATCCAAAGCCGGCTCCAGGCTCTTGAGCTGTCAGCACAGAGCCCGATGCGGGGTCTGAACCCATGAACCATGAGATCATGACCTGAGCCGAAGTCAGATGCTTAACTGACTGAGCCACCAAGGCTCCCCTACCTATTTTTTAAAAATGTTTATTTATTTTGAGAGAGAGAGCAAGCGAGAGTGGGAGAGGGGGAGAGAGAGAGGGAGACACAGAATCTGAAGCAGGCTCCAGGCTTCAAGCTGTCAGCACAGAGCCCAATGCAGGGCCTGAACACACGAAACATGAGATCGTGACCTGAGCCAAAATCGCATGCTTAACTGACTGAGCCACCCAAGTGCCCCTACCTATTTTTTTTTTTTAATGTTTATTTAATTTGAGAGAGAGAGAGAGAGAGAAAGAGAGAGAAATTGAGAGCGAGCAAGTGCAGGAGAGGGGGAGAGGGGCAGAGAGAGAGGGAGACACAGAATCCGAAGCAGGCTCCAGGCTCTGAGATGTCAGCACAGAGCCTGATGTGGGGCTTGAACTCATGAACCACAAGATCATGACCTGAGCCAAAGATGGATGCTTAACTTACAGTTTACCTATTTAAAGTAAACAATTCATTGGTTTTTATTATATTCACAGAGTTGTGAAACTATCACCACAGCTAATTCTAGAACATTTTCATCACCCCAAAAGAAATTTCTAAGTCCATTAGAGGCACTTCCCATTTATCCCAGTCATTGTTGCCACTCCAGGCCTGGACAACTAGTCTACTTTCTTTCTCTGTGGATTTGTTATTCTGGATATTCTGGATATTTCGTATCAGTGGAATCATAGAATATGTGATATTTTGTGACTGGCTTCTGTCACTTAGCATGATGTTTTCAAGGTTCATCCATGTTGTAGCATATATCAATACTACCATTTTTTTTATGTCTGAATAATTGTCCATTGCATGGATATGCCACATTTTATTTATACATTTATCAGTTGGTAAGCATTGGAGTCTCTCCACTTCTTTGGGGTGAAAATTCATGTACATATTTTTGTGTGGACACATGTTTTCATTTCTCTTAGCTGTGTACCTGGGACTAGAATTGCTGCGTAATATAGTAATTCTGTATTTAACCTTTTGCAGAACTGCCAGATTGTTTTCAAAAGTGGCTCTTGATCATTTTTAGTAGCCATTTTCCCACCTGTATTTTCACTTTTCCCTGCTTTGATTCAGGCCCTGACACCCCTTCCCTGACTGTTGGAAGAAGCTCATAACTAGGCATTTGGCACAGTGCTTAAGGCTGTAGACTATGGAATTTGAGGAGAACAGTACCTCGGGTGTAACCCTGGAAAATTACTTAATTTCTGTATACCCCACTTTTCTCATCTATAATAGAAATTTGTGTAATGAAAGGATCTACCATGCAAATTCTTATAATTAGCATTAGATAAAATATACGTGTACATGCTTGATTCCAGTAAGTATTCAAAAAATATTAGGTTCTGTTGTCATTTTTTATGGAAAGATTGTTGGTTATCTAATGATTATTGGGCACTTCTTCCTTAATAATAGAATCCCACTTTAATTTGAGGTTGCAGCAAGCTCAGCTAAGGGTCATATGTTCTTATTTAACTTGCATTTAGGTGTGGCCTTGCGACTTCGTTCTGGCCAGCGAGTTATAAGTCGTGTGTGGGATTTTAGGAAGGGTCTTCAGAGGGTGGTTACTGCGGTGGATGGTGTACTTCTCTTGTGTTTACTCCTTCTTGCTGCCTGGAAATGTCTGGAGCTCCAGTAGCCACCGTGGATTCGCTAATGACTATGAGAGGAGCTGGATTCCTGATCATCACGGTGCTGCCGTTCCAGCTTGAGAATCCCAATTACGGACTTAGTTTACATGAGAGAAACCACAGAACCCTGTGTGGTCAAACCACTGTAATACTGGGTTTTCTGTTTTCTGTAGCCACGCCCACTTGGAAATTATGTATTATTACTGCCGTCAGTGTTTTCTTAGCTTAGGCCTTTAGCATCTGTAGACTACTCATGTCTGGCCCCTTAATGTTTTTACAGTTTTCTCTATTGCTATCCCCTCTCTTGCAGCAGCTGTAAGGATTGCCTTCGGGCTGAAGTCTGTACTTATTAAGTGCCATTCCGTGGTCTCGGATGCCACCCTCCTTCCCTTTTAACCTCAATCACTTAGCTAATTCTTACTATTCTGTAGTTCTGGTTCACTGGTCATCTTTTATTACCTGGCTTCTGGTAGCCGTTTCTGCTCTTGAAATTTCCTGGAATTTTGTTACATATTTTGACGATAACTTTTGTCATTTTGCATTAACTGTATTTTAGGAGTAGTATTTGGTGAATTGAGCTTGGCCTCTGAAATCAGGTAACGTCTAAAGTTATCCGTCAATACCCGAGTTGGCTCCTTATGGTTCTGCGTCTACCCTCATCTAACTCAAGTCCTCGCCCTTTTTCAACACTGCACTCCCTGCCCCATCCTCTCTTCTGTATCACCTGGAACATGTTCTGTCATTTTAAAAACCTCCCTATCCTGAAAGCCTCTGAATGTTCCCTTCTCCTTCCTGCTCCAACTGAAACCTGCCTGCCTTCTGAGGACAGTGCTTCTGTCTTTCCAAGTTCTGGTTGTTTTTTCCCTCCCCTAACAGTACCTCAGTGTCCAGAGAAACAGAGGGCTCTCTCCCCTTGCTGTTTTTAGATAATTTTTTCTTCTCCCTCAAAATTGCCAGCCACTTTGAAGTGTTTGCCATCATACCCCCATGACCTCACCGCCTTCCAGTGATTTCTTCACATCCTGGCTCACTTTTTCTGTGTCCATCGTTACTCCTGGGTGAACGTCCATCCCACACCTGGCCTCTTCATTCCCCACTTCTCATTGTCTTTGTCTTTCCCCCAGTTTAGGTGCCTCTTCTTAGGGCCGTACCCTAGGACCGTGATGACCAAAAGCTATTACGACTGATACCTCAGTTTACCACTCTTCACCTGTTGCCGTCTTAGGGGTCTCTAGCACAGGAGGTGATACCATGTGCTGCTGCTGGTCTGCTTCTGTTGTAGCATCAGCAGTCCTTGAAGGCAAGAACTATGTCTTTTGATCCGTATTTCTCCAGAACTGTCACAGTCCATGGTACAGAGAGTCTTGAGTGATTTTATGGGCCCAGTGAAGTAAAGAGCAGCGACAACAGGAAGGATGTGGCACCCAAAAGATCTTTGTATTAGAAAAAAGATAATTAAAATTTCCCATTGAAAATACCATATAATTTTTAAAAACCATTTGAGTAATGACATTTCAAAAATTGTTTTCTTTCCCATTTTCTCTGGGGGAAAATGCATGATATCATGTATTGCAGTTGGGATTCTCTCCGTTTAGTCAAGGTTGATCAGTTACAAATTTCCGTCTTCTAAAGATTATTGTAAATGAGCTATAAACAGGGAAATTACTTCTTAGTAAAATGGGTTAGCTTACCTAGAAAGAGTTAATTATCTTTTCTCTCCTGTGCTGCAGACTTTTCTCTACCAGCCTAATGAGGGGAGGGGGAACTTGATGCATTAAGATTTTCTCAGCCTTTCTTCTGACCTATGTAGAAAAGTAAAAGCGTTCAATGCAACCTTATTATATCTGATTCTTTTTTTCTTTTGAGATAAGAGAAAAACGTATACAAGTTTTGTATTATTTGGGTCCAGGTGTTAACTTCTAGAACATTTAAAACTCATGTTGACCGACAGTTTCCCCAAAAGCACTAGTTTCATTGTTACATTTTATTCATGTTTGGTTGCTTCTAAGCTAAGAAGTAATTACCACTTAATTACATACATGAATATTTCAGTAAATAACTTGTACTGTTTCTGTACTCTCTTCCAATAATGTAGAGTTAACTATATGAAGAACTTGAAAATAACTGAGAAAAACATTCTAAAGGTTTCTAAAATTCTGAATTTCTAGAATGGCTAAACTTTTAAAAATACTTCTGCTCAACACTGAAGTGTTTCAAATGATATCTAGGAACTTCTTTTGAGAGTTGCTTTGAAAACCAAATCTCTTAGGGGCGCCTGGGTGGCGCAGTCGGTTAAGTGTCCGACTTCAGCCAGGTCACGATCTCGCGGTCCGTGAGTTCAAGCCCCGCGTCGGGCTCTGGGCTGATGGCTCGGAGCCTGGAGCCTGTTTCCGATTCTGTGTCTCCCTCTCTCTCTGCCCCTCCCCCGTTCATGCTCTGTCTCTCTCTGTCCCAAAAATAAATAAACGTTGAAAAAACAAAAACAAAATCTCTTAAAGGAATAATAGTAATGTGATGGTACTAAGAAAAATTAGCTCTTTCTATGAATCGAGCACAATGTTGAGAGATTTACATATTTAATTCTCATTACAGCCAAGTCGTGTTGGTACTATTATTGTTCTCATTTTAGTCTCGTGGTTTAGAGGTATTAAATTGCTCCGCATCATACAGCTACTAGGTGGTAAACTAGAATTTGGTTCTAGGCCATATGGTTCCAGTGTCAATGATTTAACCACCCTATTATATTCTGTTACAGTGTCTAGTTGCGAAATAATACAGACACAGTCTGTGGGAAATTAATTTACAAAGCATGCATCTAATAATAAGAGATTAGACTCAATAAATTATTAAAAATTAAATTGAGGGGCACCTGGGTGGCTCAGTTAAGTGTCCAGTTCTTGATTTTGGCCCTGGTCATGATCTCATGGTTCATGGATTTGAGCCCTCATCAGGCTCCATGCTAGCCCTCCTCAAAATAAATAAATAAACTTAAAAAACAACAGCAACAACAACTTCAAATTTCATGTTGTTCTCCAAAAGAGAGAATGAGTTACTTGAGATTTCATGATGCTTATTTCCAGAGGACTTCAGGAAATTTGTAATTAAAAGTTAAACAAAGTAATAGACTTAATTATAAAATAGAAGGGCAAATTTTTAAGGCAGGCGGAAGGAGAAGATGCTTCTGGGCCTCTGAAATGAAGAGATTACTATAATTAGATAGTGAATTTGGCTTTTGGTTTTCTCACTGTTAAAGCTAAAATACAGTCACAGTGCTGCTGAGATTATTTTTTTTTTAAGTTTCATTTTGTAATAAGAGGAAGATGATGGAGAATTCTTCCTTCGTGACACACTGTTTCCTGGAACCGAAATCAAGGTGACCATCTTTTGCCAGTTTGAAGACTTAGGTCCTAGTCTATTGATGAAAATGTTGATCAGCTATCCTTATACCTTCTTTGAAATTCTACCCATTGGTACTTTGATTTTCATGTTAATGCTGTGTGGTATTTATACTAACAATGCTTACCTGTTTAAAGGGTATTTGATTTCACTCTTCGGGCAGAATCAGATTTTTTCTTCTTTCTCATATTTTTATTACTTTGGATTTCAGGAAGACTTGGGGAAATTGAACACATCTCTCGATTTACCAGAGTCCTATTACCTGACTAGGCTGAGAGGTTTCCCGTTTAGGAACAGAGATGTTGTCATTAGATCAAATCCCTCTTCAGTGCCTTTTGGTCACAGCTTTCTTCAGTTTACCTTAAACTGCTTTGCCTTAAAAACCAGCTGTAAGTCACCAGTTCTTTGATGCGTATTTATTTTTGAGGGGGGGGAGGGGCAGAGAAAGAGGGAGACACAGAATCCAAAGCAGGCTCCAGGCTCCGAGCTGTCAGCACAGAGCCCGATGCAGGGCTCAAACTCATGAACCATGAGATCGTGACCTAAGTTGAAGTCAGTTGCTGTGCTTTTTTTTTTTTTTTTTTTTTTTCCTCCGTAAGTGCTAATATGAGTTTAAATTGCTTGTGTTTTGCCCAGGAAGGTATGGTGCCTGGGGATCATAGATTTATGGTTTTCTGAAATAATTGACCATTGCATTTTCTTGTTTTGTACTTTGAATGTTAGAAGTCTGAAATAAAGTGATAAGGGATGTGGAAAAATGAATCCAAACCAATTCTGCTTTTCTGTGTTATGAGTCTGTATTACTTTGACCACATCTGCTACTTTGTACTAAAAAGTATTTGAGGAGCACCTGGTTGGCTCAGTTGCTTGAGCGTCCTACTCTGATTTCGACTCAGGTCATGATCTCTTGGTTGTGATATCTAGCACCGCCTTGGGCTTTGCGCTGACAGCAGAGTGCACTTGGGATTCTCTCTCTCCCTCTCTCTGCCCCTCCCCCACTCATTCTCTCTTTCTTGTTCTCTCTCTCTTTCTCTCTCTAAAATAAATAAACATTAAAAAAAACCCCACTATTTGATAGTTAGGTGGACGGTGGATGAGAATCTCTAATTAAAAAAAAAAGCCTTTAGGCCCATACCAACATAATTACCATCTGGAAACAAAAATGGAAGTTTCCTTTTCTGTATTGTTATGAATATTTATGCCAAAGAGAATGCTTTCTGTTTAGCATTTTGCAGTGTATTTTATTTGGTCAGAGTAAAAGCAGTTGTACTACCCTTGGAGGGAATAGCATGACTTTTTATTTGGGATAATCTCCTTTTCATAGTGCAGAGTTTCATTTGCTCCAGAAATTTCCATGGGGAAACAGGCAGGTACTTGGGTACATAACACTAACGTTTCTAATGAATCAGGAGTCTGAGATTTTGGAGATGTTTACAAACAAAGATTCTTTAAAGAAATATTATTTCTGTGGTCTCTTTTAAAAATTATATTTAGACTTCACTTATTTTGGGTTTTGCCTTTTAAACAAATGGAGCTCTTTATTCTAAAACAGTCCATATTCCTCATACTCCACAGAGCATCTTTTGTCCTGATTATGTGAAGAAATATTTTCATAGGAATTGTTACTGGAGAATCTTCCTTAAAACTTGTGTTCAGGGAGGGGTACTCCATCAGACATCCTGCGGTCAGCCCTCTTTTTTTAGGAAGCGTGAGTGGTGCCGGCACGCTCTATCTGATGAAGTCTGCTCTTTCTCTCAGCTCACATTTCTTCTCAAAGCTCATAGTGATCAGCCTTGAAAAAGGACAGAAGTGTGCGAAAGATTGCTGGGCACGGATCTTTAGCCCAGAAGAGGCTGCAAAGACACACGCTGGGTCCTGGGTTGCTTCAGATCGTACAGGGCTGTGCTCCATCCAGATGAGTGGCTTCGGAGGCTGATGGGGTGGCCGGGCTTCCTTGCGGTGCCCGAACCGCCTGGCCAGCAGTGAGTGTGCGGGTGGCCGTTGAAGGAGAGCTTTGACTGCAAGGGACACCAGGAGACACTTGAGGGGTGGAGACATATTGTCTGTGTATGAATGTGTTGTGGATGCGTTGTTTTCTCTGCAGAGTTTAAAATGGATTCTGCAGCTGCCAGGGCTGGGGGAAATTTGAATCACTAGGATTTGTTTTCTATATCCTTCCCAGGAAACTTCTTTTCCTCCACCTGGCAACTGCCCATATTATTTTCGGGCAGAGGTTTGTTTGTTTTTTTTGTATTTTTTTTAATGTTTATTTATTTTTGAAAGAGAGAGAGACAAGGAGTGTGAGTGGGGGAGAGGCAGAGAGAGAGGAAGACACAGAATCGGAAACAGGTTGTGCTGACAGCTGAGAGCCTGACCCGGGGCTCGAACTCACAAACTGAGAGACCATGACCTGAGCCACCCAGGTGCCCCCTAGGGCAGAGTTTTAAACCCTTCCATACTTCCCCCCCTGCTGATAACCAAGGACACAGACATTCCCTTAAATATTACCCCAGTTGTTGGGATTTGAAGGAGCCGCTTAATCTCATTTTTTCTTTGATTTTTTAGACACAGTGATTTCTCCTGTATCCATATACAACTTCTAGATTTGTATACTGGAGGAACCAAGTAATTTTGTTCTGTTTTTATTTCCTTTCTACATTTCCTTTGCCTGTGCTGTTGGAGAAGCTAATTATGTCCCAGCCTTTACTTGGAAGAGAGGACTTAACTTGTTTTGTTCCATGAACCACTGTATTTGGGGCACTGAGCTACCTGAGAATTTTCTCCGATTTGACACTGTGTTCTACAGCCTGTCACAGTTTGTTTTTAAAATTTTTTTTTTCAACGTTTATTTATTTTTGGGACAGAGAGAGACAGAGCATGAACGGGGGAGGGGCAGAGAGAGAGGGAGACACAGAATCGGAAACAGGCTCCAGGCTCTGAGCCATCAGCCCAGAGCCTGACACGGGGCTCGAACTCACGGACCGCGAGATCATGACCTGGCTGAAGTTGGACGCTTAACTGACTGCGCCACCCAGGCGCCCCATAGCCTGTCACAGTTTGTATGAATGAGTAATAGGGGATTCCTTGTTGCTTTTTTTGTGGACATAAAGATAACACTGATTTTGGTGTAAAATAATTTTAATAGCTTCTCCTATTTGGGGTTAGAATGCTATTATTTCTCTCTTGACTGGAGAGGGGGAAAGAGGTAAATTAATCATTTTCTGTTACTGTTATGTTGCTAACCTATTTCCTTAGATTACTTTTCATTCAGAAAGTCCATTTGGACTCTGAGCTAATCATTTTGTAAACCGGATGTTTCTGCGATCTGAAATTCTATATTCATCACTTTTCTGTGCCTCTGAGACTACCGTAATTCACCTAAAACGTGTACAACTTTCGTCATCTTCAAATTTAGTTAATATTTGTTAGTGGCACAAGACAAGCAGAATCAAATAATTTCAGTATTGGAAGGAAACTCCTCTAACTCATTTTCCTTTGCAGTGGTGGAATTTGCTTCACAGGATTCTGTTCTCAGCCTGAGCCCGAGAGAGAAGCAGGACCTCTTCCAGGGCTCAGTGGTTGTCTGATCAAACACACACCACTTTTCTCTTGGATTCATTTGACCTGTTTTTGAAACTTGAGAACTTGTTATTTGATATGTAACCCTGAACATTTAAATAACTCATGTTAAGGAATTTCTTCCACCCATCAAAACAACAATTAAATTATTTAGGTACTCAGAGTAATCTTGCTATTCACTTTGCCAGCATTCTGTGAAAATTCATGAAAGCCTGTGGTTGGCAGCTATGGGACGGAGAGGACACAGTTTTGCTTGCTAACCTGTTCATCGCTGATCTTCTGAGGTAGCTTGATTCTGCCCATTAATTTTTAAAATCAAGAAGAAACACCTTATATAGCTGGGGCTTTATATTTGCAAGTAACAGAAATTGCCTTTTTTTTAAAAGTTTATTTATTTATCTTGAGAGACAGAGAGAGCAAGTTGGGGAGGGGCAGAGAGAGAGGGAGAGAGAGAGAGTCTTAAGCAGGCTCCACACTGTCAGCGCAGAGCCCGATTTGGGACTAGGACTCATGAACTGTGAGATCGTGACCTGAGCCAAAGTGGATGGCTTAACCGACTGAGCCCCCCAGGCGCCCCACCTCTGAATAACTTTGAATATTCAAAGTTGGCGCCCCAACCTCTGAATAAAGAAAAGGGAGAGGAGGGAAAATCTGAGAAGTCGGGTCTGAGGAAGGCAGCACTCAGGGGAGTCCCAGTGACTTCCTCCTCTGGAAGATTCTTGCAGAAAGCATCCTGTCCCAGTTTTGGCTCCCGTTGTCACATTGGCTGGACACAGTGGGCGTCTTTTTGCCGCTTGGGGCTTCTTCTGTTTTCAGGCTTATTGGAGGCCCCGTGGCCGTCTTGGTTTTCTCCCACAAATACACTGACTTAAGTCTCAGAGCTGTTAGTGGTTTCCTCTGCCCAGTCACGTTTTGGGTTTGTTATGATGTTTTCCTGGGTGGCGAGTGATACTCAGGTTTGCTCTCTAACTCGTGCTGTCATTTTGCTTGTGGGGAGAGTTAAGGAGATTAGAAAATTATGTCACTGCTACCGTTCCTTCAGAATTTTCTCTTGTCTGTTTTTCAATCTACTGAATCTTGAGTTCCATTCCATTTTGTTTCCAATATTATTTGTTTGGAAACTTTCTCTTAAGTGATTTTGCAAGAAATTTGTTGATGTTATTTGTGCCTCTGGTTTTGCTCGTCCTCTTAGATCACTGTGTTCTATTTCGTATGTTGTATAATTTCCTGCTGATGCTGTCCTTAGTTTTCTGTTATTTTTAAAGTCTTGACTTACATGTTTAGCTCATTTATTTTCAGTTTTTTTAACATAAACATTTAAAGTTATAAATGTTCCTGTAATTAGTGTGTTCATTTTATCTCAGAAGTTTTGATATTTTTCCATTATTTAATCAATTTTTGGGATGCCTGGCTGGTTCAGTAGAACATGTGACTCTTGATTTCAAGGGGAGTTCTATCCCCTATGACTTGGGTGTAGAACCTACTTAAAAAAAAAAAGTGTGTGTGTTTGTGTGTGTGTGTATACTCTAATTTCATTATAATTCTTTGATCCTTGAATTCTGTAAAGGCATGCTTTTAAATATTCATGCATATGATATTTCACTGGGTTTGTTTTTGTTACTGGTTTCTAATTTAATTCCCTTATGGTTGGAGAAAATGATCTACATGATATTGATTCTTTGGGATTTTTGAGATTTGCTTTGCGGTTTACTTTGTGGGAACTTTTGTAAATGGTCAGTGGGTGCTGAACAGGAATATGTGAATGCACATTCATATAACAGGGATAAGGGTCTGTGTATTGCCTGAGATGGAATAAATTATTGAGCCCCTATTCTTTAAAAAAATTTTTTTTAATGTTTATTTATTTTAAAGGAGACAGAGTGTGTGAATGGGGGTGGGGCTTAACCAACAGAGCCACCCAGGTGCCCTGAACCCCTGTTCTTTATCTGCTTGGTTTTGAATTCCTGAAAAAGACTTTGTATCTTTTTATAGCAATAACTAATACTTATATGGTGTTTACTATATTCCAGGCACTATTTTAAGGGCCTTACATGTATTAACTTATTGTGTCGGTCATTTTCCCCTCAGATCTGTTTCTTGTACTTCATATATTTTGAGACTGGGTACATTTGTCACTAGGTACCTAACACCTGGTGACTGGAGTCTCTTATCATTGAGCATTTACCTTATTTATCTCTAACAAGATCTTTAACTGTAAAGTGCTTCCCCCCCCACCCCCCCCCCCCCGAAATTGATGTAATTGCATAGGCTTTTCCTTTAGTTAATATTTGCTTGGCATGTCCATTTCATCCTCCTTTGTGGGTCCTTTTATTTGATGTGTGTCTCTTAACAGCTTATGGGTAGATTTTGGTTTTATCCAGTTTTACCCAAGAGCAGTAGTCCAGTGTGATAGTTATAGTAAGAGCTTGAAGGCCAGGTTGCTGGGGTTTGCATTGTTGCCTGGGATGTTGATATGTGACAGCCACAATTCTGTACTTGGGGATGGCAGGCATTTTGGCTTCCCTTTATTTAGATTTTAACCTCTGCCCTTGTTTTATGCTCCATATCTGACCCTTGCTGTCCCAGAGGTAAGTACCTGGTATATTTAGGTTCTGATTCTCTTCAGGATTTTGTTTTTACCCTTTCAGTATCACCTGCCATGCACTTTATGGTGTGTCTTCTTAGTTTGCACTATGTTTTTTTTATCTTTTGAAAAATGTATTGGTGTATCCCCAAAGTAGTCATAATAAGACTGTTTACTTACAGGACTATTTGAAATTTAAGTATAAACTATAGATGTAAAAATCTTTGAATAGTACCAGGCCCATTAGAAGTGCTTGGAAGGATTTGTTTTTGTTTTGTCATTGATACTAAAATTACAGTTTGACTTTTTAATGCTCTTGGCTGCCCTGAAAGTATCCACAATCCTTCCTGCCTTTTATTTGTCACTATTAATTTTATCATCAGGTTCATTTATTTTTTATTTTATAATTCAACCTTTTCTTCATCTTTGCCTTTTTCTTATGCAGGTGATTTGAGGGAGATGTAACTTTGGAGCATCTCAATTCAGCATGTCTAAAGTAGTAACTGGATTTAATGGAACTTTAAAATCATTTTCCAGAGGAGGATATTCATAATTAAACTATATGATAGGTTAAGACGTATACAATTTTTTTTGTATTTGAAGAGTATAGGATACTTCCATTCCAAGTAGTTACGGGGACTGAATTCTCAATTTCATATGGAGAGATTAAATCTCTGTGAAGTAAAACTTCCAGTTTCAGTGGGAATCTCTGATTTTAACAGATTTTTTTTTTTATTAAAAAGGACATTAGTGGTGGTGATGGTTGCGCATCAAATGAATATACTTAATGCCATTTGCTAAAAAACAAAATTCAACTGAGTAAACTTTAAAGATCTTATTGGCTTTATTCAGAAGTTCATGAATTGGGTGGGATCCAATGTAGCAGACAGAAAGCAGCCCTGAGATGCTGTACAAAGTGAAAGACTTCTGTGGGCAGAAGAGAGCAGTTACAAGGTGAAAAAATGAGTTGGTTACTGCAAGATCACTTTCATCAGGGGAGAGCAGCGGTCTATCAAGCGAATTACTTAACTAGTAATCTCTGATAGACTAGTTTAAGAATCCACTTTTGGGGGAGTCAAAACTATAGTTAAGTCTCAAACATGGTATGGTGGTAAGCATAAGTGACTCCATTTTGTGCCTCACATTATCTTTTTTTTTTTAAATGTTTGTTTATTTGAGAGAGAGAGAGAGAGAGAGAGAGAGAGAGAGCGAGCAGGTGTGGGAGGGGCAGAGAGAGAGGGGAGCAGAGGATATGAACTGGGCTGTCAGCCCAGGTGGGGCTTGATCTTGCGAACCTGGAGATCATGACCTGAGCCAAAGTCAGGCACTTAACCGACTGAGCCACCCAGGCGCCCCTTGATTTATCTTTTTAACACACTGAACTATACACGTAAAAATGTTTAACGTGTAAATTTTATATTATATACATTTCACCACTATTTTAAAAAAGAGTTATTACTATGTCCGTATCTCACATTGAGGATGAAAGATGATGCCCATCAGTGTGAAAATCTCAGTCTTAAGGGACCATACAAATGGGGTGAGCAGAACCTATCGGTGTCACTTATTCCTAATGGGAATTTTTTTTTTTTTTTTTTAAACAGGAAGGAAAAACTGATGCGATGCTCTCAATGCCGAGTTGCCAAATACTGCAGTGCCAAGTGCCAGGTAAG
This sequence comes from Felis catus, assembly GCF_018350175.1. Classification (NCBI taxonomy): domain Eukaryota; kingdom Metazoa; phylum Chordata; class Mammalia; order Carnivora; family Felidae; genus Felis; species Felis catus. Next base: position 3,785,839 of record NC_058384.1, read on the forward strand.
AATGCGCCGCTGTGTGTAAATGATACCTTAAGTTCTCTGCCCGTTTTTTTTTTTTTTAATAATTTTTACAAAAAAATCTTTATTTTTGAGAGAGAGAGAGGGGTGGGGGAGGAACACAGAGAGAGACACAGATCTGAAGCAGGCTCCAGAGTCTGAACTGTCAGCACAGAGCCTGACCTGGGGCTGGAACTCATGAACCGGGAGTTCATGACCTGAGCTGAAGTCGGATGCTCAACAGACTGAGCCACCCAGGCGCCCCTTCAGTTCTCTCCTCTTAAAATTGTGCTCTGTGATGCCTGTTGGCCTGTTTCTGTTTCTTTACAATCTTTGATTTATTTTAACTTATTTCCCTTCAATTTAAAAATTAATAGTTGTGTATGGTAAAAAATCATATATATGATATCTCTCTATATACACTAAATACATAGTACACATACATCACACACAAAATGTTCACTCCTATCTCATTGTCCTCCTGATCTCAATCCCAGTGCCCAGAGATAATCACTGTTAAGTTTCTTGTGTGCTTCACTGCATTTTCTCACGCAAGCACATCTTATATTTATATTCTTTGTTAAAAAAAAACAGATATGGGTAACTCTTGTATGCCTTCATTCTCCTTTTTGTTTTATCATCTGTCTAGAGGAACTTTCGGTACCATCCCATTGATTCCCTTATATGAATGCACCATGGTCATAATTTCCTCAGTAAGGAATGCTTACATTATTTTCGATATTTGGTGTTGCCAGTAATGGACCAAGCATCTTTTTGTGAACATTTCTGCTCACTTCCACAAATTAGTTGTAGGATAAATTCTTCCCAGTTGTATCGATTAGTAAAAGGATATATGATTTTGGATTTTTAAAGATATTGCCAAATTGCCTTCCTAGAGTTTAATTTACGGCAACTGACAGTCTATGAGAATACCGCCGTTAACGGCTTTGAAATTCTTTACAGGATGTATAATTAACATTCAACATAACCTTTTCTTCTAACCTTATGATTAATCATTTCATAAGAAATGTAATTATGCTGTAATGAATTGCATCATAATAAAAAGTCTAATTGGAGGTTTTGTGTCTGAGTCCCTTGCTCTCAACCTTCCACTCATCCTTTTTGTTTCTTATTTTGAGGTAGGGGTGTGTGTGTGTGTGTGTGTGTGTGTGTGTGTGTGTGTGTGCGTGCACGCGTGTGCGTGCACACATGTGAGTGGACACACCCCCCCAGAGTTCCTCTTTTCCCTTTTGACGTCTAAGCCATGCTTATCTCAGGAATTTTTGTTCTATCATTCTGATTAGATATAGTTTTCTATTTCCTATCGTATTCACATTTTTTCCTGGCTTTTGTTGCGCTCTATCGTCAAGGAACACAAAACAAAAAATATAAAAATAGAAGGTTAGAAGTAAAACTTCCTTAATAAAAATAGGGAATGTAAAAACCAGTTGGATTATTTTCACTTCATTTGTAAAGCAAAAATTCTGTCACAGTTAGAAAGCTACCAGATTTATGTAAGATCGTTAGCAATAATAATAACAAAAACCAAAAACATGAAACAGGGCTGTGCTTTTTTTCTACAAGATAAATTTTAGATAGACTGTGTTGTAGTGATGTTATCTAGCTTATTCATGTGAAACTGAGCTACGTTTCAGGAAACTTTAAGTTAAGAAGACTATACTCTATATAGAACTGACGGACTACATGTTACTTGACACAAATCTTCTGATGAACTTCCTTTCTGATCTCAATGACCTAAACATTTACTTTTATTTCCCCCTGTTTTTATGAATTTTTTTTTCCTCTCCAATGCTACTCCCTCCTTTTGTAGTACACTCAAAGAAAAAAATCCATTATCTGATTAGAATGAGTAGAGGGAGTTTGGTGGGTGGGTGTGTCATTTTGATTCATTATAGTGCATGTACTTTTACCACATATATTAGCTGTTTACTGTAGCATCAATAATAATGTCATCGTCAGATACACTGTCGAAAGTAATGGGAAAAGAGCTAGTGAGGTGAAAGATATCATATATAAGCCAGCTAGTGCATGTGCTTGTATGTGTGTGGGGGATGGGGTGTGTGCAGAGGTGGGTGGGAGTCAAAGATTGGCTGGAACATATGCATTTAAACTGCTCTGTTTAGCTCACCCTTCAGGTACAGAATTAAATGTTGTAATTATTGTGGATTCCTACAAAGCAGCACAAAATTAAACTGACAAACTGAACTAGGAACAGTAATGAACAGGAGGCAGACGCCCTCGGAATGGAAATTGATATAGAGGATGTGAATTTGTAGCATAAAATCTATAATGTATTTACCCTGGAGGGACATAACTTTGCTTCATTAGCTTAGCATTTGATGTGTGGGGCCATGGCGCCCACGAGTTGCCTGAGAGAAGCTATTGAGGCATTCTAAGGTCTCATGTCCCTGGTGCCCATAGGGATGCTTTCAGTGTCATTGATTTTCACATTTCATCTTTCAACCGAAAAGTGAAGTAACAAGAGTGGAGGTCTCCTCCAACTTCCTTCCCCATTCCTACTTCCATCTTCCAGAGGTAATCTCTGTATGTTTGTTTTGTGAGTGGAGGATACACACTAAGCTGTCAGTCTGCACTTTGTCTATAGTGTACATATACATGTATGCATTGACTGCTGTGTTCAGGACTGTTTCTGATCCTGGCCAGAGTATCTTGTCATCAGGGGCCTTGTATTCCTCTGCGTCTGCCATATTATGATGTGCCATATGATGCAATAGAGGGCTTATCTGTGGGAACCAGTCTTATTTCTATATTGTCATAACCAGAACGTCACAGAGGATTTTGAGGTCAAAGAGGACGAGCGGGCTAAGTTTTCTTTTAAAAAAGCATGCTCAAAATTTGTAATATTGTTAAAAAGTAAACCAATTTCAAGTAAATTCACCAATTATTATTTTACCTCTGCTGGATTTAATTTGATTCATAGATGTACATTTCTTTTTTTTTTTTCCTTTTCTTTTTTTTTTTCAACGTTTATTTATTTTTGGGACAGAGAGAGACAGAGCATGAACGGGGGAGGGGCAGAGAGAGAGGGAGACACAGAATCGGAAACAGGCTCCAGGCTCTGAGCCATCAGTCCAGAGCCCGACGCGGGGCTCGAACTCACGGACCGCGAGATCGTGACCTGGCTGAAGTCGGACGCTTAACCGACTGCGCCACCCAGGCGCCCCCATAGATGTACATTTCTAATTGAAATAATTGCTGAATAAAATAAGCAGGGATACTGTATCAGACTGCAGTTTATATACTTTTAAAAGTACTATATTAGCAGAGAGAGGCTCTATTTTATGTTAAAAATTATAGACCTGTTTAAAAATGTTAATCTTATTTGTGGGTTTACATTTTATGCTTAGTTACAGCATGATTTGATTCATTTTTGATGAATCTCACGTTAGTCAACATTTAACAGGGTGATTTAAAAATTTTTTTTTAAATGTTTTACTTATTTTTGAGAGAGAGGGAGAGAGACAGAGTATGAGCAGGGGAGGGGCGGAGAGAGAGGGAGACACAGAATCCATGAAGCAGGCTCCAGGCTCCGAGCCGTCAGCACAGAGACCGACATAAGGCTCGAACCCGTGAACCGTGAGATCATGACCTGCACCGAAGTCAGATGCTTAACTGACTGAGCCACCCAGGTGCCCCTTAACAGGGTGATTTAATAAGTTGGAGTCTAGAATATTACACTCACTACTGGTAATAATGAAGAAAGCCAAGCCCTTAGTTTATTTCACAAATAGTTCTGTGCCAGGCTTCAGACTGATAGGACGTGCACTGAGTGTTCTAGAGAAGTTGGCTTCATATCTAATTGTAAATAAAAAGAGAAAACTCTATAAAGGTTGAAATTATTTGTTCTTAAGTTTTTGACTTCTACAAATGTCTGGGGCCCTAAGCTGGTCTTTGCTCGCTTCTCGTTGACTTGCTGGGTGATCCCATCCCCTTCCGCAATGTCAGTCGGCATCTGTATATTAATCTTCCTTGAAACTCCCATCTCTAGCTTCAACCACCAGCCCCATGCCTTACGGGGTACGTCTACTTTGATGGTGCACCCATATCTCAAATGCCCTATAGCCGGACCTGAGTGCACTTTCTTCGCCCAAACCTGCTTTTCTAGCCTCAGTGAGTAATTTCACCAAGCACCCAGCAGGCTGAGTGTTCAGGGTGTCACTGTCTTTGGCTCATATCCTTTCTTGGCCCCATGCCCAGTTAATCGCCTTGTCCTGCTGATTTTACCACCTGAAGATCTAACTTGGCTCGCTTCTCTCTAGCTTCTCTACCACCACTTGTGTGCATGTCACTGTCAGCTCCCTCCTAAGTTGATTGCAGCCTCTGTGCTCCTGCCAGCTCTTTTTCTGTTTCCCACCCCGGAGCCAGAGTGACTGTGGTATTTCAGAGCGTAAGCATGATCTGTCACCCAGCAGCAGAAAGCCCTGGCCGCTTCCTCAGGATGAAATTCAACTTTGTGGACTTTGCTACACTTTTACTTCTGGGCCTTCGGCTGTATGAGTCCTTGGGCTTGGACCCAGACCTGCCCCCTATCTGCTGAACTCCTAGTACTTATCCTTTATGACCCAGGTTAAATGTCACTCCCTTCTTTCCTAAACTCCCGAGACCAGTTTGTGTCTCTCCTTTTTCACACAGAAATTATCTTTATTATTGGTTTCATTGCCTGTTTCTGCAGTTAGAAGGCCAGGTTCACTGTGGGGTGGGGGTGCTCCCTGCATTGTACTCTGCTGTACACGGAGTGTAAGTGGTCGAGCGAATGAATGAATACATTCATGAGTGATACTTGTTGGTTCAAATTAGATTTTAAAACATTACGTTATCTTTAATCTGTCCATAGTAATATCTCTTTACTTTTTTAGTTGTGATACAGTTGACGTATAACATTGTGCTAGTTGTAGGTGTACAGTGTAATGAGGTGATCTATGTGTCTGTTGTGAAGTGAACATCACAATAAGTTCAGTTCACACCTATCATCATACATAATTATCTTTTTTATTGTGATGAGAACTTTTAAGATTTACCATCTTATCAAGTTTTAAATATACAATACAGTAATTCTTAGCTATAGTCATCATCCTGTATATTACATGTTTGTACATTTTGACCACTTGCACTCATTTCCGTTACCCTGCACTCCCTGCCTCTGGCAACCACCTATCTGTTCTCTGTATCTGAGTTTGGTTCTTTTTAGATTCTACATATAAGTGAGATGGGGAAGTACTTCTTGAGCCATCTATGTAGGCATTACTGATTCACCTCCTGCTCTGGTAGGTGAGGGAATTTAGCTCACCTACATCAGCACCTACTTCCTCTCCCACTTCTTACATAATTGTCTGAGAACGTTCCATTCATCCAAAGTTTATCCAGTAGATACTTATTGAGTAGCTACTAGCTAGTCATTCTGGGTGTTGGGGTGGTGGGCAATTAGCAGTGACAAGTAAACATGATCCTGGCTTTCATGAAGTTCATATTATAGAGCGAGGAGACGAGAATACCAAATACCCACAATTAGATGAGTGAATATGATTTGGGTGAGTCCGAGCTCCCCTTTGAATAGGTAATTACAGAAGGACTTTCTGTAGAGGTGACATTTGACCTGGGGTCTAATTGACAACAAAAGTAGCCAGCCATGGAAAGATCTAGAACAGATTTTTTTTTTACATAAAAGGAACAGCAGATGTAAAGGAACTGAAGGAGGAACAAACTTCTCATGTTAGAGGAATAAAAAGGAGTTGGATAATGGTGGATAGACTTTGCGTCTGTCCAAACCCATAGAATGTACAACATCAAGTGTGAACTTGAATGTTCACTATGGACTTTGAGTGATAATGATGTGTCACTGTAGGTTCATCAGTTGTAACAAATGCGCCATCTGGTGAGGATGTTGATAATAGGTGTGGTGGTAGGAAGTGAGTGGGCAGCCTCTGTACTGTCCTCTCAGTTTTGCTGTGAGTCTGAAACTGCTCTAAAAAAATTAAATCTTAAAAAAATACAGAAAAGAAAAGCAGCTGGATGTGAGGCTAGTGAGTTAAGATTTGAAGGACTTGATTATGGTTTTACCTATTGATTTACTTAGCAAATACTAGTGTCAACACCAGAGTCAGTCCATCTTCCTTCCTTCCTTCCTTCCTTCCTTCCTTCCTTCCTTCCTTCCTTCCATCTTTGTTTATTTTGAGAGAGAGAGAGAGAGAGCGCGAGAGAGCGCATGTGAGTGTGAATGAGAGAGAGAGAGGGAGAGAGATGATCCCAAGCAGGCTCTTGTCAGCTCAGAGCCTGACACAGGGCTTGATTTCAGGAACCAAGAGATCATGACCTGAGCCAAAATCAAGAGTCAGATGCTTAACTGACTGAGCCTCTGGGGACCCCAACATCAGGACCAACCTTCCTTCCTTCCTTCCTTCCTTCCTTCCTTCCTTCCTTCCTTCCTTCCTTCCTTCCTTCTCTCCTCTTTTCTTTTCTTTTCTTTTCTTTTCTTTTCTTTTCTTTTTTCTTTTCTTTTCTTTCTTTTCTTTTTCTTTTCTTTTCTTTTCTTTTCTTTTCTTTTCTTTTCTTTTCTTTTCTTTTCTCTTCTTTTCCTTCCTTACTTCCTATCTATCTATCTATCTATCTATCTATCTTTGTCTTTCTCTCTTTGATGTTTATTTATTTTGAGGGGGGAGAGAGAGAGAGCGAGTGAGCACAGGTATGAGTGGGGGAGAGGCAGAGAGCGCAGGTATGAGTGGGGGAGAGGCTATCAGCACAGAGCCCTATGTGCTCTGTCCCACGAACTGTGAGATTATGACCTGAGCCGAAATCAAGAGTCAGATGCTTAACTGACTGAGCCACCCAGGCCTCAACACCAGGACTTTTCTAGGCTCTGGTACAATAGTATTAAAAAAGACACGGAAAGCCCTTGCCCAGTGAAGCTTACATTTTCCAGGTGAGACGTATAATAAGTTAATAAAGCAATATATATTATCTTTATATTATAAAATAAAGAAGGTAAGAGAAAATGATAGCGATTGGGAGACTGTTGTGTGTGTGTGTATGTGTGTACACATACATATATACATATAGTGTAAACATATCTATACATCAAATGGCTTTTGAGAAAGAGAGAGAGAGAGAGATATCTATACAGTTTATAAGGAGATCTATTTGTCTGCCTACCGATCTATAATCTGTCTCTCCATCTGTCAATCTAAAACCTGTCAGGAGTGGCATTTGAGTCAAGTCCTGAAAGAAGTAATCAGGACATGCCAAGATTAGGAGAGAGTTTCAGGTTGGATGCACATCAAACGTAAAAGCAGGAGTGAATATGCTGTGTTCAGGGAAGGACAAGAAGACCAGAGGTTGGACCAGAGGAGGCGACACAGAGAGTTGTAGGAGATAAGACTGGAGAGATGAGAGGTTCCAGGTTATGATAAGGCCTTTATATGCTATGGTTAAAAAATACACATTTTGTTCTGTATGTGATGGGCTGCTACTGTAGGGTTCTAAGGGGGGGAAGGAGGATCAATATTATGGTGTGACTGAGATTTTAAAGGAAACTTTCTGACTGCTGTGGGGATAGGTTATAGGGTAAAGGTAGGGAATGGAAAAACTGTCAGTAGGTTATTATAGTAGTCTGGTCACCGTATGATGGTGGCTAGGACGGTAGTAATGGCAGCAAAGAGAATCAGTCAGATTTGGGGTATCTTTTGAAGGACACACTGACTGAATTTGCTCATGCATGCATGCAGTCATTCATTCATTCATTCAAATTGAGAACTCAGTATATGCAAGGCACTGATCTAGTCAAAAGCTTGGATGGCTTCAAGTAGAGTGGTAGCAGTGAGGTGGTAATGATTGGATTTGAGACATATTTTGAAGGTGTAGGTGAAAGTTTGCCAATAGGTTCGATGTCAGAAGTGAGGCAGAAAGAATAGTAACAGGTGACTTCTAAGTTTCCAGCCTGAGCAACTTCGGATGAATGGTGGTGCCGTTTTGTGACTTACGGAAATCTGAGGGAAGAGCTGGTTCGGAGAGAAGTCTAGCCTACAGGTTTTGAGTTTGTGCCTGTTGAACACACGTGGAGATGTTGAATAGGCAGCTGGTATGCTTGTGTGGCGCTCAGAGGAGGGGCTGAAAAAAATAGAAGGGGAATGAATATAGGATAGAGAGGGAGAGAAGAATCAAGAAAGACTCCTTGGTTTTTGGCTTTAGTAACTGGTGAGATGATGACCCCATTTATGACATGGGGAAGACTGTATAAGAGACTCAGGTGGGGAAAATCTGCTTCGGCCATGTTGGTTTGGGATTAACTGTTATAATCTGTTAGGCTCAATTTCCCCTTCTTGCATTTATAACTTTAAACAATATGGGCAAGCTTTTATTTATGGTTAATCAAGTATAGTAGTGTCCCCTTATCTGTGGTTTCCCTTTCTATATTTCAGCCACAGCTCAGAAATACTAAATGGAAACTTCCAGAGGTAAACAGGTCATCAGTTTTAAACTGCATACTGTTCTGAGTGGTGTGGTGAAATCTCACGCTATCCCAGCTGTTTCACTCCGTCCCACGTGGGACGTGAATCATCTCTTTGTCCAGCGGGTTCACATTGTCTACACTACCTGCCTGTTAGTCACAGATAGAGGGTTTGGTGCCATCCACAGTTTAGGCATCCACTGGAGTCTTGTAATGATCCCCCCTGGGTAAGGGGGATTTACTGTATAGATAGTATCTCTCGATTCCCTACTTTTAAAGGTGAAGATATTAGTATTCCCACTCATCCCTCTGTCTCTTATCATTCTGTGTCCAATAACTTGCCACCTATACCTTCATTTTTGTCAAGACTAATATTTATATTTTGTTCTGGGACACAAAGTTAAGTCCTATCTATTAATTGATTCTAAAAGTTCAAAATCCATAAGCACTTATAATAAGTGATTTTGAAAATACCACTGTATAGATTCATATTCAGTGAAGTTTCATCCAAAGACTCACAGATTGATAATCTGACTGCAATTATATGGAAATGCAGAACACTTAAACTGAGTCCTTTATGTAAAAGGAGAGCAAAGTTGGAGGATTTAGACCACCTGACTTGGAGACGTAATCTGAAGCCACAGTTATGAAGAGAATATAGTACTAGCATTGGGATTGATGTATAGAGCAATGAATAGAGTCCAGAAATAGACGCTGTTCTGTTTTCTTTCATGTGATAGTCAGGTGCAGTCACAAGATGGAAAGCAGAAGCTCAGGAAAACAAAGTTTCTTATACTCCTAGGCCCTAGAACAGGAGGCATGGATTGCCATACAGGGCCACATGCAGAACCCTCACAGTAGTCAGAGGGAAGGTGGGAGCAGGGGGAAGCTGAGGCTGGAGCCTTTATTCCCACAGGCTTTCTGTGGGAAAGGCAAAGCAGAGCAGGCCAAACCAGTTAGGACTGCCTAGTTTGTATAATTTCTGAGGGTTTTGGATTATAGGCATGGTCTCTAGATGCCTGGTACTTGGGTCTAGTTACTCTAGGACTTTAGCAGAGAGCCAAGGTAGGGCTCTGGATTGGTTAGTTTGCATGTTATAGGCACACCCCCTGCTGAGCTCTTTGCTTTTCTAGGAATTGGCTAAGGAGTTGTGTCCATAACTTATTTCAAATGTTCACCACTTGGGGCGCCTGGGTGGCTCAGTTGGTTAAGTGTCCAATTTCGGCTCAGGTCACGATCTCGCGGTTGATTGGTTCGAGCCCCACGTTGTGCTCTGTGCTGACAGCTCGGAGCCTGGAGCCTAGAGCCTCTTTCAGATTCTGTCTCCCTCTGTCTGTGTCCCCTGCTCATGCTCTGTCTCTCAAAAGTAAAGAAATGTTAAAAAAAAAAAAAGTGTCCGACTCTTGACTTTGGCTTAGGTCATGATCTCATGGTTTGTAAATTTGAGCCCATGTGGGGCTCCGTAGTGAGTGTGGAGCCTGCTTGGGATTCTTTCTCTCCCTCTCTTGCTGCCCCTCTCTCCCACCCATGTGCACTCTCTCTTTCTCTCAAATAAATAAATAAACAAACAGTAAAAAAAAAGAAAATGCAACTTAGTAAGATAGCACAGTAAAATGGGTTTGATTTGAATGGGTTTGAACTTCAGTAAGATATACAGCAAAGAATACTCAACATCATTAGTCATCAGAAAAATGAAAATTAAAACCCCATTGGGATACCTTTACATACCCATTAGACTAAAATGCAGAATGCTGACTACACCGAGTGCAGACCGGGTTGTGGATACCTCATACTCCGCTGGTGGGAGTGTAAATATAGAACTGCTTTGGGAAAGTTTGGTAGTTTCTAAAAATGTTAAGTGTACACTCACCACATAAACCTGCAGCTCTGCTCCTAGGTGGAACATGCACACACATGCACATGCACACATACATGCGTGCACACGCACACACACACACACACACACACTGCATATACACACAACTAGCCGTAAGAAGAACCAACTACTGCTACCTGAGGCAACATGAGTGAATCTCAGAAACATTGCATGGAGGGAATAAAGCCAGACCAAAGGACGTAGTGCTGTTCTGGAGTTGGCACAGCTCGTGTATAATGATGGCGACCAGGTCACCACTTACCCGGGTTGGAGGGCTCGGATGGAAAGGGAGACAAAGGAACTTTGGGGGGTAATGACAGTCTCTGTCTTAACTTTGGTGTTGTTACAGGGACGTGTGTATATGTCAGAACTCATCAAGCTACACTCTTGAAATTGGTACATTTTATTGTAAATTAGTGCTCCATAAATTGTTTTAAAAATACCACTTACCGCAGAGCCTTGAAGTGTGCCGAGGTATCATTTCCTCCTCTGTAATAAGGGCTCACAGCCTTTATGCCACTTGAAGAATGAGGTGGCTGCGGAGGCGGCCATCGTAGGAGGGTGAGTGTGGGGCGGGAAGACCCAGTAGAAGTTCTGATCTCTGCATCAGAAACAGGAGCGTCAGATGCAGCTAGATTCTTGACTCTGACCCTCCTGTGCTTCCTCACAGTCATTCCAATAGCAAGGAGGTATTTTGACACTGTTTGGTATAAGACTTTTGGGTAAGTCTCTCTTTTTCGGCTTTCAGTCCCCTTTTGTGCCTGACATTTACTCTTGCTGCCGGGTCCCAGCTGGAGTTCTCCCTGGCAGGTGGCTGCCTTCTCAGAAAAGACTCGGAAGGTAACTGCCCTTTGAGGAGGCCTCCTGCCCTGTTTCTGCAGCCTGTCTTACCCCCGGTTTCTGACTTGTAGAAAGGACGTTAAACTCCTCATTCCTTGGTGGCTCTTCTAATCCACTTTGGGAGTTAAAAACCTGATGCTTACTTGGGCTGGGGAGACAAAATATATGTGCTCCATTGCCGTGTTCAGCTAGAACACAGTGCTGATGTTCGGATTAGCATGGAAGTTCCTTTCACAGAAAATTGGAAGTGTGTAGAGGTGAGTGAATTATTTTGCCTTTCTAGATAAAATATGTCACGTAGGCCATTCCATCTTGATCTGACCTCTCACTAAATCAGAGGTTGGCAGACTTTTTATTTTGTAGTGGTCCAGGTGATAAATATTTTAGGCTTTGTGGGCCATAGATTTCTTGTCATAACTATTCAATTCTGCTGTCATAGTGTGAAATGAGGGAGTATAAACTGTGAATGTGGCTGTGTTTCAGTAAAACTTTACAAAAACAGGTGGCGGAATGGATTTGACCTGAATTCTGCACTAGATGATGGCTGACTGACTTTGGGGCACTAATATTATTAACTGTTCCTCAATCAGGAAACTGTAATTTCCATTTTCCTGAGAAATAATACTTGTTGTTTCTTTTGTCAGCTTGATGCCCTACGACCATTCTCCTACCCTACTCCATCTTTATATTTGGCCCTATCTAATTTGATTAAGCCTAGTGGGAAGGTCTAGATTTGAACAGCACTCAGTAAGCTTTTAAGATGATAAGTCTAATGTCTATCACTAGGTCTCTCTCGTGCTGTAAGGAGATTTTATGCAAGATTTTAACCAATACCTGTCAGTCAGCTGTAGCTTGTTAGACACCTGGCTTAGCTTTCTGGTTTTCCTTTTCCAGATTCCAGCTTTGATCTTCATGTATCTGTCAACCTGCAGTTCAATACTAGACTACTTTTGAGGCATGAAGATAGAGATATTGTTTATTTGCTATTAAATGGTCTGTAAGTGATTGGAAAACTGTTGGGTCTCTTTTCCTTCCTGCAAGTTGCAGGGCAACTCAAGTATTCTCTAAGTTTTGCTTATAGGAAATCTCTGTAAATATTGATTGTGAGTGGAATGAATCATGAAAATGTGGTAAAAAAATTGTAACAATCTTCCACGCCAGAAGGTGTTCAATTATTAATGACAAACACGTTTGTTGAATAAATGGCTGAAAAGAATTCTCTTTTTGTACATTTTAAGCCAATTTCTTCATCCTTTAATGATCTAAAATTTGAGGAAAATACTCTCTAAATGATCTAAAATTTGAGGAAAATTTTCAGCTCTATGTAAGCCTTATGTGGACAGGCTTCAGACCTGTTTTGACATAATTCATAATTCAGATTATATGTTCCTGTGGATTTTACAGAATCATAGATTTTTATAATTGAGAGGCTGCCTTAGACATTATTGAATCCAGTCCTCTTATAAGATGAATGTCTGGTGAGCCCCGGTCATGAATTAGATGTGTTTTACTGAAACCAGTCTCGATATGCATTGTAATACTCTATCCCACACAATAATAAACTGCCCTGAGTATTTACTGTAATCAAAACCCAGTGTTTAACAGTATTTTTTTAAAGTTTACTTTTTATTTGTTTTTGAGAGAAAGCTGGCGAGTGTGAGTGGGGGAAGGGAGAGGGGCAGAGAGAGAGGGAGAGAGAAGATCCCAAGCAAGCTCTGCGCCATCAGCACGGATGTGGGGCTTGAACCCATGAACCATGAGATCATGACCTGAACCAAAAACGGAAGTCAGACACTTAGCTGATGGAGCCACCCATTTGTCCCCAATGTTTAGTGGCATTTAAATGGGTTATTGAGCTGTAGTGATCATATCCAAGGAGGGGAGGGGAATGTCATAGTAGTGCAAAGGCTATTTTGTGTAAGAAAGTTGAAATAAACTGATTTTCTCTTTCTGTTTTAACATCTCATCAATTCTCTTCTTTAGTAATCAGGACCATGTGAGACTGGCCAGAGAAAGAATTGTTAGGATTTACTGTCCTTTCTTCCTTTTAGATGGCATTAATTTCAAATGATCAATGATAAATATATAGTAAGTTATATCTTCTCTAAGTGGTACTGGCTTTAGAAGAAATCATCAAATGTCTGTCATCTGGTAAATGCAAGATGTACCTAATTGGTAGTAAACTTACTTTAAAAAAATGGATGTGAATGAAGATAAACTGATAAAACAGTTTACTGAGTAAGTCTTTGCATTACAAATGGTTTAAATTGAAGCGTGTTTTTTTTTTAGCATTTAAAAATTAATACATTTAAGCTATTCTTTGAGTTACAAGCAGATTTTCAAAAATATTTAAAAGTGTTTATTGAACAGTAATTTTGCTCTCTCTTTCATATAAAAATGCTTCTCCCTGAATCACAGTTACCAGACATAAGAAAGGTAATGATATTTGCTATTGTTTGTAAATATAATAACATGATATTTGTAGAAAATTCAAACAATATTGGGACAGCATAAGGAAATAAGGCAAAAATAGCTTTTTCTTTTAGGAAAAGCTGAAAAATTATTACCATTCAGTTTAAAAAAAATGTTCATTTATTTTGAGAGAGAGACAAAGAGAAAGTGTGTGTGCATGAGCAGGGGAGGGGGCAGATAGAGTCCCGAGCAGGCTCCGTGCTTTCAGCTCTGTCAGCGCAGAGCCTGATGCTGGGCTCGATACCCTTAACTGTGAGATCATGACCTGAGCCGAAATCAAGTCTGACGCTTAACCGACTGAGCCACCCGGGCGCCCCACCAGTTTTTCAGTTTTTTAAATAAATGTATGATGAGCATTCTTACACTTATTTCTGTACACCAATTAGATTTGTTAGGATTAAGTGTATTGTAAATATTATTCGTATACCAACAATATGCACGTTAAGATTTTTGGTGTTCATTACCATACACCCATGAGAAAGATTAGAGAACCTTACAGTTCTACTGACAAGGCTGGAGTGATCTAGACCATAGACCCTAGACTCTTCCAAATGCTGTTAGTTTCATTCATAGTCGCTACACTAATGGACCACCTGTATTACCTTCTTTCTGTTAGCATGCCTTTGATCCCTGGTGTGGTTTGTCTTTTTTGTTTATTTTTTCTTTCCTTTTTAGGCATGAATTTCCTATTCGTGTCCTAGGCTGGCTTGCTTTTCTTTCTTTCTTTCTTTCTTTCTTTCTTTCTTTCTTTCTTTCTTTCTTTCTTTCTTTCTTTCTTTCTTTCTCTCTCTCTCTCTCTCTCTCTCTCTCTCTCTCTCTCTCTCTCTCTTCCTTCCTTCCTTCCTTCCTTCCTTCCTTCCATCCTTCCTTCATTGAAATATTCATCCTTTCTTTAGTTATTTTGTTAGGACCTCCTTTTATTTTAGAGACATTTAACACTGTCTTTCCTATACATTGTAGACTTTGTTTTCTTGGTTTGACCTTTATCTTTCAACCTTGCTTGTGGTATTAGGTTTGTTCTTTCTGATGTACAAAAGTTGCTTATTTTTAATGTAGTTTAATATGTACTTCTTTTCCTTTTTGGGTTTTATGTCCTGCTTAGAAACACTTTCCCTACGTCAGTGTTATAAAATGTTCATTCCTATAGGACTGTATAATAGTTTAATAAGTATAGAAAAGTACTTTTTTGTTTCTTCTATTAGTATATACAGTAGCCTTTTTAATTTATTCTAGATAGGTGGTTTTTCAAACTTAGCTACATATGGAATCACCCTCAGTGAATAAAAAGAATTCAGACACCTGATCCTGTCTCGTTACTACTGTCAGAATCCCTGAGGTTGTCCCAGGCTGTGTATTTAAATAAATATTTTTATGTCTGTCTGTGCTGTGTGGCATTGTTCTAGTTCTACAGTTTTGAGCTCTGATAGACCTAACTCTAGCTTTTTATAATAATACTTTTGGTCCTCTGTAGTATCTTGAAGTGAAATTCCATAGTAAATACAATCTACCTAGTTACATATTTTTAAAATTCAATATCAATGTAATTCCATAACTTGAATGTAAAGGAGAAGGAAAATGATAACTTACAATAAACTAATATATTTTATATTATATAATGCGTGCTCTCTCTCTGTATACACACACACATACACACATACACACATACATGCTCAGGCATGACTGGACTGGAAGACGTAATTAAGAAGTCATATACTTGCATCTGTACAGTCACCTTGGAAAGGGAAGTACGACATTCAGGATCCGAAAGCGTGTGTTATTGCTAACTCCAAATATCACCGGTGGTGTTGCCTTCAGTGATATGCTTTTATAAAATATTAAATAGCTTTCACTAAAGTTCTTAAAATGCAATCTTTCCTTGATTTAGCTAGAAAATTCAGTGCTATCAAGGCTGTGTAAAAACCAGCTCTTCGTTTTTTTATGTGAAACAAGGCTTAGTTCCAGGCTTGGATAATTACAAACAAGTTTTTCCCCTCTATAGAATGTTTTATTGGACTTTTAATATTTTGTTTGTACATTTATTTATTTTTGAGAAACAGAGTGAGACAAAGCATGAATGGGGGAGGGGCAGAGAGAGAAGGAGACACAATTTGAAGCAGCCTCCAGGCTCTGAGCAAGCGGTCAGCACAGAGCCTGATGCGGGGCTCGAACCCACGAACTATGAGATCATGACCTGAGCCGAAGTCGGACACTCAACTGACGGAGCCACCCAGGCACCCCTATTGGACTTTTAAAAGTCATCTTGGATTTGGAACGATTCTTCATCGTGTGGAATTACCCTATACAGGGTGCCCGACACCTCTGGTTCCTGGCCACTAAGTGCCCATGGTTTTCTCCCCAAGCATCTTAACAAATAAAATCACCTCCATAAATTTCCCAAACAACCCTCAACATTAGGGTTACCCCCATTTGGGGCTACTGGTTTGTTCGTTTGCTTGTTTATTTATTTGAAAGAGAGGGAGAGAGAGAGGGAGAGGGAGAGAGGGAGAGAAGGGGAGAGAGAGAGAGGGAGAGAGGGAGAGAAGGGGAGAGAGAGAGAGAGAGAGAGAGAGAGAGAGAGAGAGAGAGAGAGAACGTATGTGCAGGGTAGGGGCGGGAGGGGGAGGAGAGAGAATCTTAAGCAGGCTCCTTGCTCAGTGTGGAGCCGAATGCAGAGTTCGATCCTAGGAACCTGGGATCGTGACCCGAGCTGAAATCAAGAGTTGGACTCTCAACTGACTGAGCCCCTCCAGGCACCCTGGGAGCTACTGGTTTAGTTTATGTTCTGTATCAATATAAATACTACCACACATGAAAATGTAGAGATTCTGAAGTTGTTTTTTGAGTCATTCATTTACCAATACGTGGAATTGAGTCATAGATGTCTTCATTTCCTTTTTTTTTCCATCTCAGACTCTTTTTTCCCATTGTCTTTGTGTCTTAATGCAATATTTAAATTTCCTTTGTCTTTCATGCTAATTTGTGCCTATTGTACATTATTGTTAGTTTTCAACTATGAGAACAGAAAACATTACAGCCAGTATTGTGAAAAAAATCTTAATTACATCCTGCATTTCAGTAATGGAAAAAAGTAGGAAAAAGTAAATCAAGAAGGTTGTTTTTGAGAAAACTGGCAGATAGATTATGAGCTGTTGAGGTCTAGATCAAGGTTAAAGTTTGTAGAGTGAAGATAATGCCTCATGTTTTTGTAAGATTGTAGAGTTTTGTTTCAAAGTCAAATGCAGTTCCTTACAAGATTGCTTTCTTAGCCTTCTCTGTGGTTTGCCTCTGATAGTGAGCCTCATAGTAAGATATGATGGTGAAGCTGAACAATAAATCCTAATAATTAACATTTTAGAAACATGGTTTTAATATCATGGTAAGATAGGAAGTAGACTGTAAAGTTGACACTGTGCTTTAGACCAGTTTTAAGTGGTATGATTGCTTTCTGTGTTTATTATATAGATTTGATTTGGCTTTTAGATGAAAAGAATGGATATCTTTTTGCTGAAGAAATGGGGAGATACGTATGTTCTCTGGTGTTTTCACCTGCAGCAATTTAGGAATAGCCTTAAGAAACATACTGTTTAGTTTCTAATTACTGTTAAGAAATAAGAACTCAATATTAATTATGCTAAAGACCTAAAGTTGTTTTGAGAAGAATTCTCCAAAATTTGGATGTTTATTTCTAAATAATGTCACCTAACAGATCAACTGGTTTGTTACGTAGGGGTACATTTTGTAGCTACTTCACCCTGGTTGAGCTGTCAGGAGACTGAGCTGCTCCAAACGTAAGGGGGTTATGGATGATCTCTTGTACTAGCAAGTATTGATTAAAATACGTTCTTAAGATCTTTTGGTCCAAATGGTCTCAGCTTTATTTTGGTAGGTGCAGTCCTTTGTCATCTGGACACTTGCTCGGGTTTTGAACAGGGCCAGAATGTTTTCTCAGAGACCCATTGACACTTGTGGTTCATTCCTGCCCACATGGCTAATGAAGGCATCCGTCAGGCTTCTCAACTTTTAATAGTGAATGAAAAGTCTTCCACCAAAGTCACGGTTCTCCCTTCAATCAGAAGTAAAAAAATATCAGCACTCTAGTTTCCTGTCAGTGTGAATGATTATGAATTCAAAGATCACATGAAGGAAAGTATGTAATAGTTAATATATCACTAATTTAGTTTATCTGAGCCCATATATACCAACCTACCTTCCCAAAGGATAGCAGTAACAATCGTGAGAAACTTGTGTTAACTAATTTATATGTTTCTTTAATGCAGAGCTTTTTAGCAAACTGAACTTTTCACAAACTAAATTACTTCAGATCTCTAAGTGGGGTATACATTATGTAGCATTTTTCAAACTTATTGGACAATGGAAGTATGTGTTTTTTAAAAATATTTTATTTACTTTTGCAAGACAGAGACAGAGCGTGAGCAAGGGAGGGACAGAGAGAGAAGGAGACACAGAATCTGAAGCAGGCTCCAGGCTCTGAGCTGTCAGCACAGAGTCTGACACGGGGCTGGAACCCATGAACCATGAGATCATGACCTGAGCCAAAGTCGGACACTTAATCAGCAGAGCCACCCAGGCTCCCCCGGAACCATGTTTTTTTTTTAAGTGATCTTACACATGTTGGTAAATTGCTAATTGCTAGTCTAAGACTAGCCCCTTAACAAATAGAAACATTTTCTTTCCCTGAGTTATAGTTTAATAGTATGCCTTTTAGTGAGTAGGGACATTAGAAGTAGCTATATGAAGGCCATTAGAACTATAAACTGTTTTTGAAGACATTGTCCAGTACATTAGTTAGCATTCTTGGGATAAATTCCTCCTGTGATTTGATAGTTGGTAAGGCCGTGTGATTTTCTTTCCTGTCAGATGAGAGTTATATAAGCCATTATGCTTTTTTTTTTTGCCTAGCCCAGATCAATTTAGTGCACGAATATGGGACTTACTTAGCTCTCCTGTTTGGCATACTAAGAATTTTTACTCCCCTTTTATGTTTACATAGCTTGGTAGTCAGATCCCAGCCTTACTTTATTAATCTTTAATAGAAGATAATATCTACCATTTGCATTTTTGTGAATATCGCATGAAACACCATTTTTTAATTGCCCACCCATGTGTCTGACATACCGTAGGATGCTCAATAAATGCTAGAGGACTATTTTTTTTTATAGATTTAACATTTTCTGTTTCTAATTTTATAAACTTATTTCATATACATCCTTCGAAGCAACTCAGTCTTATTTAGAAATGAGTGAAGTATAAATACTAAAAAAAAAAAAAAAAAAAGATTACAAACATCACATTAAAAGCATTGCCACGGTGGATATAAAGAAATGAAGTGAGGCAACCATGGGTAGAGTTGGTAAAAGAGGTGAGACACCCCTTGTAAACAGTGTCTTCAAGATTTGGATTATGAGGAAATAGCACACGGGCCACAGTTTCATACAGCAACTCAGCAGGGGCAGTGATCCTGAACAAAATGCTGGCTTCAACTTGAATCAAAGTCAGTTTTCGAAATAGCTGCTGCACTTTTGAAATTTTTGGGTGCACTGCATGTTTGTGCTGTGGATGGAAAAGGGAGTTCCTCCTGGAGGAATTTTAATAGGGCCAGAAGTTGGGAGGCACATTTATAGTTTGTGAAGCAAGAATGCCTGTGAGCATCAGGCATTTCAGTGATGGAACTTCAGCCCTGTTGGAATAGAACATATTAGACGTTTGGTCGAACTGTCTCCCGCTCACAGGGGGATACTCTAACATTTCTGACCCTAAGACTCAGGGAGAGTCCATAATCTACAGTGTTGCAGGATTGGTGACTGGGTCACTTTTTCAGTCTTTTCAGCCACGCCAGCACATGGCTAGGATCATCGGTTAAGGGACCATGAAATTTATCATCCAGACCACACTTTTCAGAATGAAAAGAGGCACTATTAATTGTTAATGATTAAGCCAGGACCACAAAATAAATAAAACACAACGGTCCTGGGCAAGTGACATTTAGTCATTTTAGCTAATAACCCTTTTCTGTGTTGTCTTTAAATACAGAAGGTTTCATATTTATTGTATGTTAGCTCTCCTGATATTTCTGTACTCACTGTAGCAGCACAGAAAGTCAGAAAGCTGTCTGCCCTCTTTTAATTTTCCTGAACCATGTGTTTATTTTCTAATTTGGTGAGATATTTTCTTTTTGTGTTCAAAATTACCATCTATTATTGAACTCTTTTTAATCAGCTAAAAGACTATCTTATACATTATTAAGTAAGCCATAATGATTCTTTCTTTGGACTCCACCAGCCAGGTAATAACCATGGGGCATATTAAAGGACAGAGGGGGAGCAGAAGCCTTGGTGTCCAGCCTGGTAATTGCATGCTTGGCAAAGACTGGATCCTGCGTGATTAACAGTATTAGAATATTGCTTTCATTTTCTATTATGCAGTTCTATTTAGGCTGTTGAAATTAAATTAGTGTTGATGACTCTCAATGTCTAAAGCCATTGTAAATGAAAGTTACGTTTCTCTGTCACATGTTCCCTCCCCACTCTCGTCTTAACAGAAAAAAGCTTGGCAAGACCACAAGCGGGAATGCAAATGTCTTAAAAGCTGCAAACCCAGGTATCCCCCGGATTCCGTTCGACTTCTTGGCAGAGTTGTTTTCAAACTTGTGAGTACAAAATTCGTGAAATATGCTAGGGGTTTAATTTCGCCAAAGCTCTTGAAGTTGCAGGTACTATTCCTATTTAAGGCTGTCTTTAAACGCATATGAAGGGAGAAGGTAGATTACTCCAGGGAGTATTTTAAGACAGAAACCTGCTGTTTTGCTGTGAGTCACAGCCTCAGTGGTGGTGAGGCAGCACCACCTTTGAGGGCCCTCTGTGTGTGTGACCTCCCGGGAATAGAAACACAAGGTCCTGTATCTAAGGCGTGAGATGCCAGTGATGTCTGTTACGTTCCCTTCATTACTTTTCGACTGTGAACTAATGCACTAACTTTTTGGTTGCTTCTTCAAGTGAGGTTTTAATTAGATGATAATTAATTTTACATGAAAGTGTGATTATCTTTTTTTTTTTTTTATAGCCAAGTTTCACTGAAATTGTTTCTTCAATCCTTTCCCCTACTTTACCAAAACATTCACTAGATTCTTTGAAATAAACCTCTGGCAATACCCTCCAGACCTTTTTTTTGGCCAGAATTTCACATGAATATCTCTTTCTCAAATTATTTCAGTCTCCAGCTTTGTTCTGTCCTGTTGGTTATTGACTTTTATTGGGGGGGGGGGGGCTATAAAATTTAATAGAGAGTTTTAAGAATGTAAAAGTATGATTACACACTTAAAACTAACAAGATGTTATATGCCAGTAACATCTCAATTTCCAAAAAATGAATGTGGAATATGAAATGGGCATTGTCTTTGAACTGAGTATATGACATCTATCGTATAATTAACCACTATTTGCAAATGTATATATTGTGTTAAAAAATACAAATTTATTTCAAAGCGATAATAAATTCAGATCAACTTTGTTATTATGCATTTCTTTAACCTCTGTGATCATTATAATATTTGAGTCTGAAATTTTTTTTACTTTATTAATATTGAAAAGGTAGAGAACCAGGACCCACTGCATCAGAATCTAATAGAAAGCAATTATAGTAATAGCTGCCTTCTATTGAACACATCCTATTTCCAGGCCCTGTCCTACTTGCTTTACACGATAGACCTCATTTTTCCCCATAACAACCCAGAGAATCAGGTGCTATGATTACTATGTTTTAGATTAGGAAAGGTGAGTTATCTTGTTCAAAGTTTTACAGTTTGTAATAAATTATTATTTTATTCATCCATCTCTGCTTTTCTATAATCATTAGTAGCAAAATCCTTACAGTGATATAAATCTGTGGGTAGAACTGGGGAAAAAGAAATAAAAGCATGAAAATTTGTCGTAAAAGAGTTTTCCATTTGGAAATTAAACTGGTAGATTAAGTCACAACTTAGATTTTATTTTACAATTGTTACTGATTAAATAATTCAACTCTAAGAAAGTGATGAAGAGAAGGAATATATAGAAAGTTGTTGTTTTAAACGGACTTTTATTGGGGCGCCTGGGTGGCGCAGTCGGTTAAGCATCCGACTTCAGCCAGGTCACGATCTCGCGGTCCGTGAGTTCGAGCCCCGCGTCAGGCTCTGGGCTGATGGCTCGGAGCCTGGAGCCTGTTTCCGATTCTGTGTCTCCCTCTCTCTCTGCCCCTCCCCTGTTCATGCTCTGTCTCTCTCTGTCCCCCCAAAAATAAATAAACGTTGAAAAAAATAATTAAAAAAAAATAAACGGACTTTTATTAAAATATCTAAAGATAGTCAAATATATTCATTTATATATTAGAGCACCTGAAATTGTTTTTGGTGTTTTCCCCCTTTGCTTCATAGATGGAAGAAACACCCTCTGAATCGGAGAAACTTTATTCATTTTATGATCTGGAGTCAAGTAAGTGGTTGTTTATATCACCATCAAAAGAATCCTATCATTTATTTGCTGACCCTGTGTGTTGCTTTCTTTTTAACATTGCTTTTCTTTCTCTTTATTATGTGAGGCAAATCTAATAACACTTTTCATATTTTTATCTACGACTGACTATTTATTTATTTATTCCAGGGTAGTTTTGGCGATTTAGGAGTTTGTAAAGAACCATAACCCACTCTTAGTTTCTTTTTGATGTCCAGGAAGAGTGATGTGAACAAGGGGATTCCAGGGAATTTTTGGGTTCACTGGTCCTTTAGATAATAAGGAAAGTAGAAGGTATGGCTGACTTGGGGTGTCTGACAGCATTGAGTGTTGTTTTTCTTTTGAACTACCACGGTGGTGGCCATGCTGTTTGGGGACACTGAGTGGCCTTCCAAATCAGAGTGTTCAGTAAATGTAGGGTTTATTTTTCCTTCTTATTGGCACAGACCCTCTTCAGTGAGATTGTAAATGACTTCACCCCAAAGTAGCTAGACCTTGTAGGGTAAATTTTGCCACACAGTTTAGTATTTCTGGGTGGAGACCAATGAGAAGATGATCTTGTATAGATTTATGGTTATGGGATCCTAAGTGCCAGTGATAGTAAATTATTATTCAAGAAATCATGGGGTTAATTATTCCGTTGAACAAGTAATTTAAAGAGAATATGTAGACCTGACACGAGCAGGAGAATTATGCTATAGTTCAACTTGATGTATGTTTTCAAGTTTTAATAGAGAAGTAATTAGTCATTTTTTCGTGTTATATTATGGCTAGGTAATTAACATCTCTTGCAGTGAGTTTTACTGTTAACATTAGCCCTGCTCAGTAGTGGTTTTACACGTGCTACCTTAAGTACAGTGTTCTCAAATGTTATTAATTGTACACTCCTTAGTCTTAACACGTTTTTGTGGTACAGATTAAACTGAGTTTTCAAAGGGGTGATATTTGGATAACTACTCTTTGGAACCTTCTCCTTCTATTTGGGTTTTAGCAGCACCACATCTTTTTTTTTTTTTTTAATTAATTAATTATTTATTTATTTATTTTTTAAATTTATATCCAAGTTAGTTAGCATATAGTGCAATTATGATTTCAGGAGTAGATTCCAGTGATTCATCCTCTTACGTATAACACCCAGTGCTCATCCCAACAAGTGCCCTGCTTAATGCCCCTCATCCATTTAGCCCAACCCCCACCCATAACCCCTCCAGAGCAACCGTCAGTTTGTTCTCTGTAGTTAAGAGTCTCTTCTGTTTTGTCCCCCTCCTTGTTTTTATATTATTTTTGCTTCCCTTCCCTTATGTTCATCTGTTTTGTATCTTAAATTCCACATGTGAGTAACGTCATATGGTATTTGTCTTTTTCTGACTGACTTATTTTACTTAGCATGATACATTCTAGTTCCATCCACGTTGTTGCAGATGGCAAGATTTCCTTCTTTTTGAATGCCAAGCAATACTCCATTGTGTGTATATGTGTACACACACACACACACACACACACACACACATATTATACACACACCACATCTTCTTTATCCAGTCATCTGTTGATGGACATTCGGGCTCTTTTCAGACTTTGGCTCTTGTGGACAGTGCTGTAAACAGCACCACATCTTGTTCATTCAATGTGGAAATAACTTGAAGTTGGGGTTTCTTGGGTTGGTCCCTGTTTCCTTCTCAATGTGCTATGTGACACATTTCACCAAATGAACTTTAGCTGAACTTTTTACTTCTCATTTTTTTTTTCCTGCCTTTGAGATACACTGTTTATCAGTTAGTTATGCTCTGGTTGTAAATTGTTTCATGGGAAAATCTGCTTAAATTCACTGACTTTAAGCATTTATGATGGCTTGAACACATGCACAGGATAATGTGGAGAATCTGTAATGCACATCTTTACCGATTCTGGTTGTAGTGGTTTTCATCTGTGTGTATATTTATTTTGCTTTGATAGGCATTTGATCCTATATTGTCGATGAAGTTTGGCAGAATTTAATTGATAATATATGTATCATAATTTGTAGTTGTCAACAAATAAAAAGAAACATATTTGCTCTCTGTCAGAATGAAATCTAGAGCAGGAAATATCTGGTTTAATAGCTAACATTGAACACCTGAAAGTTATCCATTAAAAATTCACTGTGTGATTGTGCTATTTATTTTCTCTTTAAAAAAGATATTAACAAACTGACCGAAGATAAGAAAGAGGGCCTCAGGCAACTTGTAATGACATTTCAACATTTCATGAGAGAAGAAATACAGGATGCTTCTCAGCTGCCACCTTCCTTTGACATTTTTGAAGCTTTTGCAAAAGTAAGTGTTAAGTGTTTGAAATCTTTGTTAATGCCATAAATCAACCCTTTACTTTTTCTTTTGTTGATCCTTGAAAATCCAGGATTTTCAAGCCTTAAATCACTCTCCCACCTTAATAAGTGGAGAATGAGAGAATGTATTGCTTCTGTTGAAAAGGGTATTACCTTTTCTGTCTCATCAGTACACTTATTAACGGCCGAGAACATTCATTGTCTGCACTCTTGAAAGGGTTGCTTTCTTTTCTAAAAGAAAGCAGTATATTATTCCATTGTTTCTTACTAATGGATTCAAGTTTGCCAATTACATTCATTTGCTTTTGTGGTTGTTTCTGTGATAGATCTTGGTCTTTAAAGTGAAAAATTTATTGGAATCAATTTCTTGATTAAGTGAATTCTAAATAATATGAAAATATAACCATTTCTGATTTAAAAATGATTGTCTAAAAATCTGTTTAAGTGTTTTATGTCACTGAAATCCTAGACTAGAGATAGAAAATAGGTTTAATTCAATATTTTATCTGCGGTCTCTTGGTAGACACTATCTGACATGCTTTGTTTAGAATGATTCTGAGGGTTTGTTTGGGCTCAAAGAGAAAGAATGCGCTGACTGATCCTTGCTGTCTATCCTCGGATCAGGACAAAGGACCAGATAGATCCATCCCCACTAATGCTGTGTGTTTGCTTTCCTTGCCTTCTCATAGTGTGTTTTTGGGTTTGCTTAAATATCGATCACATTTTAATAACAAGTAAAATTTTACATTCGAGGGTGATTTTGCCACCGATGTTACAATTTGTAAGTGCACATCTACTAATGTACTTATCCCATGAATATTTTTAAGGTGTGTTTTACAATCTGTCTATTTTCTAAGATTTTAAATGTGATTAGTGTGATTGCTAGAGATTTATTCTTGTTTTCCCCAAATGTATTTGTATTCTTTAGGGTACGTTTTTATGATTTTTCTGGTAATATCATCTTAGCATTAAATTTCCATTTGTCTTCAATTTAAAACTGATTTTAAAATATAGTGGTTACTTATAACACATGTGAGAAGTTTCTCGTGTGTTTTTATTTCACATCCCTCTGAAAATTATAACCTTTAGGAGTACCGTGTGTACAATGCACACAGGTGCTTAAACACTCTACAAAGTAACACCTCCTGAGAGATAAAAAAGTGCCTTATGATGACTATAACTTCATTCTTAGTGTAAAGTCTGTGCCTTTTCTGTGACAGTTTTTTCTTGAACATTAGAAAATGTTCAAGTGCTAGTTACTGGTGTTATTAGTCTTTATGAAAGACACTGAAAAGTCCTTTCTATTGCTCAGTGTAAAATGTGAATTACTATTTATTTCTCTAATTTCTTTTAAAAAATTTAGTTTCATGTATCTTACAGTGAAACTCTTTCCATGCCGTGTAGGGGGAAAGTTACGTCTCTGTGGATAAGCAGACAAAGTGTTAATAATATTCTCTCCTCCCCACGTGGTTGTATCTGACATTGCCACAAAAGTAGAACATGTGTTCACCTTTGAGCTTTTGAGGGGAACTGGACTCAGATCTGTGATTTCTGCCTTAAAATGTGGGTTAAAGCAGCATTAACCTAAGACCCCCTGTACCTCCTTTTAAAAGTTTTGTTGAGTTACTTTTCTGCTTACAAATACGTCCTTGAAAGGGGTCACTTTCCTCCTCCTCCTCATTTTCTCCCTACTTTCTTCTTTGTCATTGTTTTTATAGAGTAGTCTCATGTTAAGCTGATTGCGTCCTGCACACCTCAGGGATGAGCTGCTGAGCTCCTACCACTGCTAATGTGTGATGGTGCAGATCACAAGTGCGTTGGAAGTGGATGGAGAACATTGGGCAGACGATTTTATCCCTGAAACTGCCCCTCCCTGTGTCCCTGGCATAGAATTAACTGAGGGAAGTGGGCCCCACAGGGCGTACTGCCCACCGCTGCTGCTTTCATACGTACAGGCTGTCAAGAGTGGGTCCGCGTTGCCCTGCCTCCCTCAGCCTTTTGGATTCATGCTCTGAAGAAGGCTGGCATTACCTGGCCTCAATAAACGAAGTCCTGTTTTATGTTTTGCTTTCGGTCCCCTTCATTAACGTTCATTCTGGTTTGTGCAGGCGTTGGCCATGCCGAGCTTATGTGTCAGCTCATCTCATGGTCACTTATGGCGTAAGCAACTCTGAGAGCTTTTCTAAATTTGTTTATATCTTAATTTTTTGGACTTTTTGATTATGGACTTTTCCAAACGTGCATGAAAGTAGGGAGACTGGTATAATGAACCCTCCTGTTTCCATCACCTGGTTTCAGTAATTTTCTTTTCTTTTCTTTTTTTTTTTTTTGTTTCAGTAATTTTCACACTTGTTTTATATCTGATATTTTAATACTTAGATTTCAGACAAATGTTCTTTTTTCATTTATATTTCCAAATACTCCTTACAATTAGTCTTTTGTTATGAAGCCTCTCAGCTACTTGAGAAGTTAGTGAATTCAGTTATTAAATTAAGCAGACCCTTTTTTTCAGGCCTAGTATGTACAAAGCATTCTTGATACAAGTTATAGAAATATGTTGTTATAAATCTGAAAATTATTTACTACAGCAAAAAAACCTTACCAAGTCAAAAGTCTTACTTGGGG
The DNA here is from genome assembly GCF_018350175.1 of Felis catus. Lineage (NCBI taxonomy): Eukaryota > Metazoa > Chordata > Mammalia > Carnivora > Felidae > Felis > Felis catus. The sequence goes on from NC_058384.1 coordinate 3,812,958, forward strand.
ATATGCGTATTAAACTTGCACTTGCCAGAAAATGAAAGGACTCAGTGGAGGATGAAAGGGTTCTTAATCCTGAGAGCATGTTTCATTCCCTGCTAGCCTTTTTTTCTTTTTCCTTTCCTCCTCCCCCTCCCCCTCCCCTCCTCCTCCTCCTTATTTTAGTTAACATAGTGTAATATTAGTTTCAGGTTTACAATATAGTGGTTCAGCACTTCCATATGTCACTCTGTGCTCATCATGACAAGTGCAGTCCTTAATCCCCATCACCTATTTCCCTCATCCCCCCACCACCTCCCTTCTGGTGACCATTGTGTGTTCTCTGTAGTTAAGAGTCTGTTTCTTGGTTTCTCTCTCTCTCTCTCTCTCTCTCTCTCTCTCTCTCTCTCTCTCTCCCTCTCTCCCTCCCTCTTTCTTTTTTCCCTTTGCTCATTTATTTTTTTAAATTCCATGTATGAGTGAAATCATGGTATTTGCCTTTCTCTGACTCATTTCACTTAGCATAAATATTCTCTAGCTCCACCCATGTCATTGCAGATGGCAAGATTTCATTCTTTATGACTAATAATCCATTATATATATATGTGTATATATGCATATATATGTATATGTATATATATATACGTACACACACACACACACACACACACACACGCATGCATGCATGCCAGATCTTCTTTATTCATCAATTGATAGCCACTTGGGCTGTTTCCATAATTTGGCTGTTGTAGATAATGCTGCTATAAACAGGCTGGTGGCTTTTTCTAATAGAAGACCGTGAGTAATTCCTTAAAAGTTGGCAGTTTATGTTTTGAACACTCTGGGATTTTCTGTTGAAAATAGTGTATGTATCTCCTGTTGAACTAGATTCTTAGCACGGAATGTGCTTCTGCTACTTAAGACTTGGTTTTACTTAGAACCTCCCGTACCCTCCCTCCCCAACCCCTTCTTCCAAAGACATTATTGGGTAGTCTTTTTTGGTGGATCTTATTTCCAAGTAGGCCTCTTTTTCCTCCACTTAGCACCAATATTAGTCTCCTGCTCCCCACTCCCACATAAACAAACAGACTTGCGGATAGCAATTACCAGTTGGGGTTTAGATTGTAGGAGTTTGCTTTATAAATATATCCTATCCACTTATTAATTTACTGCCTGGCTATAGAAAAGTAAATAGCGTGAGGCATATGAAGGAGAAATTTTTCTAGGGGAGGGTATCCAGGAAGACTTCACATAGAAAGTAAAATTAATGGCATGGATTTCAGAAGAGAGGGTGGTATAGGGAAACAGTCATAGACAAATGGTCTGGAAATGCTGGTGGGGAGTGAAGGGTGCTGGCTCCTCTGACCCCCTGAACTGAGAAAAACATACTGAAGATTTGAAAGAGAAGATTTGAAAAGGTGGTTGTTCTCTGTGGAATATATGTTTCTGTTATATTCGGTGATACAATAAGAGTTTGAATAAAAGCTTGATGTTTAAAATGTTTGTTTTGCATTAGTTGGTAATAGAAAATTAGTGAAGGTAATAGCACCTCCAGACTTTCTACAGAAGGGGCTGCAGAGCGGTGATGTGGTTGGATGGAGGGGCTGGGGGAATTGGCCGGGAGCTCTATTTGCACAATAGTTTGCTTGGTTTTTTAAAAATTAGATTGTATGTAGGGTGCTTGGGCAGCTTAGTCAGTTAAGTGTTTGACTTCAGCTCAGGCCATCATCTCATGGTTCAAGAGTTCAAGCTCTGCATTGGGCTCTGCACTGAGAGTGTGGAGCCTGCTTGGAATTCTCTCTCTCCCTCTCTCTCGGCCCCCCTACCCCAGCAAAAAAACCCCTAGAAACTTAAATTAGATTGTATGTTACTGGGGGTGGCGGTGGTTGAAGGGCCTGACTGAATGGAATTGAAGGTGTCAAGTGTGAGGAAAGCGATGGGAACTGCTGAGAGTAATTGCGGTGGCCAAAGTGTGGGCTGCATTGGAGATACTTACAAATGAGCACACAGGAGAGGTTATTTGTATGTTCATGAGAGGTGGAGGCTAGATTCACTCTGCCGACTCTTTGTCAGATAGTTTAGAGAAGATTTGTGTGTCTGTCTCCGCAGGCCCCTTCTCCTTACCAGCCCACAATTTTTTTCTTCCCCTTCTACCTTCAAATCAAATTTCGGGTCAGGTTTCAAAATGGATTTATCTTAGCATGACCACTGCTGTGGTTCAGTGTACTGTTTGAGGTTCTAAATATTTGCTACAAATAGAGAAAAATGTTTATACTATAACTAATAAATAAAAACTTTAAATGGTGAGACAACAGCAATTAAGAGAAGGACTAATTTAAATGGATGCCAAATAGTATGATGGTTAAGTTGCTTTCTTAGACGAGAAAATAACATTCTCTTAAGCTTGATGTCCTCATCTTGTTGATTGTTATACTAACAATAACTTTCATTTGCTTTCACAGATGAAAGTGAGGATTAAATCAAAAGTACTTCATGTGTCTAACACATATTATAAATTTCTACTACTGCTGGCCCCACCTCCCAGCTTTATTTATATTCCAGTCTAAAAGTTCAGTGTTTTACGTCTCCCTGTGCTGTCATGTGGATTATCAAGAGTGTAGTGTGGCTCATTGTCAACCAGAGTTTCAGACCATGGCTTACAGTCGTGCCCAGCGCTGGTGTCTCTGGAGATGCTGAAAATTACCTATCTTGTTGAGAAGAAAGTTTGCGAACAGGAAATAGTACCTTTCCCCTAGTAATGGGCTTGGTTTCAGCCCGTAGTTATGGCAGATGAAAATCATTTACTGTTTCCTGCATTCGTGACAACTCCGTGACTTGAGAGTAGTTCCTTGGGATGTCAGACAGGAAACATAAAAGTAAGCTTTCCATGATGGATGAAATGTTTCCCACACATGCATTTTAAAAAGCTGAAATTAAAAGATTCATTAGTCATCATGTTATAATTCACTGAAATGGCATGGAATGAGTACTATTTCTCTATTCCATCCCTAGAAATATATATTGATTATTATTCGTAATGGTTATTAATGCCTAAACTTAATGTCAGTAGAGATAGTTTTGAGTTTATTTTCTATGCAAAGAGTGTATATATATATATATATATATATATATATATATATATATATATTTAGAGATTATTGCATAGAGTTGTTTAAACATGTACTTAATTATTTTTTCTGGACTTACCGCTTCCTTCTCTAAAAATGCATTTGGTAGACCGATTAGAAATGTGATAAGATCTGAGTAATAAAATACAGAATGAACTAGTTGCTTGAAATGTTTCAAAAAAACCTGTTGAATTGGAAATAACAATATTAGAAGTGTCCTTCCTGACCATAAAACATGTGTCATTATGTTTCCAGAGTTCTGCAAAGTACTCTTTAATTTTATAATATTGTACAACTGCCACAGAATTTTTTTATTAGAAATTCCACATCTGTTTGAGAAGATGTTCTCTCCCTTTCCCTTTCAAACAAAGTAATAATTCTGGTAGCATGTTATTTTTATTCTTTCGGGTACATATGTGACCTCCACAGCTTGTCTTTCTAAACTCTAAATGTTAATGTTATTAGTTGCAGCTGGTTTTTCAGTATACACTGTGCTTGTACAGATTTGAAAATGAGTTTTGTGGAAGGGTTTTCTGTATTATGATACTTAAATTTTACGTTGATTTGCATTCTGTGCAAATTCTTTTTTACTGGGAGAGAATTCTTTTTTATTACAGAAACAGTGGGAAATTATTAAAACAAGAATCTTGCAAATTCATAATAGGAAAAGAATAGTGATTTAATGTCTATCTATATATATTTTTAATGTTTATTTATTTTTGAGACAGAGACAGAGCGTGAGTCGGGGAGGGGCAGAGAGAGAGGGAGACACAGGATCCTAGGAAGGCTCCAGGCTCTGAGCCGTCAGCACAGAGCCCGATGCGGGGCTCGAACCCACAAACCGTGAGATCATGACCTGAACTGAAGTCGGACACTCAACCGACTGAGCCACCTAGGTGCCCCGTGATTTAATATTTTTGATAGAGATACGTTAGAAATAAGACACAAGACAATAGTAATGATACTATTATATTCGAGACTGCATACTTGCATTTGGCTGGTGTGTGTCTTTAGACCAAGAGTATTACTATAATCTATGTGATATTCTGCCATAACCTCATGATTTTAATAAAGTGTATAAAATCAGCAAGAAGGAAAAATTACCAAATAACTCTTTCTTTGGTCCTTTTTGTTCGGAAGAGCAGTGTGCCTCAGTAGAAAGTAGGAACAAAGGTGTTCGTGATATATTCAGTTTTTAATTTTCAAGTTTCAGTTTTGTTAGACCTCTTATTCTAGAGGTACTGGTGCTATATCATTTCACCATTGCTGCAAGGCGGATTTGTGGAAAGAATATTGCTTCTATTGTTTTGAAAGGTCGGGAGTGTGTGTGTGTTTGCCACATGAGGGTTTCAAGTTCATCTAGGACCAAATTTTAGAGCCTTTTTGTTGATCAGCTCAGTTGGGTTTCCCTACTGTAGCATGCTATAAAGTAGTAAAGAAAGCAATCTTTTGAATTAATAAAGTGATGAATTATCTAATTACAAAGTTGATGTGAAATGGCAGTATGATAACTTTGACTGCATCACCAAATGATCCCAGTGACTGATCAGATGTGCCTGAGTTCCATTAAGGAAAAATATGCCATTAAATATTTAACACTGAAAGCGAGCAGATACACAGTATTGCTAACCTCTGATCACCAGGGTGCATGTATCTGTACATTTGGAGGTAGCTGCTACATGAGACCGCTCTTGTCTGCTCAGCACAGCTGCTAGAAGACTTGGTTATTGGGATTATACCTCTCTTCTGGTTTTAAGTAAAGCAGGCAAACAGCCAAGTTGCTTAACTGCATGCAGATCCTGGCATTCTCATTATGAAATGCTGACGCATTTATGATTTATATGTTTTTTTCTTTTATTACAATAAATGGAATCTCTGCATAGATTCAAAAGACCATTATTCTCAAAAATGTTCTTCCAAGTAAAGTGACATTTGTGGGACACTTGGGCTTTCAAAACAAAACAAGTTATTGTGTTTTTAATATGTGTTTCATGTTCTTCATTTTTAGCCATTCAGTTAATATTTATCTTCATTTAAGTGTAAATAACCTATGATGAGTTGGTGTATGTTTATTATAAAGACCAGATGTTAGCTAACTTCTGAAGTTGGGAAGGATAATTAGTAAATTCTTAATCAGCATTTTTGTTCAAACCTGTGTTTGTCAAGGTTAATTGCTTATGTAAGGCTAATGCTGTAATTAAAGCTACTGATGGATAAATGTGTTTGCCAAGCCTTGTTGCCTTATCTATTTGAGTGTATAACTTGCCATTAATTCAGATAGAGGCAATATTTTTTAAGTGACAGTATGTCATTGTGAAATGGCAGAGGTTACATTCATTGTTTTGGCCATCCCTTTAGTAGCAGAAAGTGGAGTACTGTGTCTCTCTATTCAAGTGTGACATTTTTTAGAGTCAGGAATTTTATTTTGAATCCCTAGCAATCTTCATGGTATGCCAGGGCATGGTATTTAATTGATGACTGAATGAAGGACTGCATGAAAACCGTCCAGTGTTTGGATTTATGGAGTATATTTTGTTAAATATGTCTTATTTATTTATTTATTTATTTATTTATTTATTTATTTATTTATTTAATTTTATTTTGAGAGAGAGTGCATATACAAGTTGGGGAGGGGCAGAGAGAGAGAGAGAGAATCCCAAGCAGGCTCCATGCTTTCAGCACAGGGAGTGATGCGGGGCTCGAACTCATGAACCATGAGATCATGACTTGAGTTGAATTTCGGCCAACTCGCCGACTGAACCACCCAGGCGCCCCTAAATATATTTTAAAATTAATACGTTACTGCAAACATATAAGATCAGGTAGAAAGAAGTCTTTACCGTGGTAAAATTCAAGAAGTTCAGTAAGTTAGTTGATAGGTCAGAATCGCAGAGGCTGCCATTGTCTTCACTTGTTCAGGAAATGCCGAATCATGTTAGTGTTTTTAAAGTCCAGCTTTCGGGGCGCCTGGGTGGCTCAGTCGGTTAAGCGGCCGACTTCGGCTCAGGTCACGATCTTGCACTCTGTGAGTTCGAGCCCCGCGTCGGGCTCTGTGCTGACAGCTCAGAGCCTGGAGCCTGTTTCAGATTCTGTGTTTCCCTCTCTCTCTGACCCTCCCCGTTCATGCTCTGTCTCTCCCTGTCTCAAAAATAAATAAACGTTAAAAAAAAAATTTTTTTTTAAGTTCAGCTTTCCTTTTCTGTAAAAGCCTGCGTAGTCAGTGTGGCTTCATAGGCCAGAAGGCAAAAGTGCATTATTACCGCGTCATGGCAATTTGCTGTGCTTGCTGAGAGCGCCACTGATGGTCTCTGTGGCAGCTCCTTAGCTCTGCTGTTACCACCTGACCGCCTCTCTGGGCGATATGTAGTGAACAGGGTTGGATGTGTTGTAACAGAACTTTGTTTATGGACACTGAACATTGGTTTTCATAGATTTTTCACTTAATCCCCAAATATTCTTCTTCTTATTTTTTTCCCAAACATTTAAAAATGTAAGAAAATACTCCAAGCTTGCAGGCTGTGCAGAAACAGGTGGTGGGCCAGATTCGTCCCATGGACCATTGTTTGCCAACTCTTGAATTATTCTTTGGAAACCAGAAGATTTTTTTGCACACAGAAGGAAACAGAATATATGCTACCAGAAAATTCTCTAATTGAAAAGGATAGAAAATATTTTATCTGTTACCTTCTAATGAGCCATTAGTTCTACAGTTATACATTGCCAATCCCATTTGTAAGCACAGTATGTTTACAATAATTGAATTTTGAGTTTATTTTCTACTCCAATAAGATTTAATTCAGTAACTTAAAAAATAGTTGAATTCAGTAATATAGTAGGATAGATATAGTATAGGAAGAAATGAAATTGTTAAATAGGAAAAAGTGTGTACTGGGGTGGGTGGGTGGCCTGGTCGGTTAAGGGTCCAACTTCGGCTCAGATCATGATCTCATGGTTCCTGAGTTCAAGCCCCCACATCGGGCTCTGTGCTGTCAATGTAGAGGCCACTTTGGATCTTCTGTCTCCCTCTCACTCTCTCAAAAATATATAAACATTTTAAAAAATGTGTGCTTTATTAATTTCTCATGCACGTACACCATCATTCTTAGTTTTTTGTTTTTTTAATTGCCAGTGTTATATTTTGTTATTTTGCCATGAAATGAATTGTAAAGACAATTTTCTAGTAGAAATATTTTGACCAAATTACTCAAGTTCAGAAAATTTTTGTTTGCTTCTTTAGGTCTTTTTTTAGATTTATGGATATTGCACTCAGACTTGACATACTGTGGTTTGACTATTTCTATTTGGAATGAGAAGGACCTCTCACGGGAGAAAAAAAACAAATATGTTTTAGGGACATACTGTTAATAGTAATAACAGTCGTGATGAACTGATCTGTTATATTTCATAATCAGAAACAGGGTGATAGTTTAATGGCGGAAATTAGACATTACTATTTGATATGGAAAATAAGGTGACTTGGTATATTACAACGATGAACGAGTTTGGGGATGGCTTCCCTAAGCCAGATTAAAAAATGTGTCCTGATCAAGAGAGAACATAGCCTCACTAGTCTCTGTCAAGAATCAATTTTCATTAACATTTGCATTTTCAGTACCTAGTGTTAGATGTTTAAAGAGACATATTCAGATAAAGTGTTTGTTTATGAAACGATGAAAGAAGGACAGAAAGTCTTGTCCTGTTAGGCAAGCTGATTATGACTCATTATCTGGAAGAGCGTTATTATTCGAGTGTCCAGCGATGTGTCAGGCTGCCTTGGGACAGCTGGGGGCTACCTGTCCCTGGAAGAGCTTTATTCTGGATCAACACCGTTTGTCGGGAGGAGTTCTGTCCATGAGTATAAGGCAGGGCTAGTGCACTTTGAGTCTGTGGTGTTCATGGTAATGTGGAAGCAGGGTAGTTTATCCTCCCCTTTCTGTCCAGGCCCTGCTTATTCCCAAAGTTTCAGTGCAGATCTTGGATGAAATCCACCTGACTAGGATTGCTCTTTTCCTGTTGTAAAGTCGGTAGTCACTGGTATTTTCTATGCCAACCGCTTGGCAACTGTGAATATTCTCTATTTTTATTTGGTTCTGTGTCTTCTTTCCTATACTTAGCAAGAACAAGAATCATGTTACCCAATTCCTTCCTTATGTGCAGAAACATAACGGTTTTAGGATTGACAGGATCACAGGAAGCATCCAGTTCCATGGCCTCCCTGCTGCCCTTCTCTCCTTCTTGCCATGTTGCATCAGTTGTGGTTCGGAGAAGGTCAGGTAGTCACCTGGTGATGGGAGAATGCTAAAATTTAGGTTTTTGAGCTCAGTCAAATGCTCTTTCTGTTAGTTGATGCCCAAGAATTAGCTTCTAAGTTGAAGTAAAAATGGGATACAGCAATTTAACAGTACAAACAAATTTTTAGCAATCTGTTCTTTATATATAGGTATCTTCAACTTTATTGACGTGTAATTTACATATAGCATAATGTAAGTTTAAGGTGTATTGAACATTGATTTGATATGCGTACATTGCAAAATGATTTCAGGCTAGCACCTTCATTGTGTCACATAATTACCATTTGTTTTTTTGTGGTGAGAACACTTAAGAACTTAACAACTTTTAGGTATATAGTATAGTATTATTGAGTATAAACACCATGCTGTTCAATAGATCCCCAGAACTTACCCATCTTATAGCTGGAAGTATGTGCCTTTTGATTAATACCCACCAATTTTACCCCCCCCAACCATTCCTTATATTGAAGGTTAACTGTATAAGGCCAGATAATTAAAAGTACGTTACACCATAGGATTATTCACGTCAGCATTTAAAACTGGATAAGATTAGATAGTCTCTGTAACGATGAGTTTCCGTCTCACAGGGACTGTGTGTTTAAGTGATTGTGCCTTTCCAAACCAGCTAGGTAACCTTCCTTCAATAACTCAGTTATAAATAGAACTGTTCTATTTTATACCTGAGATTATGTAGACTTCTGTTCTTTATTTTTTTTGTCCCATACTCAACCAAGAAGCCAATGAGTATTAGATACTGGTCCTTGTCTTTCATTAGTAGGTCAAGAGACAACTGAGGGATTGATTTATCATGAGTTGCCCAGTGCTGTGCTACCCTGATTTTTAGTTTTTTAGTTTTTTTTTTTTAACTTGACAAAGTAATTTAACAAATACGGTATCATGTATATCTTACAATAACCTTCTTAGTATTGTTATAGTTCCTTTTGCAGATGAGGAATGCTTAAGGTCACACTTTTTAAACACAAGGACTAGAGCTTTTACTTGACTGCCTTAATTTCCGATTTTCCCCTTATTCCACCATATTGATTCTGTGTTATGTTAGTTCTGTGTTAGAGCTCTAATCATGAACTATTATAAGCCCTAGGAGCGAAATCCAGAGAGAGGGAAATGAAAATATTTGATGAGATTTCTATCACTAATGCTAAAGTAGGGCTATAGGCAAAGCTCTGAATTATTTAATTAGGATTCCTGCTATTTCATACAGGTGGTGCATCCTGTTTTACCTCCCTCCCTTATTGAGATCTAAGTGAGTGCTGGTGATCTAAGTGGTGTGTGGGGAAGAGGGTGGGTTTTTCATATCACATGTTTCTGAACTGATGCTGCCACAGCTCTAGGTGAAAATAAAGGTGATTGAAATAGGAATTTGCATGGAGTTAAGCTACTTTTTGAAATCTGGACTCCATAACCTTGAAGTGCTGAATATTAAAACATTAATTATTCAAGAGCCTTTAGCCTGCAAGCCATTATTGGATATGTGTGTGTGTGTGTGTGTGTGTGTGTGTGTGTGTGTGTGTGTGTGTGTGTTTTACGATTCTATAAATATTTGCATTTACAGATTAAAGTATTTTAAAAATGTAGAATATATGCGCAATATAGAAGAAAATCCTCTTTGGCCTTTCTGGGCACTTTTTTTCTTTTAGGAGTACTTACTTGACCTTAAAATTTCTACTTGATGTGAGTGGCCTAGGCGAGTAATTTAGAAGTATTATTTTTGACCAAATACTTGTCGAGTAAAAGAAAAGCATTGGAACTACGTTTGATCAGACTTGGCAGTTGTGGGCCCTATTTCAAGTTTGCTTTTAGTTTTGATGTTTGTAGGAAAATTTTATCAAGGCACTGTTTAATGCAGAGCTATTTCATTAGGATCAGGATGAAAAATATCCCTCCGGCACTTTCTCTCCTACCCTTTTTCCCCTTGTGGGTGGCAGCATTTTGGTAACATTGCAGAGCCAGCTCATTGTCTGAAGAGGCCCACGGGACTTGCTGGTTGAAGTCCTGGGGTCTTCAGGCTTAGAGCAGGAGTTGGTAAAGAATGTTATTTTGTGCCTCAGAAGTCTTTGTACCTCTTGGGATGAGCACTGGGTGTTTTATGGAAACCAATTTGACAAAAAAGTTACATATAAAAAACAAACAAAAAAAACCAAACTGTGTGGATTAAAAAAAAAAAAGAAGTCTTTGTAATAGTAGGTGGGTTTTCTTGTTTTCCATTTGTCCAAGATTCCATAGAACAGCATCAACTAAAACCTGGAGTATGCAGATCTTAAAGGTGTGATACTGTATTGTCTAACATATGAAAAAAAATGTTTTTTGAAAGGGAGAAACAGCATGTACACGCGTATGCGCAAGTCGGGGAGGGGCAGAGTGAGAGGGAGAGAGAGAATCCCAAGCAGGCTCTGTGCTGTTGGTGCAGAACAGTGAGATTCTGACCCGAGTCAAAGTCAAGAGTCTGATGCTTAACTGACTGAGCCACCCAGGTGCCCCTGGAAATCTTTTAATTGACTTCTGGCATGATCTACCTCTGATTCTCTTACATGTCTTACCATTTTGTTAAAAAAAATTATTTGCTTATTCTCTTTTACCTATTCGGTGATAGTATTCCTGGCGTGACTTGCCTCTCTGTGTGTTGAAAGTACCCAGAGCCCCATCTCCAGTCATGCTGTTTCTTCTCCTCTCCATTCTTTTTTCTACTTAGTAACAAAAATACTCCCCCTGCCTGATCTGTTTTAACTTTAAATTCATCATGAATGATATGTAAACTCTGTCTTGTCCTCAATAAGACGTGCTTCTTCACATTTTCTGTCTTTTCTCTTGGTGTAGTCACCTCCTGGGTTATCCGTGCCAGACACCCGAGGGCTGCCTCTGCTTCTTCCCTCTTTTTCCTTCCAGATGCCCTGCTTGCGCTGCCTTGGTAATATCTCTCAACCATGTTTTCTTTTTATATTTTTTTGCCACTGACCTACTTCAGGCCCTTTTTATCTTGCCTAAGTGGTTTTAATCTCTTTGCTTCTTACTGTCTTCCTGGACCTTAGTTCGTGTGTGTGTGTGTGTGTGTGTGTGTGTGTGTGTGTGTGTGTGTATAAATACATGTATAAATGCATATATATATACTTAAAAGTATATCTGATCATTTGAATCCCCTGCTGAAAAATATTTGTTGATTCCCTATTGCCTATTGTGTAAAATCAAGGTTTTAAAATAAGACATTTGAGGACTCTGCAAGCCTCATCCCATACTGGCTTCCCAGAACTGGGTCCATGTAACTCAAGAAGTGTAACCATTCTCCTAGAAACCTGAAAGCTGTAACCGTCTTCCTAGCACCTTGCAGAGTGACCAGTAAATTGCAGGGATTTAATCAACATAGCTTTTACTCCTTTACATTGTTGCATCGTCAATATGTTTCTTCACAGTACCAAATCTTAACGGTAGCATGTTGCCATGACAGTAACAAATAAACGTGGGCAGGGCAAGTATTGTTCTCTGGATAGGGAGTTAGTTTTGGCGGGGTGGGGTATTTTTTGGCTGGCTTGTAAAGCTGCCCGTGTATATGAGAACATGCAAAGCCAGAGACAAGTCAGCAAGGCCCCATTACAGCTGGTGTGTGTGTGTGTGTGTGTGTGTGTGTGTGTGTGTGTGTGTGTATGCATGTGTAAACGTGTAAGCAAGGAGGTGGAGATCATTGTGTTCCTTTGGCTCCTGAGGTAGTGAGCTTGTACTTATGTGCCATTCTGATTTGGTGAAGGGGCTTTAGCTTTGAAGAAGGATGTCAGCAGTGGTTGAGTGGGCTTGTGCTTTGTCAACACTGCTGGGTTTTGATATTAGATAATACGAGGATATGATCATATTTTGGAAATCCATTCCTGGAAGATATCCATGTGTGGTGCTAATGGCTGGCAGGCGTCTAGCTTTTCTTTAGAGCAATGTGATTGCTTTAAAGATAACTCTTTTGAGCTGAAAATATTTCCTTCATATTGTGAGATTTGCATGATTTTTGTCACTTCTTACCTTCTCAAAGTCAACCAAGAGAAGCTTGCCAAGTCCTTTGCATTTTATGGAAGCAGGCATTATTCTCTGTAGTTAAAAATAACCACTTTTTAGATGACTGGAATAGAGGACTATTTTCCAAATAACTAGGAATGTTTGGGCTTGGATGATTTTGGTATTTGAAAGTCCTTTTGAAAAAAACTTCATGTTTTCAGTTACAAAATAACGTAGTGTGTCAGTGAGTGTGATCATCCACATTTACTGGTACTCATCAGTGTTCGTTGAGTAGGATTCAGAGTACTCTGAAGCCTTGCCATTTGTCTTTTCCCCAACACTCAAGATCCCTTTCCTAATTCCAAACTCTACATGTATAGTTTCTTCCGTTCTTCCCAGCACTTTTTTTTTTTTAACTTCTTCAAGATTCCCTTCAAATTCCCCCTTTTCTAAGAGGCCTTTCCCCTCTCCCTGGGGTGTGTCGGGGCAGGGATGGGAAGGGATGGGAAGGTAGAAGTAGAACATATAAGTGGATAAACACGTGAGAGCAGGCACTTGTGTTATTCGATCCCTCCAGCCAGGTGCTGTTATGGGGAGTTGGCCAGTTCCTCAAAGAGCCAGAAGCTTCCGTCCATCAGAATTGAGCGGCTGCCCAGGATGGATGGCAGTGTTTCACATCCAGACGTTCTGGAAGTCTTTCCTCCCAGTCTGTTCGTGTCATCCTGTCTCTTTAGGCAGTTGTGTCTCTTATCATCCTAGCTTTCTATGGAGAACCGAAGGATTCGTGGTTTTTGAAAACGCAGATCTAGAAAAGCTGCCAAGTGATGAATGGTAATTATCCTTATAGCAAGATGATAAACAGAAGAATTAACTGGTATATTGTACAGTATTTTTTTTTCCTGAAAATTGTGCTTATAAATTTAATTTCTATAAATAAGATAATCAAGTTATGTGAAGTAGGAAGATTTGGATTAACAGGGTTCTATTAAGATTCTTTTTGTGGAGGAAGGTTTGTTTTGGTAAAAGCTCATTGCTGTTTCAAAACCTGGATTTCTGCATGTCATGTCTAGATTTCCCTAAAGCAGAGTACATTTGCAGTTAGTGACATCTGCTTTTTTTTTTTTTTTTTTTTCTTTTCTTTTGCAGGGACCTGTTTCTTTGTTAGACTCAAACTCTCGGGGCTTGTTTCACTTATATTTATAGAATTAGGTAGGATCTGCCCTACTAAGTTGTAATTCAGAGGAAGAGTGCTAGGGAATTGGCTCAAGAGCCTTTTGGCCAGGAAGCTTCTCAGCAAGTGGCTTTGTCTTTTCCAAAACCTGATTAGTGTCCCTGGGAGCATTTCTCTGTGAAATACCTATTCCACACTCCAGCTTGCTCTTTTCTAAATGGGGTTTCAAAGCCCAATAACTTCAGGTTTTTAGATCGGCCACAGCACACACAGAGCGTGAGGGACTAAGGAGACTCCTGAGATGCTCCGCCTGGTACGTGGAGGGAAGCAGGGTGGCTTGCGCCTGCCATGTTTCTCCAGGCGGCCGTTCAGTTCGCTTCCGGCGTGTTTCACGCATTGGAGCTTTTCCGTTTCCTTTTGTGATTAAACTGGCCAGTTCACTGTAGTGGTGCGAGACTGGAAGCATGTAACCAGCCAGGCACCTGTTCCTATGGTTTCATAGGCATATATTTTCCATTCATGTTGTAACATGATAACATGTTTCATAAATGCACTGTTTTGCTGGAATTTGAGCCTGTTGTGAAATGCAGAGTCTTTAAGGAGATTGTAGGCCAAAACCCTGCTAACACTAAATATGTTTAAACAGTTCAAAAATAGTTATTGATTTCAGAAATAACTTTGATGTTCTCTTCATTATGTTAATATAGAAGAAATGCTTAAAATTTTTTTGGTGTCATTAAGCTTTTAAAATCTTAGGCAAATAAATAATTTTGCATTTTTCTAGATGAATGCTAGCTACGGTGTTTATCTTGAAGTTGTTTTTTAGAGTGTTGACATTACAGTTCTTTCCGTCTTTATTTTTAAGTGACAGCAGAGTCCCAAGTATAAGAAAATGTGATTAATTCTCACACATTGAAGTCATTTAATCGTTCTTCGCCTAACAGCTGCTTTTTATTCAGTACACTGAACATAAAATTCTAGACTGCCTTTGTGCTATCATAAATTTTAAATAGGAACCATTCTTCCTTTTAAGTATCATATGGTATTGTTGTTTTGAATTTGTCAGTTTGCTGGGCGGTTTTGCTAGATTGCTATTGTTGGCTAGGAGGGTGTTCTTCTGGGACTCAACTCTTTCCCCGGCCCTGTACGTCACTATGATATTTAATATTGGCAGTAAAGAAGTGGGGAACAATTGGTTTGACTTGTCATTTTAAGCTCCCTTGATTTCTGGAACATATTGGAGAAATAGAAATAGGAAGGATCGAAAACAAAGCAGTGGGATTCTTACTTGGATATGTTTGGTCAGAAAGAACTAGCTTAATAAATTTCAGCTCAACAAATCTGTATCGACTCTATCCACAGTAGTACTTGGGAAAGGGACAGTTAAGACTCTGCCCCATCTGGTGGGAGATGTAAAAGAAACATATATAATAAATATAATTACATTGAAAGTTTCTTGGAAGCAAGACTGTGTCATCCTTCTCCTTTCCTTCTTCTCCGTACATTGCAGATTTTCGAATATTCTATCTCAGACTGTGAGAATGTGACGACAGTCTTGAGATGGAGGTTTATGTGCAGAGGTCATTTGATTTGGGGCTTTAATGAAAGCTAGTGTAGGTGGAAGAATCAGTGCTGACTTCCTGGAAGTTGGGGGGGGGGCACTGGGGACTCTAGAGATAAAAATTAGACTGTTACCCCTCTGGATGCCAAAGGAGGAAGCCGTCCAAGATTGTTGCTGCTGTTTTATGCTTAATGAAAGTGACCATGTCTGGTCAGGAGCACTCGATTTAAGATTTTCCTTAAAATACCCGAGGCTGCCCCAGTGACTCTTAAGACTGCCTTCCCCACGGGAGCCCTCTACCTGCCCTCCTTCCTGCCCTGACAGAACCCCCTAATTCCTGATAACAATGTTTTCAAGTGGGAAACTTGGCTGTAGGCTTTTGTGAGTTTATTTTGCTTTTTGTTTTCTGCTTTTCATAACCCGAGAAAGGTCATTTAGAAGACATGAGGAGAAAGGGTAGCCTTAGGTATCTCAGGAACCACGGTGGTGTCAGGTTTTTGGGATCTGTGAAAGAAGAGAGTTTCAAAAAGGAGATGGTCAACATAAGAAGGTTCAGAGATGTTGGGGAGGGAATAAATTCAGCATTGAATTTAGCAATTAGAAATTCACCGGTGTTATTTTTATTTTTCATGTGGACTAAAAGTATGAAGATGTTTATTTTTATTTTGTTACTTCAGAGTAGAAGTTGGGTGATTAGGCTTTTGGTATTTTTACCAAAATGATGAGTTGTTTGTTTTGAAGTATTTCATG
Organism: Felis catus; assembly: GCF_018350175.1. Taxonomy (NCBI): domain Eukaryota; kingdom Metazoa; phylum Chordata; class Mammalia; order Carnivora; family Felidae; genus Felis; species Felis catus. The sequence continues at coordinate 3,828,825 of NC_058384.1, forward strand.
AGGAGCTATAGAGTCCTGGTGATTCAGAATTTTGTAAACTTGATGACTGTGTTGTGTTCTGTAATGCAAGTACCCAGGATGAAGAAGAAGGAAGGTCAAAATGGTCTTGTCTGAGCAGTCATTTGCCTTATTCAGTCTTTTCTAAATGTAGTTTTACAATATTGACCTGAAGAGTGGTGCACAAATTTAACTTGGGGATTACTTACACCTTAGTAAATTGGAAACATAGGCTTATTTTTCTGTATGTCATGTGATCTGTTAAGTTATTATCCACTGAAAAGCCATACCTGTTAGCGGCTCCATTGTGCTATGAAAACCCTCACTTACCAGTAGGTGAGGGAGAGGATGTAAACCAAATTGTGCTGTTTTGAAGAGGGAGCTGCTTCAGTAGCCAGACATGTTTACGGCACCTGGATGGCTCAGTTGGTTAAGCGCCTGACTCTTGATTTCGGCTCAGGTCATGATCTCACGGTTCGAGAGTTTGGGCCCTGCGTTGGGCTCTAAGCCGACTGCGCACGGGGAGCCTGCTTGGGATTCTTTCTCTTTGTCCCCCTCTCTCAGCCCTTCCCCTGCTAGTGCTTTCTTTCTCTTTCTCTCACAAAATAAATAAACAAACATTTAAAAAATTAGGAATATTTTGAAGGAAAATAATGGCACAGCCAAAGTAAAAGCTTGAAGATGCATTCTTGTGAATGTTTTGAACTCAACTCAGAGATTTGTGTAAGCCTGCAGTTTTGATCTGTAATGAAAGCAGGAGCAGACGCCACAGAGAGGGTTTCCCGAGTCACTGGTGGGGAGTGCCTGGCTCACCTGTCACGTCTGGCTCTTTACCAGCTTGAAGGGAATGAGAATCTGGTTTGATTGAATGCTGAATATCAGGAGCATATTCAAGGGGAGAATTGGGCTGTTAAGTATCACCCTCATTTATTAAGACAAGATAATAGCTGAAAAATCATAGGACACGCTAACTTTGTGTGCTTTTTAAAGAAAGCAGTTTTAAAGTTTTTTGGTTCTTTTGTATTAGATTTTCTAATTTCACATTCTATGGTAATTAATAAGACATCCAACTTTGGTGGGCATTTTCCTTCTAAATATAACTATGGAAGCTTAGCTGTTAATTTCAAATTATCTTTTTCAAATGGTTTTATTTTTCTTTATCGTTCCTCTTTAATATTCATTTCTTAGCATCTTTATGAGAAAGGAGCTCTTATCTGTGTATTATAAAATGGAAGCAATCTGACTTGAACGTTAAAATTTTTTTCCAAAGTAATAAAGCTGTGAAATTATCACGACCCGTAATATTTAATGTTAAAAGGACGATTTGTGTTATATTGAAGATAAGTTAGGCAGCTCTTATGTGGAGGCTTAGTGCTGAAATGAGCTTTTCATTAATTCTATTAAATTGTTGTTTGACTTGAATGTTTTTCTTCAGGCAGTTTTATATCTTCTTGTATGATTTTAGACTTAAATGTGAAACAGAATCTGTAATCATTGTTTCACTAAATGAAGTCTGTGCTCCTTAGAACGTGAGCTCTGAACTTTTTTGGACTCGGCAATTATTTATGACACCTTCTCACATCAGCCTGAAGCAACCTCAGGAGAAGTGAAGTGTTATTAGGCCGTGGATACAGTTCTGTAAGATTACACATTTCTTATTCCAGATGATTGTATCAGAATTTATCCCACATCTTCCGTCCTGCCCTAGGGATTCAGGACCCAGCAGACGCGTGCGGGGGCTGTGGGCGGGCCTCCTCAGGGCTGCTTCATGTGATGGAGTCCGGGAACACGGGGATTTTCAACCAAGACCAAAGTTTCCGGTCTCATTGGGAGTTTAAAAAAAAACAAAACAAAAACAGGCCTCAACCCACAGAGATTTATCTTAGGGCCATTCATCTATTGTTTCAGATATAAATGTATTAGTTTGCAGCTTATGGCTCAAAAGTAACAGATATTGACAGAAGATTAAGTTCAAGCTTAATGTCCCAGATTTCTGTAGTGATCGTGCTGTGAAGTATTTTCAAGGTTATGATGACTGTGACTAACGTGAATGCTGGGGATGAAGAGAATTCTTCCAGTTCCAGTTTGGTGGGTGGGCTTTTTTAGGCTTTGAGCTATGATTTACTTGGTTTCGAGGATGAAAATAAAAAAATCATTATGAAACTTCTTTCTCACTGTTTTTTTCCACATATATATTCAATGAAGTCTGTTTTTATAGTATTTTCAGTTGTTGTCTCTTGCTGGTCATTTACTAATATTCTGTGAAATACGTGCTTTCATGGCATGTTTGTACATTATGGTGGATATTTTTCAAATTCCTTACATTTCTGTATGCTTTGAACTAGGTGGTTTTTTTTTTCTAACTGAAATATTTTTTCTTTTTATTAGCATTTATTTATTTTTGAGAGAGAGAGAAAGACAGAGTGCAAGCGGGGGAGGGGCAGAGAGAGAGGGAGACACAGAATCCGAAGCAGGCTCCAGGCTCTGAGCTGTCAGCACAGAACCAGATGCAGGGCTCGAACTCAAACTGTGAGATCAGGACCTGAGCCAAAGTCGGACACTTAACCGACTGAATCACCCAGGTGCCCCTGAAATATATTTTCTACATATGCTATGGTTACCTCCATAGAAGTTTTTTCAAATTATGTTTTACCATCTGCTTTCTACAGACTTTTACTATTTCTTTTGTGTATGTGCTCTATAGGAATTCGTTCAAATATATTTTAAATTATGGCTTGTTTTCTTACTAGTTTCATATAAAATAGAGTATCATTATTTAATACGATGTGTGTGTTATGGGATTTCATTTATTTTTAAAAATTTTTTAAGAATATTTTATTTTTTTTAAAGTTTGAGAGCGTGTATGTGAGAGCGTGCATGAGTGGGGGAGGAACAGAGAAGGAGAGCAAGTGGGAATCCCAAGCAGGCTCAGAACTCTCAGTGCAGAGCCTGATGCAGGGCTCACTCCCACCACCCTGGGACCACGGCCTGAGCCAAAATCAAGAGTCAGACACTTAACTCACTGAGCCACCCAGGTGCCCTGGGATTTCACTTTCCAGTAAAGTTATTATGCTTTGTTCTGTGCTAAGTATTTGTTGATCCAATATGCTTTTAAAGACAACTTTATGATGTGTTTTATTTTTAGGTTAGTAGGCTGTCGTCGCATGTCCTGAACTTATTTCCACCTGGATTTTAGTCTACAGTATATGAACAGAACAATTAGTTTTCCTCCTATGAAATCATTTCGAAACCACTCTTGATATACATGTATTATACAAAGTACTTTTACAGATTGTCTTTCCTAGTTCCTTGTATCCTTGGGAGGTATATGAGGATTCTCCAGAGAAACAGCCAATAGGATATACGTACACAGATAGATATATAAAAGAGATTTATCTTAAGCATTGGCACATGCAATTATGGATCCTGTTAATCCCCACGATCTGCCATCTGCAAGATAGATAACCTGGAAAGCCAGGGGTGTGATTCAGGCTGAATTAGAAGGATTAGTCCAAGCCCAGAGACATGAAGACGTAAGTCCTGGTCTGCGTCTGGGGTTGTGAGAATCCAGAGCACAGGGGTCTGAGGGCAGGAGAAGGTGGCTGTCTTAGCTCTGGCAGAAAGAGCAGTGTCACTCTTCCTCTGCCTTCTTGTTCTGTTCAAGCCCTCAGTGGCCTGGGAGAGGTCCACGGCCTCGGTGAAGGCAGACTTCTTTACTTGGTCTACTGATAGAAATGCCAATCTCTTTTGGAGAAACCGTCACAGACACACCCAGGAATGATGTTTTGCCAGCTGTCTGTGCATCCCTTAGCCCAGTCCAATTGACCCATAAAACTATCCATCCCAGGATGCATCTCATGTACCTGTTCCTCTTCTGTGCCAGCAAATACGAAATGGGCTAAGTTTTGTAATCAGAGTCTTATTTTGAATACATCAGAAGAATATACAGTTCAGTGGACTCCTGTAATAACAATAGCTAATATTTATTGAGGACTTTGTGTCAGGCTGTGTTCTGAGTGCCTTGTAAGTGTGTTTGCTGTTGCTGGAGAACAAATTGCTGTAGATGTAGGAGCTTAAAACAGCTGCCATTTATTATATGGAAGTGAGTACACCAGGGGGCAGGGATCTTGGGAGCCACCTTAGAGTTCTGCCAGTTGCAGTAAGTATCCACTCGTTTACTCCTTACAACAACCCTGCAAAGTAGGCAGTGTTATCAGTGGTATATTACAGAGGTGGAAAGGAGGAGAGCCTGGATAGGCCACCCTCCTTGGAAGCCTAGACTCATTATTTTCATGTTACTCAACAGCTATTTCTGTGCTAGGAGCACAGTATCATAGGCATTCATTCTGTCATTCCTTCTGTTTATCTGTGATGCTCTCTTCTGTTCTCTTGTCATCAGAGCTTTCCTTAGAATATACACATATTTGTGTACTTTAGAAAACCTTTACTTGGGTCGGCATGTCTTTTATATGGATTTGAATTTAATTTCTTGGCCTTTCTAACAAACTCTAAGTCAGGACCCCAACTGCTAGATCCTGTTTAGTTAGTCTGTACGTCACTGTCAGTTCATTTTTTGATATTAATTCTTGCCAACACTGTTAACGTCTGGATTGAGACTTTTGCTGAAAAACTGGGAGATGTGGCTGGACTGGGTTCGTTGCCTCATGGCAACAGTTTGCTTGAGGTGGGTTTCAGCCGCTGCTTCTGGTAACCTGTGAGAAGTCCCATTTCCTGTACCAATCACCCTCGGCTGACCGCACCCCATTCTCTCAGACTTAAACTATACTTAAACTTGAGCTATAGGTTTTTTAAAAAATCATTACAACTGAAGTAGTCTTCTCTTTCTTTACTCCACCTTACCATTTATCCAGTCCTATCTACCTGGGGTCTTTTCCCTATTGAAAAGTTGCCGCTTTCTTTATTAATGAATTCTAATTCCATCTTTAAATGAAAACTCGTACAGTCTCACATGACAGAAAATCCAGTCTAATATTGAATGCAGCAAAAGAGAGATTTGTTGGCTCTGAACTGAAAAATGCCTCCTTTCAGCAGTGCTAAATCCAGAGGCTCAAATGATGTCATTAGGATTAGTCTCCCTCCACCGCTGGGCTCTCCTCCTGTGAGTTGCTTCCATTCCCAGGCAGGCTCTCTCCCATGTGTGGTGGCAGCACCGTGGTCAGAAGCTCAATTTTCATCCTCTCCACTCCAAATCCAGCATGAAAAATAACTTCTCTTTTTGGTTACTTAAACAAGATTCCAAAGATTAGCGGTGATTGTGTTAATACGCATGGCTTAGGTCAGGTATGCATTTTTTAGCCAGTGGCTGTGAGCAGTGGGATGTACTATTTCAGTTTGCTCAGCCTGGGTCACATGCTCACCCCTAGAGTCGGCTCCTAGGGAGCAGGGAGGCAGGTGATGGGGAAAAGATGATTACCAGAGGAATATGGGGAGTGACAGCTGGATGACAAAACAACACATATCTTCATCTTACCCTCTTGCAGGTGCTCTGTCCCTGCGATAAACTTCTCAAATACTGATTATCAGTGGCACCTATAATATTGGCCTTTGTACGAAAGTCATCTGTTTATTCACTTGTTTGCCAGACATTTATTCAGTGCCAGTAATGTTGCAGGCGTTGCGCGAGGGGATGGGAATACAAAGATAGAAAAGACACGTCAGTTGCCTTCGGAAATTCACGATACGACGCGTCTGAAATGCTCCCCAACTGGATTGTGAAGCTTAGGAGGTGTCAGAAACATTGTGCTTTCTTATAGCACATAACATAATATTTTCCACGAAATAGGCTCTTGATAGATACTATGAATATGTGCATGCGTCTTATTAAAGCATGGTTTTCATTCCTTCAAACTTGCTGGATGAGAATCTTAATTTCTGACTTTCCTGTTTATGCTCCGACTGAAGAGCATTGTAGCTGGATTGTTCTTCACCCAGCAGGAAGTACACTCTCCGTCAGGCTCCTGTGGAGCTTGGTAATGCTGGTGTCACAGTGACTCGTGGGCGTATCTGTAGTAGATTCGGGTTTCATTTTTTTTTTTTTTTAATTTTTTATTTTATTAAAAAAAATTTTTTTTTAACGTTTATTTATTTTTGAGACAGAGAGAGGCAGAGCATGAATGGGGGAGGGTCAGAGAGAGGGAGACACAGAATCTGAAACAGGCTCCAGGCTCTGAGCTGTCAGCACAAGCCCGACGCGGGGCTCGAACTCACGGACCGCGAGATCATGACCTGAGCCGAAGTCGGCCGTCCAACCGACTGAGCCACCCAGGCGCCCCTCGTTTTTTTTTTTTAAATACATTGATTTACTTATTTTGAGAGAGAGACAGTGCAGGGGGAGGGGCAGAGAGAGAGAGAGAGAGAGAGAGAGAGAAAGAGAGAATCCTAAGCAGGGTCTGCACTGTCAGCATGGAGCCCGACAGGGGGCTTAAACTCACAAACCGCGAGATCATGACCTGAGCTGAAATCCAGAGTCAGGCGCCAACTGACCGAGCTACTCAGGAGCCCCTAGAATTGGGTATTCTTGAGGGCAGTGGATTGCTTCATAAATGCTTATTGATTTGAATCTGTTGAGGGGTGGGGGTGTGGGGTGTGTGTACTTCAATCAGGGGGAAGAGTTTCAGTTCTTTTTTCACTGTCTCTTTTTGTTTGTAAGATTTTGTCTAATTTTTCCCTCAAGTTCCCATTTACATGTAATAGGCAGGTTTGGGTTTTACTCTTCTCTCAGCTGTGTGTACATTTTGTAGCTGATATTATTTTAATACTTGTCACAAAGTCAGGGTTGGTATCGAGAAACACAGAGGACTTCTATTTCTGGAAAGCTAAAACTATCCTTACAATTGGCAACATTATTAGAGGAGGAAAATGAACTCCACTGACAGGCTGGGTGCTTTCTGTTATCCAATCTGAAGTTAATATGCCTAGTTTCTGTTTGTTTGCAATGAAATTCAGGCTCTGATTTCCTGGGGTCTTTGTAATTGCTAATGAATAAAACAAACTTGCTGTGCTTTGAGAAGGATGAGAGCCAACACTGAGTGTGGCCATATGACAGGTACTGTGCCTTGTGTAGATTAGCTTTTCAATCTTCACGGCAATTCTGTGGGATAAGTGCTGCGATTATCCATGTATTGCAAGATATAAACTAAGGCTTGGAAAAGTGAAGGACCCTGCCCGGGGTCACATAGCTCGTCAGTGGCAGAATTGGGCCCTGACCCAGGTATCTCTGACTCCAGAGCCCATGCTCTTAGCACCTGGACAGCACCAAGGCCCTTAAAAGTCCCAAATTCATACCTTGTACTCTGTCCCCCAAGTTGATAGCACCTTGATTCTGGTTGTACATTAAGCATTTGCTGGACTAATGTCTTCACGTATATTCCCAAGAAGGCAGTTTTGTGTATTTTTTATCTTTTTTGTGTTAACAACAGTAGACTGTAGGTAGCCCACACATTGCCTTTCAGATCTGTGCGTATCTTTAATTTTTTGACACTGACAGAAGCCATGGTCTGTTACATATGCAAATATGTATTTTTCAACTGTGCTAATATATTTCATCACTTACTTTAAACATTCAGGTGTTTTAAGAATTTTATGTGCACTATAAAAAGTAATAAATAAAAATACAGATTAGAAATTGAAGTGCCCCAGGAACCATCCTTCTTGGAACCCACCACTGTTAACAGTTAGGTCTATGCCTGTATCTGTATTTAATGTATTCACTCCAGCAGTCACACCACTTATGGTTTTATTTAATGGTTGTGTACTCTTCCATTGTAGGAAACATCAGTTTTTTTGTTCTCATTGCAGAGAACATCAGTATACATATATCTTTACATAATCGTCTGCATAAGATAAATTAATAAAAATGAAATTGCTGAGGTAGGTTTTACATTTTTATATTGGTTGCCAAATTGTTCTCCAATATATATTATGTTATTTTATATCCCACCAATAATGTATGAGTGCACTGTTTATTTACAAGCTTGCTAGCATATTATTCTTCTTCTTAATCCTTACCAGTCTTATAAGTGCTACAAGTAATATCAATTTGTAATTTTAATTTTTTTAGTTCTTAAATTCTGATGGGTTTTAAGCCTCGAATTTTGCGTGTTAAAACCTTGAGACTTTGACTCTTTTTCCTGGTGTAATTTTTGAGGCCGTGGCAATTCTAAGCAGACCTAGACATTTTCTCCGGTTTTTCAAAGTAGAGATGTTTCTTCCTTCTGTGTATGATGGAGTATAGTACACAAGGAGTGGTGTATGTTCCTCATGGTCCAGTCATTATCGCTACATAATGAGAGCTTTTCGTACAGCCTTATTTTTTTAATCATTTTTAAATGTGTGTTTTTTTTTTTTAAATTTATATTTGAGAGAGAGAGAGAGCACACACATGCGCTAGTGAGGGAGGAGCAGAGAGAGAGGAGACACAGAATCTGAAGCAGGCTCCAGGCTCTGAGCTGTCAGCACAGAGGCCAACGCGGGGCTCAAACTCATGAACTGTGAGATCATGACCTGAGCCAGAGTCAGACGCTTAACCGATTGAGCCACCCAGGCGCCTCTGTACAGCTTTATTTTTAAAGCTTTAGGTCTAGAAAGTTTTCACCTGGTGGAGGTATATCTTTTACTTTTAAAGCCAAACTTCCCAATTTGCCTCTGTTATTTTATGAAGGAATGCTTAGTAGGGTATCTGAAATTGTATTGCAAACACAGGAGAACCCCCTGTATTGTTCACAGCTGTCTTTTTTATATTCGAATACTTTAAATTTAAAGCAGTTCATTAGACATTAGATGAGTTTGTAAGCTTAACTGTGCTTTTTGTTATAGAAAAAGGTTAATATTTAGTATTCGGATTTTTTTCAATTTGCTGTCTTTGTAGTGTTTGATATTACTATGCAGTTACATTTTATTCCTGCTGTAATAGCTGCTAATTATTGTTATTTTGTCTCAGTAAGTGCTTTCTTGCCTTTTGTGGATACATCTCTTCTTAGGAGTTCCTTCCTATTTTTGTTTGGCTGTTAATAAAACTGTCTCTGAACCTGCAGGTTTAAACAGACAAAGGAAAAAGCCTATGTTGTTTGTTGTCTTTCCAGAAGAGGGTGTAGCAAGAAAGGGAAAGAACAAGTATATTGTCCCATCCCTCTTCATATTAAGCATCTCTTAAAAATTAAAAATGATGGAATATTCATCATACTAGAAAGCCACTTCCATTATTTATGAATTAATAAATAATATTGGCAATTAAATCCAAGATGTCCTGTTAACAGGAAGCAAAAAGTAAAACTGTCTACCTCTAAAATATGGAGAGCATTGTCCTCTGAGACAAGGATGAATGGATGTAACACATATTTAGGACTAAAATGGAAGTCTTGGAAGGAAAAATCTTTTAATTTAATTAAACAGCATTACAGATTCCAGACAGATTCACGGCATCCTCTGATCGATGCAGTGGATCTATGGTATTTACACATCAGAATAAAATAAATGAACTTTTGACATTTGATGCATGAGAAAATATTCTCATTTTTGCCAAGAAATTTATTTATGCTGCAAGGAGGAAGAAAGGATGGGTTGCTGCTTCCCATTATAAGTCAGTAATTTCAAGTTCCTGATTTCAGAAACAAACGCTGCCGCTGTTTCTTTCTTACAAGAAAGGTTATTGTGTAATCAAAATCCCTAACCTTTATTTTTTGAGGATTCCTGATTTTAGTGAGCTTAGTATAACCATGTTTAAAAAAAATTTTTTTTATGTTTATTTATTTAAAAAAATTTTTTTTAACATTTATTTATTTTTGAGACAGAGAGATACAGAGCATGAACGGGGGAGGGTCAGAGAGAGGGAGACACAGAATCTGAAACAGGCTCCAGGCTCCTAGCTGTCAGCATGGAGCCTGACGCGGGGCTCGAACTCACGGACCGCGAGATCATGACCTGAGCCGAAGTCGACCGCTTAACCGACAGAGCCACCCTGTTTGTTTATTTTTGAGAGAGAGAGAGAGAGAGAGAGAGAGAGAGAGAGAGAGAGAGAGACAGAGAGACAGAGAGAGAGACAGAGAGAGAGAGAGAGAGAGACAGGTGGGGGAGGGAGGGAGAAAGAAGGAGACACAGAATCCGAAGCAGGCTACAGGCTCTGACCTGTCAGCACAGAGTCCGGCTCGAACCCACGAACCATGAGACCATGACCTGAGCTGAAGTCAGACACTTAACCGACTGAGCCACCCAGGCACCCCAGAATAACTGTGTTTGATGCACTGTTTGCACTTTTTCACTCATCCAGCCTTGGTGGGCTAGTTTCTGCCTCCACTACTACACTGATGTAAGTAGTTACATCCTAATGCGGATTCCAGTATCTTTTCTGTTCCTGCTCCCTGAGGCCTGCATTGTTGATGGTCCCTTCCTGAGACCCTTCTCCCCAGACTTTCAAGACATGCTTGTCTCCTTGCTTGTTAAGACCTTTACATGTTGATCTCCCCCAGCATTAGCCTCGTTCTTCTTTATTACTGTCTTGACATTGTTTTCCAAGGGGTGGGGGTCATCCTCTTTTGTAGATTGAGTTATTGCTTTTTCACCAATGAGTGAATCTTTGTTTCAGGACCCCGTCCTGAGTGCCAACCCTGTTTCCATCTGCTGCCTAATTACAACACATCCCCGTCTCACTATTCAGTCTGCTTAAAGTGTGGATGATTATTTCTCCTTCCGCTCAAGTCTGTACTCACTCATGTATTTCCTTTACCATTTAATGTTGTCCTCCATTCTGAGTTCCTCAACATAGAGACTTTTGGTCTTGATATTTCTAATATCTCCGTGATCTTTAAGGCAAATGGGCAAAAGTGTGTTGCCTTTGCTACCTGTAGATATCATTAGGTAACTTGTGAATATTTTGCCTAGATTTAATAAAATTTAAAATAATTTGATCTTATGAAGTTGGCTGTAAACTTAATTGTAATTAAAAAAATGTGTATCTCCAGCTGATCCTTTTCAGGAACAACAGTTCCTTTTTGGGAACAACAGTTCTCTAATTTTATACTCATGACTTGTTACATGGGAGATTTGATTTCATGTTGTTTTCTGGACTGTATTTCAGTAAATTAACTATGTTTAAATGTAAATGTATTTAGTTTTTTATTTTTATATATAAATAGTCATTTGTAAAATATGTTTGTACTTACCACGTGTAAGTTCAGAGCTGGCCAGCGAGGAAAAAGTTTCTTCCAGCACAGATGTTGATATTTTCTTACAAAGCTAATTTATTGTTGAAGTAAAGGGAGTGCAGTTTTTATTCTGGCTGTCTTGAGGGCATTGAGCATGTATATGCTATTCTGTAAAATCATTACAGATAGGAAAGAAATCATATTTGGGGACATTGTTACCATTTCTTGGATAGTTGAGAAACGAGTACTAGAAAACCTTCCCAGGAGGGGAAGATCTGTGTGATTTTCATGATCATGACTAAGGCTGTGCTGATTACATAGAAGTTGCCCCTGTGTGCAGCAACAGTCTGTGTGTTCAGACTTCAGAATGTTCTAATTAATAACAATAACTTCCTTCCTTTTTTGTTTGGAATCAATTTGTTTTGAATATGTCCTCTGACATTTTCTAGAGAAAAGTAGAAGGTTAAATTATCCAAGGATATCGTGGAGTTCAAAACCCAGCCCTTCACACAGACATACGCGCGCGCGCGCACACACACACACACACACACACACACACACACACACACACACATACACACACACACACAACAAAACACTAAACCGAAACCTTTGAGCTTTCCGTGAGAAATTCGGTCTTCATGATTCCTACTTCCTTTGAGAAGTGATCTTGTTCTCCTTTTGATGAATTCTGACTTTCTTGTTCTGTGGCTGCCATCTCAGTTGTTGAACGATTTATTTTTCTTGGTCAGAGAATGGAGTTTTCCAGATCGTATGACTATACCTTGTATTGTTGTCAAGGTCAAAATCTTTTAATTTTATTGATAGAACTGGTATTGTAACCTGAGGGTCTCCTGCTGTATATTTTAATCCTGTCATATTGCCTAAAAACAGTCATATCTTGGCTTTTGGTCCAGCAATATTTTTATTAAATTCCTTGGCCACATCTAGTTTACTTTTCCTTGAGAGAAATATAACAGAATACTACCAGCATCATGATCGCAAATAGATTGTTACCGTGGCAACCTGACAGTTTTTAATATTAGAATTTTCTTGTTAAAGCAGAACTTATGACACTGGAGACCTTTCCCTGACTGTGAAAACTTTATGCTGCCTCTTATAGTTGGTATTACCCTGTGACCAGTAACAACATTATTGTTCTTTAATAAGAAAACAGTTAATTTTAAACATTTGCTCAAAATTTCTTTGCTTCTATGATAGGAAGACCTATCTTTTCTCAACTCCAGTCCTTCTTTGCTGTGGTGTCTTTTACAGGTAGACGCCAGTGAGATTTGTAAGAAACACTAAAGAGAATCACAGTTTTGTATCTGACATCAAAGAACTTTGCCATTTACTAACGGCACGAGTGGTCTTGGGAAAACTGCTTAGTCCTTGGGACTGTTTCTAAAAATTGTAGGTGGGAGTATTAGTCCCTGTCTTATTTGTCTCGTGAGCGTGTGTTAATAAAGTAATACGTAAAATATTTATTACTCCTTTTTATTTACAGTGGAGAAGGAAGGTTAAATGCATACATAATATGTATGCATTGTATTGGGTTTGTGTATTACCTCATTTAGCCCCCACAATAACTCTGTGAAATAGATATATTATTCTCAATGTATGTAGGAAGATGTTTATAGGCAGAGAGCTTAATTGGCTTGCTCAGATCACACAACTTACTAAATATCTAGGTGGACTTGGAACCAGAGTTGTCTGTCTCTGTTTCCAGTGCTTTCTCACTAATTCTTGTGCCTGCCATGGTAGCTGGCACATAGTAGGTGCTGGATATTTGTTGAATAAATGAATACTGCAGTGAATACTTCTGGGAAGTGGTAGCTTGCCCTTGATAAGGCTGACCATTTCATTTGTAGATGAGCTGGATCTAGACTAGCCAAGAAAGGAGAAATCACTAATTCTGCAGAAGGTAGGCTCTAGTTGTTTCTATATATATTTTTTTTAAATTGAGAGAGAGAGAGAGAGAGAGAGAGAGAGAGAGCGAGCGAGCAGGGGAGGGGCTGAAGGAGAGAGAATTGTAAGCAGGCTCCACACTCAGCACGGAGCCTGACATGGGGCTCAATTCCACGACCCTGGGATCATGACCTGAGCTGAAATCAAGAATTGGATGCTCAGCTGACCAAGCCACCCAGGTGCCCCTATAATTTTCTTCATAGTCACTCGTCCATCAGGCTTTCATCAGACCTTACTGAACGAATACTATGTGCCAGGGCCCTGTACACACAGAGATGACTAAGACGGTCTCTGCAGCTGACAGCCTGGTTGGCAGTTTTTGTAGTCAGGCTCTTTTGAAGGTGCATGAACATGTTCAAGTATATATAATATTTTGTTAAGCATTTACTTCATCACCAAATAACTTTGTTATTAAGGCCTAGAGACTATTCCACTCTTTGCTGCTTTATTAGTAATTAAGAAGCCGCAAGAGGCACACTACTCTGAAGCTCTGAATAAATACAGTTTGACATAGACACCTTAGCATCTCAGGGGCAAACTTCAAGGCAAATTGTTATTTGTTCATTGTCCAGTCGTCGAGTGCTTCTTGTGCTAGCCACTTATATTTGGTTACAATCTTCGTATAAAGATTGTTGCTGTTGGTTCATTTCCTCTAATAAGATTGTCACAGTCACATAAAGGGTACTGTCCACAGGGGGCTCCTGCCCTCACAGTGGACCAGAAGGGCATCACCCCCAGGCTGTGAGTGTCTAGGATGGTGATTGGTGGGGCAGGGCCTCTTAGCCAAGTCTGTAAGTCTTTGCAGCTCGACAGGGTTGGGAGAAGGGCTGTTAAGTAGAGGAGACAGCATATGCCATCACAGATAGAAAAGATGTTGCCTCTGAGAAACTACTGAGCGATTCAGTACGGCCAGAGCATGGCCAGAACATGGCCAGGAGGCAGGAAATTGCTTAGAAAAGAGGCGAACGATAGGCAGGAGCCAAGGAGTTGGATCTTGTCTTGAAGGAGAACCATTTGCAGGTTTTTAATTTGACAAGAGCCGTGGGATTTGGGGAGTTTGATGTGCACTTTAGAAATCTCTTTCTACAGAGGCCTGGAAGATGGTTGGAAGAAAGCAGGACTAAGGCTGGGAAGCTGCTGCAGCAGTCGGATCGAGGAACTGTGTGGCCTGGGGCTTGCGGCTGTGGCCGTGGTGGCCGCGGTGGGCAGCGATAGGAGGAGGAAGGGGGTGAGGACGGTGGAGAGGCAGGATAGCTAGTGCTTGGAGACTGCCCATGTGGATGGCAGAAGAACGGAGGCCGAGAGGATGTCTCTAACCTGGCAAACCCAGGCAGGGGGTGGTAGCGCCCTTCAAAAAGACAGCAGGTCCAGCAAGAGTCGCTGACAGCAGGGGGAACGGAGGAGAGGGAGTGCTGGTATGGATCATAAGTTCTGTTCTGAACTCGTGAGAATATGAGGTGCTTGTGGGACATCAGGTGATATAATCAGAAGGGAGCTGGACATTGGAGACTGAGTCTCAAGAGAGATTTGGCGGGGAGGAGATTGAGACGTGAGGACTCAGAATTGCTGGCGGCTAGCTGGTGCTGCAGAAGTGGGAATAATACAGGGAGAGGGTGGAAATGAAGACGGTGGGCATGTGGAGGGAACCCTGTGGAACAGGGCTGGGGAGGAAGCTGGTTGAAGAAGCAGCCAGCTAAGGCGACTGAGAGGGAGCGAAGTCGGAGGACACCGTGGAGAGAAAGATGTTGTAGAAACCAAGGGAGAAAACCTTTCCAGAAGCAAGTCAACAGTTTCCCGCTGTGGAGAGGTCAGTTATGATGAGGACTGAAGTGTTCATTGATTCCAGTAAAGAATTCTATAGTGAGCTTTGCTAGGTCACCTTAGAGTGGGGAGTGCTGGGTCGTCTAAGGAAATTCGGCTGTGAGTGAGCAGAGAGTAGTTTGGCAGTTAGAAAGGGGAATGGAAGGGGCGCCTGGGTGGCGCAGTCGGTTAAGCGTCCGACTTCAGCCAGGTCACGATCTCGCGGTCGGTGAGTTCGAGCCCCGCGTCAGGCTCTGGGCTGATGGCTCAGAGCCTGGAGCCTGTTTCGGATTCTGTGTCTCCCTCTCTCTCTGCCCCTCCCCCGTTCATGCTCTGTCTCTCTCTGTTCCAAAAATAAATAAACGTTGAAAAAAAAATTAAAAAAAAAAAGAAAGGGGAATGGAAGTTGATGGTTGACTGGTTGTTGTAATGTGTTAGAAACTTGGGAGCCAGTAATGCAAATTTAAAGACAAGTTGGGGTCCGGGTTGTTAGTGATGAAGTAAGATTTCCGAGAAGGTGAGAGCAGAGGAATGTAACCCTGAGTCCCCCGATGGCCCGTTGAGCCTGTTGTGGGTTGTCCCCGTGGGGCCAACCGCACAAGCTCGTGCAGTGGTCTCACCAGTCGAAGGGCCTGGAATGCACACGTGCCTATGACGATCTGTGTGTAACACTACTCTGAGGTCACAGTCCCCTAGGTTTTTCACTCACCTTCTGATAATGCCTTAAAAGAAATCACAATTTAATAAAAAGCAGACTGACCATTACATTAAAGCATAGCCTTCTAAAAGCTCCAGGTGCTCTCGGGTGTTTGCGTAGGTACACGTAGACAAGGTAGAAGAAGGGAACCATTTGTTGTACAGACTGCACAATGCACACCACTCACAAGTGGCCTGCCGATGCCAGACCCTCGTGAGAAGACTGTCCACCAGATTGTAGACCCATTAATTTTCTGTAGGGGGTGATATGCTTCATGGTCCCTTCTTGATGGGGACCTGCAAATTGTCCTCATAATTCCCAGCATGCATAGAATGACGTCGTGTATGATCTAGTTTGTCCTCAGTGCTCCCGCGGTACAGATGCGGTAAAAAGGACACGCGTTGACCCCCAGGTGTGGCAGCTTCTGATGTTTGCTCTTTGTGGTCCTCTTGGTTTTTTCTACAGGTTTTCTCAACTTGTGCTTCTGTTTTCAGTCGTAACTCTTACTGTCAGCTAAAATTATTTTCTTGAAGCTAGTTAGCTGTTGATTTTTTTCCTTATGTTTTTTTAAAATAGGCATTTCCCTCCACCATTTGCTCAGCAACTTATGTTGCTTTCTGTTGCAAAGACTTTAATCTTTTTTATTTAACGTTTATTTATTTCTGAGAGACAGAGACAGCATGAGCAGGGGAGGGGCAGAGAAAGAGGGAGACACAGAATCTGAAGCAGGCTCCAGGCTCTGAGCTGTCAGCATAGAGCTCGACACGAGGATCAAACTCACAAACCGCGAGATCATGACCTGAGTTGAAGCCGGATGCTTAACCGACTGAGCCACCCAGGTGCCCATGTTGCAAAGACTTTTATTTCAGCATGGCCTTTTTTCCCTCTGAAAGCTCTTAAGTCGTAGGTTGATGGTACCTGCTGACAGTACTTTGAGGAAACCTTGTACTGTGTCAGGCCTTTCATTATGTCACCTGGTTTATTGCAGTGTAGACCTACAAAAATTATATTGTGCTGTGCTGGAGTGACTTAGTATGTTGGAGTGGATTTTTATGAGCAATATATTTGCCCCATACAGTGATCATATCTCCTTTAATATGTGACACTTATAGTAAGTTTAAGATACAGGCATTCTGGATTGGTTTGGGGGAGGTAACAGTGACTCCTTTACCCACCGACCTGTGTGAAAATCACATTTATTTTTTCCCAAGACCAATATTTTCTTCTTCCTATTGTAATTAGTTTTCTCATTCTGCAAGTTAACTATGATAATAAATACTGAATACTTGGCATGTTTTCTCAAGTATGAAAATAAAAGCTTATACTTAATGTGTAAATTACAGCTGAACATAGGTCCAGACATATGGTTATTGGTGTTGCTTAAATCACTGGGACTTTTTGTCAGCGTTGTTACACATGTTCTCAAAGGGCCTTCAAATTGCTTTCCTTTTTGTCCTCTCTGTAAATAAAATTAATATATTTTTAAATGCATGAATTTCAAATTTATGTGCCCCTGTACTTGGAGATCCACATATAAACATCAGTGACCAGTTCTGAGGAGTCCAGATGCCCTGGGCTTGCTTACATGCCTCCTGGTCTCTAAACATTTGCTTTCGTGTTTCTGGCTAAAAGCCAGCAGCAAATTATACTTTCCGTGCAACTGTTAGCGCACTCTCTCCCTTCTCAGAGCATGATCTGCAAAATGTACTCATAAGACATCAAATTTGAATTGCAAATTTGTGTGTGAATATTATTTTACAAGTAGTCAGGAAAGAAACCAAAGGGGAACATTTCCCTAATTTGTTAGCAAGCTGTACACATAATTTGTAACTGATGCTCATCTTGACCATATACCATATAGTCATCAGCATTCTGCAGGGTATGGAGATGCCAGTATTCTCGAATCTTTCTTTTCTTTTTATTGAAGTCACTTTATTAACCTATGTGTTTTCTGTTTTTCTTAAATTAAAATCTCATTAAAAAAACTTTTTTAAATGTTTTTATTTATTTTTGAGACAGAGAGAGACAGAGCATGAGCAGGGGAGGGGAAGAGAGAGAGAGGGAGACAGAATCCAAAGCAGGCTCCAGGCTCTAAGCTGTCAGCGCAGAGCCCAACGTGGGGCTCGAACTCACGAACCACAAGATCATGACCTGAGCTGAAGTCGGACGCTCAACCGACTGAGCCACCCAGGTGCCCCAAATTAAAATCTCATTTAATTGTACCATCACAAGGTAGCAAATGGTCTTTATTTTACAGTGTCTAAAATTGCCTGTTTTAAAAGAAGTACATAACCTCAGGTTCGTTTATTAATTATTACTTTGAACTGCTTTGTAGTAGACAGGTGATAGAGTGGGTGAGATGAAGGAGATTATGATGACTGTGTATAATTATGTGTATTTGCTTCAGAATAAAGCTAGATGTTTCTTCTCTGTGCAAGGGGAGAGAGAATGAGAAAAAGAAGAAATACTTTTTTCTCTTCATTTTGTGAGGTGTTTGTGCTTTTACTTTTTTTTGGCCGATCATGGTCTTGTTATTGATACTAGGAAATCAAACCTCCAGATACTGAAAGAAAAGCAGTTGAATGAAAGATCACCAGGTAGTGATGGCCTTGGCAGTGTGTCGATGTGTCTGAGACTCTCACGCTCTAAATTAAAGTCAAAGTCAAGCCTTGAAGTTTCCTATAAGCCCAGTTTTAAGGTTGGACAAGTTACTGTTTTTCCAGGTGCACTTCATTTGTAAAGAAACTTCCTGTAGAAGAATCATACCCATGGAGCTGATAACTTAAGAAATTAATCATATATTTTCTTTCTTGATAGCTTTGGCTCCCTCCCTTGACTAGTTTCCTCTCTGTTCACATGCTAATGTAGTTAACTTTGCTGTATTGCTTTTTCTCCCATAATCCGGATCAGTCACTAAGTTTTGAATATCCTCATCCAGACATGCCTTAAGCTGTGGAGGACCACACTCGGTCACCGAGGAGATGGCTTCTTTCAGAGCCTTGTACTTAGCCTTGCTGAGTTAGGGTTGTTTTCTCCACACAGGAGAGAAATCACACACATTGTGATAAATAAACAAGTGACTCTCACCATCTGCACCAATCATTTGGGAATTATTTTGAGCAGAGTGCCTCCCCGTATTCATAATATTGGCAAATGGCTCTTGTTGAAGGAGCCTGCCGTGTGTGGCTACTGATCTGGGTTGCCCTCAGTTACTGCTGTGGACCCCTGTTGGTGAATTCAGGGCTACTGCCAGGGCTTGGGTCAAATCTCCTTTTGCCATCAGCAGCTATGAATAATAACATGTTGACTGAGCATGTACTATGTACTGTGCACTGTGCTAAGTACTTTACTTGAATTATCTTGTAAAATATCCACTTGCAATCATTGTCAGTGGGTGACAGATTTATATGCACTATTAAGTCTGCAAAGAAAATATACTATTAAAATATAATTTTCTGAATGTTAGAACTTGGCTTTCATAGAAATACAGACTGTAATGTGTCAGTGATTTATTAACTTATTAACAAGGAAACTGGTAAGGATTAACGATGGCTCCAAGAGTGTTTCGGCATTAAAAAACAATGTTGGAGTAAGACCGCTAGGTTGGAGAGGCAAAGCTGGCAATGTTCTGCAGGCAGTAAATCCACAACTTTTAGGGTTATCCTTTCTGTGGGCCAGGAACCTACAAGTTTACCTGTGGTTCTACATGTCTACACTCTAATGGGATAATAAATAACACAGTCAAACCAGGGACATTGCTCTAGAGAATTAAACCTTGGGCAAGCCTGTTAAATGGTACCTCATATGACATTGCAAGGGCATGTGGCTTTTTCCATGTTTTGGATAGTTTTCATAACAATGGCCTCTTTAAAAAATTTTTTTAATTGAAATATCGTTGA
Source organism: Felis catus (assembly GCF_018350175.1). NCBI lineage: Eukaryota > Metazoa > Chordata > Mammalia > Carnivora > Felidae > Felis > Felis catus. The sequence continues at coordinate 3,848,345 of NC_058384.1, forward strand.
CACAAGGTGTTAGATCGGTTTCAGGTATATACAACACAGGGATTCAAAAACCCTGTATTACGCTGTTGTCACCACGAGTGCAGCTACGGTGTCACCACACAACGCTATTATGATACCATCGATTATATTCCCTATGCTGTGCCTTCTGTCCTCATGACTTGTTCTTCCCGTAACTGGAAGCCTCCTTCACCCCCTCCCCTTCACCCACTCTGCCCATCCGCCCAACCCTCTCCCCTCCGGTGACCATCAGTTTGTTCTTTGATTTAAAAAAAATTTTTTTTAACGTTTATTTATTTTTGAGAGACAGAGACAGAGCGTGAGCAGGGGAAGGGCAGAGAGAGAGGGAGACACAGAATCTGAAGCAGGCTCCAGGCTCCAAGCTTTCGGCACAGAGCCCGACGCAGGGCTCAAACTCACGACGGTGAGATCATGACCTGAGCTGAAGTCAGATACTTAACCAACTGAGCCACCCAGGCGCCCCCATCAGTTTGTTCTTTGTAACAGTGACTTCTTCATATTCTATAACTGAGTTACTTTTCCTCCCAAGCCTCCACCTTCGGTCGGGACTGGGGGTGGGTTAAGGGAAAGAATGTGCAGCACTGGGACAGACTTGCCAACTGATGGTGCCTCTCTTCCTTCTGGTTTCAACTGTTTCTCTTGTGTAGCTCAGCTTCTTTTAGGTAAATGCTCAACCCTTTGCATTTTCTCCGGGAGCAAATCTGTCCTCTAGTCCTTTCTTACTTCTGTGCCAGGTGGTTTATCTAGTCTGGTCCCTGAACTGGCCTAAGCCTCTGCTTTTGTGATCACTCCACCCTGGCCTTGGTCTTCTGCTTCCATCCATCCTTTCCCTGTGTCCACATGACCCACTGGGTTGCAGAGAAGTTCAGGGTCCCGGGCACGTTACGCTGTACGTGCATGGCTGTAGGGGGCTAGAGGAGGCCTTTGCTGAGTTTTGTTTCCTGTTCTGTGTTGGTCAAGGTTTTGAACCAAATGGGAGGCTTCTCTTAGAGCTTATTCTAAATCCAGGCTATACATTATAATCACCTAATGGTGCTTTTAAAAAGTTACCTCATCCCAGACCAATCAAAATGTCTGGGGGTAGGGTCAGGCAGTAGAAGGCTCCAGAGGCTTCCCAGGTGATCCTGATATTCCTGGTGTTCAGGTAGGCTCAGAGAGGCAGGTCACTGCCAGTGCTGAGGTTTTTATAACTACGTCATCCTTAATTGTTAAATGCTTAAGGGATTTAGAAAACACATTTTCTCTTATAAGACTTGGCTTTTAAGAATGTTGTCTTGCTGTTGCTTTAAAACAATGATTTCCGAGTGTCAAAACTTAATATCAGTCCTTTCCCTTTGTAGTTGTCTTTCAACAAACTTAAAAATCCCTCGGGCAAATGGACGCCTTTGACAACAGAGGCAGAGTCAAGTATAAGGAAACACACAAAAGCACATCTAATTAATATATTTCAAGAATGATAGTCCCACAACTTCCTGTTGTCCCTATCTTAGAGGGGTGATAACTGAGGCAGAAAGGTTCAGTACAACTTGCCCAAGGTCGCTTAGCAAATGATGGAACTGGAATTTGAACCAGTCTATTTCACTTAGCCTGTTTGCATATGAAGCTAAGTTCTTCTGGCATCTTGACTTCAGAGATAAAATGGCAAATGTGTTTTTAGAAAATACAAACTATTAAATAGTGATGAGAGTCATGAGCTTCTACTAGAAAAGCTTTTAAACTTGTAATGAAACTGTAAAATGAAATCTTTAGCTCATCGGACCTAATCACTATTCAAAACACCATTTATATGAGAAAATATATCTTAAGTTCAGAACAGCTTTGGACTTTAAATATCAGACTTTTGGAAATTGCCTTTATTAATATTTTCTAACCAGTTAATATTCATGAAGTTCTAAAATGATCGTTACCATAGATTTTATTATCTATGTCTTAGGGTCAAACATTTTGTGAAGATATACAACTCCAATTTTATAAAGAAAGTCAATGGGAGAAAATGTTTCCATTTGGATTTGGAATTCAAAAAGTCTGATTATCAAACATTTAAGAGGCAAAAGATGAACAAAAGTGGGGTCTTGTATTCCCAGTTGTATTGGTAAACTATTAAGTACTACCTACGAATTTCTGAAATAAAGATTTTGTTTCAGACGTTCAAGGAGTTGATAGAAAATGGGCACTAATTCTCTCAGAACGTGAGCCCCGAACGTTTGTCAGCCCGGTGCCGTCCTCAGAAGTCACCCTGAGTGGCAACTTGGGAGATTAGTTTAATTTGTAAGGCAACTTTTATATGCACTTGGACTTCCCAAACCTGTGGAAAATATTTACTTGCAGGAGGCATTGATGGGAGCAGGGTTTGTGATTGTCACGTTGAAGACAAGTGCTGGCAAGTGCCAGAAGGCAAGGTTTTATTATCTGTCGTCCTTCATGAAGCTTCTCGTGGGGTGGAGGCTCAGCTTTAGATGCCAAGACCTCAGAGGACGGAAATTTCTCCTGATATGGGGAGAATTCACCTTGTAGACCAGGTGGCCCCGGGAGGGTAAGTGTCTAAGAGTCGAAGGTGGTCACGGGAAAGCTCAAAGACCCCGCCCCGAACCTGCCGCTTCCTTTGTTCTGCTCTGCCACACGGAGCCAGATGCCAGATGCGGAAGTGCTGCAGTGCTGGCCTGCTGGGAAATCCGAGTGTAACAGCCCGCGGAGCCCTGTGCAACGCTCACCGCCATTGCACACTGGCTGCCAGGATGTGCGTGGGGCTGAGGGGGGGACGCGGGACACATCTCGTAGCAAGATTTCATTTCTAAGAAATATTCGTAGTCTTTTTTTTTTTCCCCAGAGTGATTTATAATGTTTGATTTTTATATCAGTTGGTTTGCTGTTTTACTCAAATATTGATGTGTGAAATGTAAACTTAACTGGATGCAAACACCTCCTTTTGTTATTTATTTAATCAGTTGTTGGAAGCTGGACTGTTCCAGACGGCATGTCTGCAGGTTACGTGTAGGTCACAACTGGCATGGGGTCTGAAATCTGCAATGGGCTGTGGTCTTTGTTTATGACGGGGTGATGTGAAGAGCGGGAGGTGTAAATTCTAAAGATGCAGCAAGCAGGGATCCTGGAAGATTTCCGTGAGGGCTGTAACTTCTGTGCACAGTCTTGTGCTTTTGACATTATAGGTATGGCACTTAGATTTTTTCTGGTCCATAGAAGCAGGTGTCATTAAGGGACCAGTGGACGAGAGTATTTGAGAGTTGACCCGTATTGGCCAGTTACCAAAATAAGACATATCCAAGTACACAAGCATATATGAACAGGAGCTTCCTTTGTACATGAGCAAGGGAAGCTTTCCTGTCATGTTGATTTTTGGCAGGAAAGGGAAAGGAAGGGGAGAAGGCAGGATGGACTCATTTAACATATGGAAAGTTCAAGTCCTGCTAGAGTAAGTGTTCTGAGGGCCTGTCTGTTGAGACTGAGGGTTGAGGACAAGACTTTAGGAGGGAGGTCATATGGGGTTGTTTATTCAACACTGACATTCCAGGCAGCATGCTAAGCCCTTTGCATGGGAGAGCTTGGTTTTACAATCCAGTCAATCTTATTCTGTTTGATTTGGAAAGGTAGGGGGCTTGGCTAAGATTACTATTGCAGTCTGAACCCAGAGCCCAGAAACGACCATTGCTTTATTTTCTACATGTTTCCTCGGTAAACTTTAGGTTTTTCAGGTGACCATTGTTGAACAGGAGAACCCGATTTCGCCTGACTCCTGCTCTCCTGTGCCGGGGATGATGCCGAAAGAGGAGGTTCACTCCAGTCTCTTTTAAGGAATGATTTGGAGCAGTGGTGTGTAGGGTAGGAAGCCATGGAAAGTATTGATAGTCCTGAGACTCAGGGGTTATTCGTTCTGGTTTGGGGAGAGGGGTTGGATCTTCAGTTTTACCTTATTTAACAACCAGAGTGAAAAAGATTTATTTACAATATTTTCTAGGCATTTTTTTTTTGTGTGGACTGTTTAGTTATTTCAGTCATGTATACATTTTTACCATTTTCCCCATAACATATGTTGAAGCAGAAGTCTCATCTGCTAGAAGCAATATTAAAAGTGCTTACATAACAATAATGTTGATACAAAAGATCATTTGTAACCAAACAAAGAAGTTTAACTACTGTACATCATTTATCTTCATCTGTCTGGAATGGCAAGGAAGGAAAGAGATGCTGAGAAATGAGGAGAAGGAAGGAAGAGAAAAAATGCATTAGCTTTTTTGGGAACATAAAAATTTTTTTGGATTTCTACCCTGTATTTGTTTTCATGATTTTCTTTGCTTTTCTTCTTTTTCTCTTAATTGGTTTCAGGTTCTAGTAAAGTCCAGGACCTGTGTGTGTCATCATCCTCTGATGTAGAAGTCCTCTTCCTATTTGCTTTTTAACTGACTAATGTTAAGTCATATTTCCATAGCATTCTGTTTACTCATATCTGGAGGCTTCTTTTCTTGACATAGTTAAATATGGATGTCTGTGTTCGGGAATCAAACCTCTGTCTTTTTTTCCCTCCACTCCTTTCTCAGTGCTTAAGCACGGATCGTGCACATCGTATGCAGTTAGAAGGCATGTTCACTCAATAATATATCCATTCATATATTCTGCTGGCAGGTTTTGAGTGCCTGATATGGGCCAGTTACTGGGGATGTGCTGGGTTTTAGGGATATAAAGATGGCAATGGTGTAATCCCCTATTCCTAAGACACTCACTCTCTTATAGAGGAGAAACGTCTGTTGAGAAGAAAAACATTGGAGTGTGCTATGATCAGTGTTAGAATAGAGCTTTCCTGATCCATGAACTAAGCATAAAAATACCTATCTCCTAGAATTATCAAGTGGGGTAAATATGATAGTGTCTGGAAAGCACCAAGCCAGATACATAATAGGTCATCAATAAATGGCAGCTGTTATTATTCATGAAGTACAGTGGGTTCATAAAAATGGGAGAGATACAGGGCACTGGGGTGGCTCAGTTGGTTAAGTGTCTGACTTCGGCTCAGGTCATGATCTCATGGTCGATGAGTTCAAGCCCCGTGTTGGGCCCTGTGCTGACAGCTCGGAGCCTGCTTAAGATTCTCTCTCTCCCTCTCTCTCTGCCCCTCCCCTGCTTATACTTTCTCTCTGAAAAATAAACTTTAAAAAATATATTTAAAAAAATAGATCAAATTTCCGTGCTGGTTTATTAAAGAATCTCAAGTGAATTGAGGCCCAGGAGGCAGGATATGCCATCACCTTTTATGGTAGCTCTGTTTCCTTCTGACCTTTCCAGTCCCCAGTCGTGAGCCAGAGTTGAATTCTGAAATGTATCTTTTTCAAGGACTTGTGAGTGCCTGGGAATTCTTGGAGGGCAGGTGATGTAATTCTAAGTATCTTTGCTTCTCTGTGGTCTTTCAGAAATCTTTGTTGATTGAATTCATTTGTAGAACACATAGGTAGCCTCTAGGGAACACTTCTGTGGAATATTAGTGTGATTTTACTTGCTAGGTTTTGCAAATGTAATAGCCAAAGCTCTGAGGGAGGGAGGCATCCTTCCATTTCCAATGGTAGGACAAACTGTCTCTTTCCTATGTCACGTTTTTGCTATGACAGACTGATCAAGTACAGGTTCAACTATAGGATGCGATTAGGTGTTGTGCTCTGTGATAAATGCAGAAACAGAAGAGAGGAGGCCAGCAGGGGTCAGTTCAATACCAGCTTAAATTGCAAGCATGCTAGATTTTGCTTCTCTGCAAAGTACAATGAGAATAGAAACTGAAATGTGTAGTCCGAATGTGATCATTTTTATTTCAAGCTATAGAAAAGAATTGCCAAAAGTTTGGGTAACAATCTGTAACCATTGTTACTGGATGATAAAGACTGTCAGTGACAGAAGGTAAACGAAGAAAAGGAGGCGGTTTAGCTGCCTGTTCTCTGACATGGCAGCGTAGGACTTTCAGCCAAACTTCTTTTCCTTACCGATGATTTTGTGTTGGCAGAGGCTAGTAGCAGCCTGGAAATATGGTGTGCCTTTCTTTGATCTTACTTACTTGGTAAGCTTTTTATAACAGAGTATTTTAATTTATCCCCCCCCCCCCCTTTTTTTTTTTTGCTGGCTAACCATGAAGATAAACTACTGCTAGTCATAGCTTGCATATAAAATGTCCATATTTCACAGAGTTATATTTATAATAAGAAACTGGGCATGGAATGATTACTTCTGGGCACTATGAGTAGAATAACAAAGGAATATATATAGAATAGCTGCAGGTTATCTTAGAGAATTGGAATGGACTTTTCTTTGCAACCTAGATGTATGCAGTTGACATTTATAAAACTAGGCTCCCAAATGCTAAAAACACAGTGTATGTGTTAAAACTCGGAGTCCTGCAGGCTAATCTTGGTTACTGAGAATAAGTATTCTTAGTAGATAGAATAAGTTGTTTCCTTGATGCCTTAGTTTATCTCCCCCCTTCCCCCACCGCCTCCCAAGATAGCGGCTCCTTGTTACTTGTTGTAACTATTTAATTAAAGATTGTTATGCTGAGACTGGAGAATAATGGACTGTTAGACCTGGAAGATGTCTGAAGGGTCATAAGCCCCTCGTTTGATGGGAGGCTGTGTGATGCGTTGTGGCCAGGGCTGTTGCCAACAAAACTACTACATTGTTCTTTTTCCATGATACCACCCTTTTTTCTCTCCTTAGTGCATGTTTGCTCTCTCTTCTGCATATTTGAGTTTAATGCTGAATGTAATGCAGAAGTTGAGAACCCGCCTCTGTTTTGCAGCACACTTCTTTAGGTGTAGACTAGAGCTCCATGCACGTAAGGACTGGTTACTACGGTCTCCCATCTGGGTTTTAACCTCTTTTTGGGATTGTTGTGAACTGTGTCTGCTGGAGCCTCTAGAGCCAAGAAGAGTGTGTGTCTCCTGAGGAGGGAATAGGGCTCAAAGTATAGAAACTTACTCCCTGGAGTGCTCTTAGGGGGACGTTCGTGAAGCCTGTGATCCACATGCAGCAACACTTCAGGGCCTGGAGATGCTGGGCTAACACGGCGTTAGGAAGGGTTCATCAAAGAGGTGGTTATATGGCCTGGACCACAGACAGGCAGCGTGCCTAGCACTTGTGTTCTGAAAAAGCCAGCTTTGTTGGGTGCATTAAGTTTTTTTCTTTTCAACCAAAGTATTTCCTCGGTCTGTATTAACTTTCTGTTTTGAGTGACAAACTGCCACCAACTTACTGGCTTAAAATAGTACATATTTATTGACTCTTATAGTTTCTGTGATTCTACTAGTTAATTACTTACATATTATCTAAGTTTTACAAACCTCTGTTTATTCTTCCTCTGGTTTTTATTCTAAGTTTCACATCTGGGCTTCTTATAATGCCTGGCTTTTCTAGAAAGAAAATAGTAATAATAATAATTAATAATAAATAAATAAATAAACCACTGATGTGAGCACAGTAACATTCAACCCAGTGTTTTATCCTGGGGCTCCTGTTTGAAGCCACTGTTACCAGATGGTGAGGACTCCATTCTCCAAATGTGCGTGTTTATATCTTGCTTTAAAATAGCTCACTTAGTCCCAAAAGTTTATTTTTGCTTTTGTTTTCCTTGCCTTAGGAGACCTATCTAGAAGAGTGTTGCTATGGCCAATGTCAGAGAAATTACTGCCTGGGTTCCCTTCTAGGAGTCTTATGGTTTCAGGTCTCACATTTAGGCCTTCCATCCATTTTGAGCTTATTTTTGTGTATGGTTGTAAGACAGTGGTCCGGTTTCATTTTTTTACGTGTAGCTGTCCACTTTTCTCAGAACCATTTATTGATGTATAGATTGGTTGTCATAGATCAATTGAACATACAATTGTGGGTTTATTTCTGGGCTCTCTGTTCAGTTCCATTAATCTGTGTGTCATTTTTGTGCCGGTACCGTACTATTTTGATTACTACAGCTTCGTTGTATGTCTTGAAACCCGGGACTGTGACAGTTCCAGCTTTGTTCCTCTTTCTTCAGATCGCTTTGGCTGTTCAGGGCCTTTTGTGACTCCATACACATTTTAGTATCATTTCTTCTACTTTGTGAAAAATGCTGTTAGGATTTTGTTAGGGATTGCATTAAATATGTAGACTGCTTTGAATAATATTGACATTTTAACAATATTAATTCTTCCACTTCACGAGCATGGAATACCTTTCCATTTGTTTGCATCATCTTCAGTTTTTTTTAATTAGTGTTTTATAGTTTCTGGAATATGGATCTTTCACTTCTTCAGTTAAGTTTTTCCCTAGGTATTTTATTTATTTACTTTTTGGTGCAATTGTAAATTGTGTTACTTTCCTAATTTCTTTTTCTGCTACTTTATCATTAATGTATAGAAAGGCTACCAATTTCTGGGTATTAATTTTTGTTTCTTGCAACTTTACTGTATTCATTTATTACATCTGGTAGTTTTTTGGTGCCATCTTTAGGATTATCTATGTATAGTATCATGTTGTCTGAAAATAAAAGCTTTTGTACAGAAAAGGAAACCATCACCAAAACGAAAAGATAACCTACTGAATGGGAGAAGATACTTGCAAGTGATATATCCAATAAGGAGTTAGTTTCCAAAATATACCAAGAACTCATTCAACTCAACAGCAAACACAGCCTGATTGCAAAATGGTTAGAAGACCTGAATAGACAGTTTTCCAATGAAGACATTCAGATGACGAGCAGACACATGAAAAGATGTTCAGCATCACTCATCATCAGGGAAATGCAGATCAGAACCACAATAAGGTATCAGCTCACACCTGTCAGGATGGCTAAAATGAAAAAGATGAGAAACAGCAAGGGTTGGTGAGGATGTGGAAGAAAAGACTCTCATACACTGTTGGTGGGAATGTAAGTTGCAAGTCAGTATGGAGGTTCCTCTATATGTAAGTATGTATACACATAATGGAATATTACACATAAAATAGGATGAGATTGTGCCATTTGAGACAACACGGATGCACCCTGTGCTAAGTGTAATAAGTCAGACTGAGAGAGACAAATACCATATGATTTCACTTCTGGTAGAATCTTTAAAAAACCTAAATGAACAAACGAAAAGCAGAGTCAGACCTATAAATACAGAGAACAAACTGATGGTTGCCAAAGGGGAGAGGGTGTAGGGAATGAGCAAAGTAGGCAAAGAGAAGTGGGAGATGCAGGCTTCCAGTAATGGAATGAATAAATCCCAGGAATAAAAGGGACAGAACCAGGAATACCATCAGTGATGTGATAGTCATGTATCGGGACAGGTGGCGGCTGTGCTCGTGATGAACACAGCATAATGTATAGAGTTGTGGAATCACTGTGTTGTATACCTGAAGCTAATGTAACATGTGTGTCAACTGTACTTAAAATAAAATGGAGTTAACTTAAAAGATAAAATAAAAAAATAAAATAGATAACTTACTCTCCATAATTGAAAGCAGTATAGTGACTTTTAAAACATTCTTTAACTCAGGATTTTCACTAATTCTAGCTGTGAGTCCCTTCCATCCAGTCCAAATCTACCCAAATTTTAAAGACTAGCTTGTAAACCCTTGAAACAAAATGCCTCGTCACAGATGTGGGCCTTCTGGAAGTCAATCAGGTCCCATGGGGCCACAACACAGAGAGCTGGTAACTGTGGTCTCAGCCTTGCCTTCCTGCTCTTTGCTCAGTCAGAACTTAGTTTTACAAGTAATGCACTAGAACAGACTCTCTTATGTTAACAACGATTGATATGAAACCAAGGGTCTACACTTATGGGAGGGTATTGATGATTGGCCAGTGACTGGCCAGTCCCACATTCATGGCAAGTAGTCTGGTGGATGGTGTTAAAACCATTCTGTGGATCACAGACCGGCCCCGGGAGCACCGGCCTTGATGGAAAGGTGGGTGGCGTGGCCTGGAGTGATCCGTGGGCTCCCTGATTTAATTACCGTATGGGATATTATTCACATGGGGAGTATGTTCCAGCTTCCAAATGACTTAGAGATGCCACTCCTCAAAGGACCGGGCTACTTGCCCTGAACTAACTTCTAATGGAACACGTTAACTAAATGGAAGCATTCAGATTATTTAAGTTAACCAAACCAAACCAAACCAAACCAAACCAAAACAAACCAAGTAATGCACTAGAAATGGTAAGCCAACACTGTTAGAGTCATTCAAGAATAATACTTGACAGAATAAATTCAAGAGTCATACTGTGGTATGGGAGAAAGAATATGAATTTATAAAGTAGATCTGGATTCCATTTCTGACTCCATCACTTACCACCAATTATTTAGCTTCTGAGACTCAGTTTCTTCATCTAGAAAATAGGAATAGGACATTAATATCACAATATCACGAGGATTAAAGTTTTAAGGTTATAACACAGAAGTCATTAATAATCTTTGAGTTGTTGATGTAGGCCATTGTCATGTTATTAAGTATATCTACTAAGTGTAAAGGCAGATCTGAGGGGTGATGTCACTCCCAGAGGGAAGAGAGGAAACTGTGAGATTTGTCCAGTGAATTAGGGCTTAACCCTGGTCCTGGAAAGGTGTGTGTTAGACTGGTACACAGTGGGACACAGTGGGATTACTGGAATGTAACAGGATGGACAAAGGGAAGATTTTATTAATTAGGTCCAGACAACCATAGACTTTTTTTTTTTTTATTGATTCTAATTTAGTAAAGAAAACTTGTAAATTTTTATTCTTCAGCTACTTCAAATTAACCAAGTTATTACGTTAATGGTGATATTACTTACAACTTGGACCATTTTATTAACAGTGATACATTCTGTGAGAAATGGTAGAGAAAGAGAACCTTCAAAAAAGATACCTGGAGAGAAATCTGCGTGTGTATCATGTTATATAACCTCCCACCTGGGAATGGTGAATATCGTATCCCAGGCCTATCCTCGCTTATGCTCTAGAAAAAGACAGAAAGGACCTTGCTTCTTTAGGGACTTTCAGAACAGAGAAGGACCTTGGGCTTGGTATGGGGACAGTCTCTTGACCTGAGGAGCTGGAGTTGAGGTTGACTGAAAGCCTGTTTCAACTCCACAAGTGTTGTTGAGCATGTGAGTCTGTGCTCAGCTCCTATGGTGCTGTCTCTGCCTTGGGGTTACATTCCAGGAAGAATATTTCACGGGTTGTAAGAGAGATGTAGAAAAAGTGGTCTGGTGACATATGGACATGATTTCCAGTTGGATAGTGAGAGGAATTAGGGCTGGCTTACAAGCCTGTGACGTTGGAGCTGGTTTTTAACAAGTGAGTGAGATTTGGACAGACAGGAGAGGAGGTGGGAGGCTTCCTCATGTAAACAGTGAGTTCTTTCTTTGATGAGAGCTCCCCGCTCCTATATACCAGGAACAGTTTGTTGGCACTTGAGGAGTACAAGGAGTATGCTCAGTGAAAATTTGAAACTTTCTCTGAAGCATTATTCGTGTGGACTGGAAGTAGCCAAATAACATAAAGCATGTTTTCTTTTTCTATTTTTAGAAATAGGTCCAGAATATAGATTTACAGATGTTTTATCTTTTGTATTTTTAGAAGTAGGTCCAGAATATAGATTCACTGATGTTTTATCAGCTGGTAAAATGTCAGTTCACCTGCTTCAGTTCATATGTTAACACATGATTACTAGCTTTGTAAATTATTTAGGTATTTTTATAACTGTGGTCCGTCTTCTCCCTTTGGCCACGCATTCACTCAGCAGTCTCCAGGCTGGCTTGTATTGACGCTATGCAGATTCATTTTAATGCTGTTCTGTTCTGTCTTTCAAAGGCAAGCAAATATTCTGATAAAAAGTTGCCAAGTGAATTTTGTATTATTTAGTACTGAATACATATTTCTATAACTTTGGGGCAAGACATTTGTCAGATTCATAAAACTGGATATTACTATTCATAAATAAAATTGCCTCAAGAGTTGTTTCATGGAAGAGAATTAAGAAACCATAGAAAATGGATAAAAAAGGGAAAATATTATTTTCTGCAATTTATTTTGTTTACTTGGGGGATTTTACTCCATTTTGATTTTTCACTTAAAAAGATAATTTTCTTTCTCATTACTATTTCAAAGACTGCTATTATAATATTTTCCTTAAATGAAATAAAGTTATTAGTAAAGATTTTGAGTCACATTAGTAAAATTATTTAACAAAAACTTATTGAATACCCTGTGTCAGATACTTTTTAGAAAGATAAAGGTGAATAAATGCTGTTTTCTGTCTTCATAGACTTCATTATCTGGCGTATGAATTTACTGTAATAAAGATACTAGTTCTCCAGTGGTAGTGTGAACAAGATAGTTTGGGGATGTGGTGGAAGGGACTGTTAATTCTTTCAGGATGGTTTGGAAATGACATTTGCACTTGTCCTTGCAGGATGAATGTAAAGTTGCCTGGCAGGAGGGAGAAGATGGGTAGGAAGAGTAAGGCATGGCTTTCCTGGTAGAGTTCTTGCCCTGTCCTTTAAAAAAAAACAAAAAAACCTGAGCTTTATAGAGCTCATAAGCTTTGATATGTGGCGAGCAGAAAAGTTGATTAGGTGCCTGTTAGGGATGGACCTAAATGGAACGGTTGTTAAAGGGGGTTTATGTGATCCCCTTTGGAAATGAGATGTTCAGCGCACAGAAGGACTGAAGAAGTTTGCGGTGTCTTGAGGAACAAGCTCAAAGTTCTAAGGAGGTAGTCAGTTCCATGTGCTTTTTCTATGAAAATATGCAAATATGCGGACCTTGAGTATAGACATTTGTGAGACTAGCTGATGCAGAACAGAAGATTCTCAAATCCAATACCTTGGGGGAGAAAACATCTATTTTCTGGTGAACTGTAAGATTGCCAATGTAAGGGCATGGGAGTAATTCTGAGGTACTTTCACAGAATGCTTCTTTAAAAAGCAGGCACTATAGGAGTATTTTCTGTTGATTCTTTGGTTTGTCAAGCTGTCCCCCACAGGAGAAGGCTTGTATAAGCTGGACGAGAGCTTTATTTATTAAGATAGGTGATGGTCACTGAATGCCACCATGTTTCTGACATGTTTATTCCTCCTGCTGATTTGCTGGCTTTTCATTGTTGTCTCATGTTTCCATTGAGGCTTGCGGACATGCACATATCCCAAGAGCCATCCTTCCTGAAAGATACATTTTTTAAGAATGAGGACTGCGGGCTCTCGGGGCCTTGTCTCTTTCTGCTGGCTTGTATTTGTGAAACAAAAACGTTTTCTAAAAAATTAAAAATAAATGTATGCTGGCCATCTGATGCCTCAGTTTGATTCATTGTCAGTAAAGAACTGTCCAAGAGCAATTGGGTGGCAGGGGGGGTGGGGGGTGTGGTTAAGGGTTAAGTTAATGTTTCATAAAGTCAAGAGAAACAAAAGCTAGCAGGATTACTTTTTGGATAGATTTCTCCCCACGGGGATCTTTGATTTAAAATTCACTCTCCTCTAGGTTTTCCTTTCTTCCAAATTATCAGTTGGAACCTGATTTTGCTCATCTAGTAATAAGAGCGCTGGCAATAAAATCATGAGGATGAAGCATCCATGTAAAATGTGTACAACGTCATGAACACTCGGTAAACACCAGTTGTCATTCTTACCGCTACCATCCATGCCACCGCCATCATCTTTCTTGGTAAATGCTTATTTGTCTTTCTCATTTACAGCAGGGTCACTGACAGGTAATGTAGAAGAGTAGACACGTAGGTGCCAGATGTCAGGAACTTACGAATCCCTTCAAGTTTTGGACAGGGAAGGATTTGGTCCAGGCCACAAGCTCTTAGTCTGGAAAGACAGTGCATGTATCCTCGCAGAATGATGAATTATGCTGCACTGCCTTCCGTCGGAGGCCATGGCATTAAACGGTTATTCCTTGAAAGGCAAGGTCTCAGAATCTTGTTGAGGGTGAGAATAAAATCACATTGAAAAAATATATAGAAAACTTACCATATTTCATCAATTCCAACTGCAGATTTCTTTATATGTTTTTTTTTTTAATTTTTTTTTTTAACGTTTATTTATTTTTGGGACAGAGAGAGACAGAGCATGAACGGGGGAGGGGCAGAGAAAGAGGGAGACACAGAATCGGAAACAGGCTCCAGGCTCTGAGCCATCAGCCCAGAGCCCGACGCGGGGCTCGAACTCACAGACCGCGAGATCGTGACCTGGCTGAAGTCGGACGCTTAACCGACTGCGCCACCCAGGCGCCCCGTATATGTATTTTTTATATCTGAAGTCAGCAGGTGTTTTGAAGTCAGTGACACGTTAACATTTTTTTTTTCTTTGTAGGACACAAATAAGGGTGGTCTTACATGGGCAACTGAGTGGCCCAGTCCGTTAAGCGTCTGACTCTTGTTTTCAGTTCAGGTCATGATCTCGTGGTCTGTGAGATCGAGCCCCGTGACCGGCTCTGCACTGACAGCTCGGAAGCCTGCTTGGGGTCCTTGCTGTCTGTCTGTCTGTCTCTCTCTCTCTCTGTCTCTCTCTTTCTCTCTTTCTTCCTCTCTCTCTCCCTTCCTTTCTCTCTGTCTGCCTCTCCCCCACTTGCTCTCTGTTTCAAAATAAATAAATAAACATTTTAAAAAATGTGTCTTATAATCATGGCATTTAAGGTTTGATGAAATCTGGTCAATGCTTAACTGTGTGGTACTCCCAAGAAGCACAGCAAGTGTCCAGAAAAGGGTCAGGAGAAGACCTTATGACAGAGTCGTGGGACTTGGCTATAATTTGTGTTTCTGACTGTGGTCTAACCCCCTGGGGTCATTTCCACTCTGTGGCTCATGCTGCATCATCCTAACTGCTTCTGTTTTATTTCCAGTCTAGGTATCTCATCAGGATTACTTTGGTAATCTGCTAAGAGTCCCTTTTAAAAACAGTTCAGATCAGGGGCACCTGGGTGGCTCAGTTGGTTAAGCATCTGACTTCGGCTCAGGTCATGATCTCACGGTTCGTGGGTTCGAGCCCTGTGCTGGGCTCTTGTGCTGACAGCTCAGAGCCAGGAGCCTGAAGCCTGCCTCAGATTCTGTGTCTCCCTCTCTCTCTGCCCCTCCCCCACTCCTGCTGTGTCCATCCATCTCTCAAAAATGAATAACCTTAACAAAAAACGTTTAAAAACAGTTCAGATCTTGTTACTGCTCTTAAAGGCCTCTGAAAAGTGCCCCCCCCCCCCACCTTTTTGCCTCCACAATAAAAGGGACACTGTGTTGTCAGAGCACAGCGTGATTTGGAAGCTGATCTGGTTCCAGTCCTGAATCTACCACTACTGGTTATATGTCTCTGAACATAGTTCTCAACCTCTCTGAACTTGTTTTCCTATTTGTAAAGTTGGTGTAATGATACCACTTCATCTCAGGAGGTCATGATGTTTGCCAGCCGCTTTGCAAAGGCCTTGGTACATAGTGGATGTTTTGCCTACCTCTATTTCCTCATCTGTCAAATGGCCTTGATAATCTTTGCTCTGCTTAACTTCGTAGGGTTGTTGTGATGACTGATGGAAATGACTTAAAAATTGTTTTAAAATTACTATGTTTTTATCTATTTGATAAACTATAAAGTGCTCTGTCAAATTAGGGGTTATTTTTTTTCTTAACTAGGCAATTTTTAATTTTTATTTTCTTTTTACATGTTTATTTTTGAGAGAGAGAAAGCATGAGCAGGGGAGGGACAGAGAAGGGGGGGACAGAGGATATCTGTGCTCGTAGCAGAGAACCCAATGCAGGGCTTGAACCCACGAACCGTGAGATCAGGACCTGAGCTGAAGTCAGATGCTTAGCCACCTGAGCCACCCAGGCGTCCCTCGGGGTTATTTTTATTGAAGCCTGCTAGAGCTTTAATGAACTGATTCCAGGGTTTTCTTCGAGTGGTGTACCATAGTTCTCCATTTGCTCTAGCCGCATACCTGCCTGTTTACCTCCAGCATGTGCCACGTACTGGGGCAGGTTTTGCTTTTGTATCTTTATGCTGTAGGGACTTGACTTTTCACTGTATTCTCTATCCACATTCAGCAAGACCCAGTTCCAATATCCTTGCCTTTTCCGATTACGCTAGAAAAAATTGCTTTTTCCCGTTTCTTCCCAGAAGTTGTAGGTGTTTGGCCTTTTCTTTAATGTTGATTTTATTCTGATTTATATTGTGGTAGTCGTTTTATCTGTTTTCTTATCCATTAAGTTGAAGGCGACTCAAAGGTAGTAACATGTCTAATTTAACAAAGCATTTTGTCCACATAAGTTGTGTAGAATGTGTTGAACTGAACAGAGTGCATGAAGGCAAGCAAAATGACGTATCTGACATTGGGGTTGATGGTGGCAAAGATGGGAACTTAGAGTGTCTGGTTGTTTGGCAGGAATGGCCAGTGTGTTTGGGAAAGTTGGGGGAAATGTGTTTTGAGAGGTGGAGTAGCATCTGGTTACGAAGCCCCTTTCAGCAGCCAGAGAAGTTGGAACCCATGGTGTCAGGACAACCGTTTTCAGTTCTTATTTACCAGCAGAGTTTTCTTCTCCCAGTTTTACACCCAGAGCACAGTGCATCAGAAAGGTAGCGACCGAGTTGCTTTGGTTGGTGGAGACACTGCTTTCCCACCTGCCCTGAGTGCTCCCTGTTTCCCGTTAACCATTGCTGTGGCACCTGGGCAGAATGGCTGGGGTTCCTTGAAGCAAGGTTTGAAAATCTGTGAGCCCCAGGTCCAGCATCAACCTTCTGTGCAGGAGAATAACCCGGTGACAGCTGTCTCACATCGAGCAGCCACGGGACAGAGAGGTTGGAGGGGGTGTGCGGTTTCTTTTTTAATTCCTTGACTTTCTTTTGGACTTCCTCAGAACCGTTGCCACTGTTCAAGGATAGTCCCGCTGAACGGTTTTCCTGGCTGCCTGCCCTCCCACCTTCTTCCGCAGTTCTTGTTTCTGTTTTGCTGGCCTGTGCTACTAGCGGGATATCCGGATGTCTGACGACTAACTAAATACTCCAGGCTGCCAGGACCTGGCACTTGTGCGACTTAGTGTACCTGGGCCACATTTGGCAAGTCTTTAAATAGGTCACAGTATTAGTTTTTAGCCGTGCTGTAGCTTGTGCTTTGTTCCTGTCTACTGTGGCCTGCTCGGAAAGACACTGAAATGGGCCCTGGTGTTGAATGATTGTACTCAAAACAATTGGTATGCTAATTAAAAGGGAGATGAACATTCAAGTGATAGATTCAAATAGACCTATTGGTTATGGTAAATAGATTTTGTTTCTAAAAGGAAAAGTTTCCATCTGTTTGGTTTCCCTCAGAAGCCTGTATGTATGTATGTATGTATGTATGTATGTATGTATGTATACAGGCATGTATTTATTTATTTTAAAGTTTATTAATTTTTTTAAGTTTATTTATTTTGAGACAGAGAGAGAGAGAGATTGAAAGAGAAAAGGAGGGAGAATCCCAAGCAGGCTCTGAGCTGTCAGCACAGAGTCCGATGTGGGGCTTGAACTCATGAGCTGTGAGATCATGACTGGAGCTGGAATCAAGAGTTGGACACCTAACCAACTGAGCCACCCAGGTGCCTTGAAACATTAAAAAAAAAAAAAAAGTTCAGATTTATAACTATACTTGGGATTTGATCATGCCTTTTGAAGGAATTGTTTTTTTTTCTTTTCAGACGGAAAAGGCAAAATTTGTTGAGGGAATATAGATTCCTATAGAAGGAAATTAGTAATTTTACCATTCTTACTATTATATCATCAGCAGTTATTTTGAATGGTACTATGAAAAGTGTGTGTGTGTGTGTGTGTGTGTGTGTGTGTGTTAAGTGGAATGTTGTTAAATGAAGAAAAACAAATAAGGTGGGTTTTTTGGAACCCCACATTATGGAGATCAGCTGATTCAGGAGCAGGCATTTTGTTGCGGACTGAGAAGATTTGAAGGTTAGAGAATAGAAAGATGGTGACCAGGGTCTCATCTGCTCTACCCCATGCCTACCAGAAAATTTATTTCCTAGCCTCCCTACTTCCTCCTCCAATGCAAAGCTAATATTTAATGAGCTAAGTATTTTACATGCATTGTGTCATTTAGCCCTTACAATAATCTCTGAAGTGTGGGCTAGAAGTGATGGTAATTATCTGCATTTTATGATACAGAACGTGAGGTTCAGAGAAGTGAAGTACTTGCCTATGATAAGACACCTTAGAAATGGCAGAGGGGCATCCAAAAAAAAAAGAAAGAAACGGCAGAGGGGCATCCAGAGGCTTCTCTGTCTGATCTCAAGTAACGCGTGCATTAGTCTTTACGTTACGTAGCTCCCTTATGTTGCGGTTTTGGCCAACACTATGCATTATGCCTTGAGGCTTGAAATATCATTCAAAGACCATACCCATGTGATGTTTATAATTGAATGGGTATTCAGATCGCACACTCTTGAAATAACGCGTGGCAGTTTATTTGCACATGAGGTTGAGTGAAATATACAGGTGCATGTGCCAGTCTGCACACTTCCTCCCTGCGGTAGTAGTAGTTTAAAGTGCAGGTCTTTGCCACCTGATGTGGGCTTTCTGGGTACCCTTAGTCAGTGAACTTACATCTCTTTTTAAAAATAATTTTAGGGCCGCCTGGGTGGCTCAGTCGGTTAAGTATCCGACTTCAGCTCAGGTTACGATCTCACAGTTTGTGAGTTCGAGCCCCACGTCAGGCTCTCTGCTGTCAGCACAGAGCCCGCTTCAGATCCTCTGTCCCCTCTCTCTCTACCCCTCCCCTGTCTCACAAATAAACATTAAGAAATAATTTTTAAAAATATGTCTTAGTGTTGAATAGCAGTATGTTTTAAGATAACGTAAACCTGGAGCCAGATACCTATTTAAAAGTTTATTTTGAAGAGACAGTAACTAACTTAACCAAAAAATTCAGTGAACTTTCACCAAGAACCTGCTGTGGGTCAGGATCCATGCTGGAGTCAGGGACTGGCTGTGTGTGCAGTAAAGAGAAAGATACATGCTGGGTGGACACTGCTGAGCACAGGGCCTGCTACATACAGAAAGCACTTAACAAGTGTTTATTAACTGAAAGGAAGACCCAAGTTGAAATTGTGGTCTATTTAAACTGGGCACATTGGTTAATGTCTCCAAGTTTGTTTCTTCATCTGAGATAAAGGGTATTAAAATCCACGTCAGAGAGATGTTGTCAAGATTAAATGAGCTAAAATATGGGAATATGCCAGGGACTGTGGCTGGCACATAATAGATGGTTAATCATTGTTAGTCAAATAGTAAATAGTAAAATAAATAACACATTATTATTCTCGAAGAATGTCAAGGTTTAGCACTGGTGATTCTTCTGTGTTGTGAGGTTGGACTTTAGTTGTTATATCCCTGTATTTGCTTTCAAAATCTGTTTGCGCTTTACTGATAATCCAAAGGTTTTTGGACTCCAAGAAGAAAATGCATATATACAAACACACAGACCCAGACACCCCCCAGCTTTTGCACTCATATCTAATTCTTCTGTGAGCTCACGCACTTACCGCTTCATACCATCAAATATTTTTACATTTAGATGCCCTCTGTAATAACACGAGAACATGGGAAGTGAGCAGCCACAGCAGAATTATACTACTGGGTAAAACTTTGGATACAGAAAGAGGTGTGTAGGCATTCAAATTTCAGTAGCTAATTTTTCACTCACTTCTACAGTGTGGTTCCTATAAACACACTTACTGCATTTTTCTGTCCTAATTGAAAATTGACAGACATGAATCTGAGTAATACCAAAGAGGTATGATGTACCTGTGATGTAGACTGCTGTTTGTGCCCATCTGTACAAATGCCACTCATTTTAAAGACCTCTTTTCCTCTCTTTCTAACCAGAAAAGAAAATGATCTGTTTTTTCCTTCCAGAAAACAGTGAGCTGATTTGTTTTGGTCCCTATCACTGTTTTTGTGAAAAATTGCTTGTGTGAATTATACTAGGTGCAAAGCTACGTGTTTACTTATTTGGTCAATTTATATTTTAATAATGTGTTTTGTGCTTTGTCTGTTTTCAGAGCTTATCATTTAAAAAATTTGATCTCTCAACCAATCATTTTATATATAATTGCTTAAATGCTGTAGGTCATATTGATGAGCTTTCTATATTTTTTGAATGTCTTCAAAAATTGTCATATCTTTAATTGTCCCCCCCCTCATTTTCTGAAATTGGAATTGAATCATCATTAAAGGGTAAAATGCTGTGACTATATGGTGGCGTTAAAAAGCCAGAAATATTTATTAAATTTAAATTGCTACTTTCGGGCACATTTGCAACCCTTTAGCAATACTTTTCAGTTAAAATTGAAATGTCAAATAACATAAAATTTAAGACACACATTTGGTTTAGTATTGCCATCACATGGTATTAAATATTAAACATTAATTTATTCCATGCTGCTGGCAGGTCACAATGATTCAATGTTTAATGAAAAAAAGATTGTCTGCTTGATGACTTCTATGTATTGTGATAGAACTGTGTGTGTTTATTTACTATAGATTAATAGGCTTTGTTCTGCTAGTGCATACTTAAATATAATTTATAAGTCACATATGAATATGCCTGCTTCACACACAGTCTGTAACTGAAATCCACAAATTCTGTAACTTTTGGAAAATTTGTCTTTGTTTCTTTTATTAAGGAGATTTTTATAAAACAATGTCTCTGCCTCGTATACTGCATTGCTTACAGTAACCAAGGCAGGCTGCCTGAAAAGCAGGTGCTTTGTGCCCGGTGAGGAGTTAATATCTGAAGTCAAATCTTGCTATACAGGAATCTGAAAAGAAAGCTGCTTTCAGTAAAGGGAATGAATCTAAAACAATAGAAGATACTATTTGGAGCAGAATTAAACAGAAACGTTTAACAGAGAATGAATCTATTTCATTATATTTTAGGGTTGATGTGGTTTGACGCATGACGTAGTACACGACCAACCGTGTGACCTTGGCAAGTTAATAATCTCTCTGGGTTTTAGTTTCTTCATCTGAAACAATGGAGATGGCAGTATTTCCTGCCTGATACGGTACACCTGGAATTGTGCCTGGCACCTAGTAAACACTACTGAAGTGTGTTATTTTATCATTAATACATGTGATATGTACAAGTGTTATATTTTATTATTAATACATGTGACAGTAGGATACAGAACTGGGAACAGAAGGATCAACTGAAATAGCCCGCTGTTTGAGGGACCTGCCTAGGGACGCCAGCTGGATGTTGTTGCACTTGAGAGGAGCCCCAGTCACAAAATGATAACGTGTTGTTGAAGGTATTTTATATCTACAGCTTACCTGTAAATATCTCAGGGAAGATGCTACCATTTGAAATCAGCCCTTCACCCCACCCCCAAAACCCAGATCCAGTCAGTGCAGTCCTTACCTCAAACTCAAAGAGACTACCCCTCACTCAAATCTATATTGGTTATACCAATTGATTTTCTGTTCACAAATAACATCTGAAACAAACTTCAAAATCTATATACATAGGGTGTATTGAATTTCTACAAGAGCTTAAGGTAGTTGGCTTTTAGGCTTTCATTTTAGGTTATTGATCTCGTAAACTGTTAACTATCATTGAAAGGTGAATGCTTTTTTATTGAGGTATCATTGACATACTAGTTTCAGATGTACAACGTAAGATTCAACCTTTGTGTATGTTGTATAGATTGATCACCACAGTCTAAGTCTAGTTAACATCTGATACCGTAGTTACAAAAATTTTTTTTCTTGTGATTAGAACTTTTGAGATCCATTCTGTTAGCAACTTTCAAATATGCAATATGGTATTATTAACTATAGTCTCTCATGCTATATATTGTATGCTGTACCTTATATCACCATGAATTACTTATTTTACAACTGAAAGTTTGTACCTTTTGACCTGTGTCACCCATCCCCTGACCCTTGCCTTTGGCAACAACCAATCTATTCGTTGTATCTGTGAGCTTTGGTTTTTGTTTTTGTTTTTATTTTGGATTTCACAAATAAGTGAGATCATACAGTGTTTGTCTTTCTCTGTCTGACTTATTTCACTTAGCATAGTGCCCTCAAGGACCATCCATGTTGTTGCAAATGGAAAGATTTGCATTTTTATGGCTGAATAATATCCCACTGTGTGTGTGTGTGTGTGTGTGTGTGTGTGTGTGTGTGTGTGTGTATGTGTGTGTGTGTATGTATGTATATGTCACATCTTCATCCATTCAGCCACCGATGGACACTTAGTTTGTTTCCATGTTTTGGCTGTTGTTGGTAATGCTGCAATGAACATGGGGGTACAGATATCTTTTCAAGTTAGTGTTTCTTCAAATAAATACCCAGAAGTGAAATGGCTGGATTATATAGTAGTTTTCTTTTTAATTTTTGAGGAATCTCCATACTGTTTTCCATAGTGGCTGCACCAAGTTTACATTCCCATCAATAGTCACAAGAGTTTCCTTTTCTCCACATCCTCACCAGTGCTTATTTCTTGTATTTTTGATAAGACCCATTCTGTTATCTACACTCACAGGTGTGAGGTGATAGCTCATTGTGGCTTTGATTTGTACTTTCCTAATAATGAGTGATGTTGAGCACCTTTTCATGTACCTGTTGGCCATCTGGATGTCTTCTTTGGAAGATATCTGCTCAGATCCTGTGTGTGTGTGTGCATGCACTATTGTGTTACATGAGGTCTTTATATATTTTGGATGTTAACCCCTTGTCAAGTATACGATTTGCAAATATTTTCTCCTATTCTGTAGGTTGCCTTTTCATTTTATTGGTGGTTTCCTTTGCTGTGCAGAAGCTTTTTGGTTTGATGTCATTCCAGTGTTTATTTTTGCTTTTGCTGCCTTTTTTTTTTCAATGTTTATTTATCTTTGAGAGGGAGAGAGAGACAGAGTACAAGTTGGGGAGGGCAGAGGAAGAGGGAGACACAGAATCTGAAGCAGGCTCCAGGCTCTGAACTGTCAGTACAGAGCCTGACATGGGGCTCAAACCCACGAACTGTGAGATCATGACCTGAGCTGAAGTCAGATGCTTAACTGACTGAGCCATTCAGGCGCCCCTGCTTTTGCTGCCTTTGCCTTTGGTGTCAGATGGCTGCCTTTTAAAAGTTTGATTTAGGAGGATTGTATTTACAGTCCAAAGTTGTATAATCATCTTTAAAAGTGACTGTCAAATTAATTTGTTTTTGTTTGGTAGAATTCTAAATGCATGAAAATAGCTTTAAGAAATGGAACTTGAGGGGCGCCTGGATGGCTCAGTCGGTTAAGCATCTGACCCTTGATTTCACCTCAGGTCATGATCCCAGTGTCCTGGGATTGAGCCCTGTGTCAGGCTCCACACTGAGCATGGACCCTGCCTGGATTCTCTCTCTCCTCCTGCTCTCTCCCTCTCTCTCTCAGCGTCACCCCCCCCCCATCTGCCCCTCTACCCACCTTGCACATGCTCACTCTCTCTCAAAATAAATAAAAAAAAATGGAACTTCAGCAGTAATTTCATTTCCAACTGAGTAAACACATGATACTTTGCTACCATTTTGGTAGTGTTATAAGTGGATTGACTATTTCTGGTGTTCTAAGTGTGCTGCTCTGGGGATATTCAAGGTGCTATTTAATGTAATGATGTCTTTCTGGACTTCAGTAAACTTACGTGTTTGGTCTGGTGAAGATATATTTTTTGAGAGAAAATATTCTCTTGTGGAGTGTGAACATTATCTGCCTTTACACCTAGCTTATGTGAAAAATTGTCTGCTTTGTGTGCTATAGTTTCAGTCGCTAAAAATAGTATTGTGAGCTTAGTTGCTTTTCTTTAAGTAGATATACCGTGACAGCCAAATTTGTCAAGAAACCGTCGAAGATGTGAGTATTGAACTATGAAAATGAGATTTCAAAGCAGTGACAGTCGACCGAGAGTGAGGGCAGATCAGATAGGACCGCTGAAGTTGTGGAGAAGATGGTGTTATGTTGGGGAGTCTGTGAGGAGGAACATACGAATATAGACAAGTCTGCTTTTGCATCTTAGATTTCATAAGATTTTTGAGCCAGTTTTGCAGGTATGTATCAAAAGAGAAAGGGGAAAGCAGGGTTGATGGGGGAGAATGGAGAAAAAAGGAGAGGGGGAAGGAATACACTTTGACTTTATCCTGCAAGTACTTAAAATT